>NW_025400995.1:5874822-6042193 GCF_015345945.1 Tribolium madens | reverse complement strand
CCCCTGTGGGCGCCCAAGGTTGTGGGAGCTTGTGAAAGAAGCTTTCAAAGCTCTAATTGTTTTAGAACTTGGATACCAAAGCAAGTCATTTCCATTCAAGGGAATTAACATGACTTGTTTTTCTTCAGCAGATTTTCATTTTTTCAATTAAATAAAAAAATAATATTTTTGTAGACCACGCAGAACTATTTACAAAAAATGGCAAAGCTGACCAAGAGCACCCATCGCAAGGTCGACCCTGAAGTAGTGGGTGATTTATTCGAGCTCTTCCACCACATCCCTGAAGAAGTAAATTGGATCGAAAGAGGATTCGAAACACCATCGTACAATCAGAAAGACTGCGGCTCTTGTTACGCTTTCAGTATAGCCAGTGTATTACAAGCCCAAATTTTTAAACAAACAGAGAAATTGGTACCCTTAAGGTAAATTGTTTTTTATTAAGAATAAGATAAGGATATTTTTATTCTAGCGAGCAACAAATCATTGATTGTAGTGTCTCTATGGGTAATTATGGATGTGGAGGTGGTTCACTTAGAAACACTTTGAGATATTTGGAGAAAACAGGGGGGTTAATGGCGTACAGTGATTATCCTTATTTGGCCAGAGTAGGTCTTTGTTTGTTTGTTATTGTTTTAAAAGATTTTTTTCAGCAACAAAGATGTCGCTTTGATAAAAATAGGGCTATTGTAAATTTAACAACTTGGGCCATTTTACCTGCAAGGGATGAAAGGGCTTTGGAATTAGCCGTTGCTAAAATAGGGCCGGTAGCAGCGTCGATTAATGCAAGTCCACACACTTTCCAACTTTATCAGTAAGTGTGCTAAATATTTTTTTTTGTTCAATGTTTTATTGACTTTTAGTTCTGGTGTGTACGATGACGTTGCCTGCAGTTCAAACCATGTGAATCACGCAATGCTTATTGTGGGATATACAAAAAATGCTTGGATTTTGAAAAATTGGTGGGGTAAACATTGGGGCGAAAAAGGGTATATGAGGCTAAGAAGAGGGAAAAATCGTTGTGGAATCGCGAATTATGCTGCTTATGCTTTAGTCTAATTGTAAAAGAATTGTGTATATTGGAAACCTTTTATTATTTATTTGAGATGACATTCAACAGTATACTGAAACATTTCGTTTTTTACAAATTTAAAAAATATTATATTCAAAAACGTTAATAAATCTTTAACATTGTCAAATATTTATAGTCTAATATTAATTTATTAATTGTACATGAAATTTTACATACATTAAAAGCAATAAAAACGTGTATTTGGACTCTTGTAAGAACTAAAAGAAAATATACAAACAAGAATCAAAAAACTGTTGACATGTATCATCAAATTTTTACAGAACATTGTTTAAATTTGAATACCCATTATGTCTCCATTAATCACAATAGAAAATGAAAAACATCACTATCTTTTATATAACTACGTTACTGCACCAGACTTCCAGACTCAGTCTGACATATAATAATGTTGAAGATATTGAAAAGTTTGAATAAAGCACACAGTAAATTCTTCAAACTCTAAAGCAATCAAATGACAAACTATAAAATAAAAGTTGTCGATAATAAAAAAACCTACACAAAAACTGCAGATTTTAAAATAAAAATAAAGATTAGTTCGTATAAATTATATTTTGTACCTCTCCAAATTTGAAGAAATTAAAAACAACAATAAAAAATCTAGATATAACAAGTTTTAATACTCTTCTTTCTTTTCAATAATCACGTGACAATAAAATGAAAAATGTAAGAAAATGAATTTTAAAAGATAAACAATAAAATTACAAGTAATAACGACAGTAAAAAAGTGAAAATAATATGAAAAACCATTCTAGATATATGAGATTTCATACTACGGTATAAAATTCTTCAGTTTTTAAAAACAAATGTAAAAAACATTTGTACTCTTCAAAATAAAAATATCCTACTTTTAAATAAATACTACAAGTGTTATAAAGTAATAGTTAAATACACTTTGAAGACATTGCACAATCTTAAAAAAGTTTACCTAAATGAAGATCACATATTATTATTATCTAGAATGCTTTCTTCTTGCAACTGCAATAATTGGCAAATAAAGGTAAGTAGATATACTGACAGGCGAATTAACACCCCAACAACTTGTCAACACGCAATGCGTATATATGAAACGGATTAAAAAAAAAACAAGTCAGGCAAAAATATCCGTGTGAATATTAAATGAACCGCAAATGTTGGCATGTCGTTGGCGCAAAGTGAATATCGGCTAACAGCTATTTTGGCAGCAGCGTAGAACAGTGGCTCATCTTAGACAAAAATAGTACCAAAATAATAAAGCTTCCACGCATAAGATGGCACCACTGCATTTTTAAAATGATCGAGAATAAACAGAGGCAGATTAAAAAGATTGACTAGAGTCGCATACAGCTGCAGGCTCCATATCCCGTGACTACGCTACTGCTTGAAATTTCTTTATATACAAATTCAAATGTCAAGATAAACATAAAAGGCCTAGATAATGTTGAATTTTCAAAAATAAACCAGGCCATATTGATACACCGCACATCACACACACTTATGTGCTTAGGTTGTTATATAAATCTAAGAGCTTCTTCTTTAGTACACTATCACAGTCAATTTAACCTGGTGATTAAGCAAAAAACGACTTCAATTGTAAAACTGTCACTGTATATGTAAATATATCTATATGATACATTATTTTATATAAATTTGTTATAGTTTTTTGGAAATTATCACCATCGTAAAATTTAAGATTATGGGAATATAAAAGTCACAGCAACTTTGAATTATCACATCACTCTCAAATTAACAGTTGTACGTGGTGCTTGATCCTCCAATGTAACGATCTTGGTTACTGTACTTCCATGCTAAAAACGGATGCGCCAACACAGTATTCAAAGAATCGTTGTGTATCTCCAAGGAATTCGTCGCATAGTGCAAAACCAGATCTTTCAGAGTTGGATAAATATTGTACGGTTCGGCAAACCCAAACCCCCTCTTCGTATCATTAATAATACAGTGGTTGACCATCTTGTTGCAAGCAATGGACAGAGCATATTTCGAAGTACTCGATGTACGGATCAAAAAAGTTCCGTCCGGCTGGCCGGCCAAATACTTCTCGGCGTCTATGCGTCGACAGTCTAACATCAGCCAAGTGCGTTCATCGTTATGTATCAAAGAATCGACATCGCATTCTTCGCCCGATTGGGTATTATACTCCTCATCTTCGCTGTTTCGGTTCAGAACTTGATTGATCTTCGTTGGACTAACACCACGTTCCTGAAGCCACCTATAACCAACCAATCGATATTAAATCGCTAACCTACGCGAAAAAAAAACTGCATTACCTAATATATTTGTCTCTTTCTTTCCGTAAACTATGCACAACCGGTTTTAAAGCAGTCAGTTCGCGTTCAAGCGTTCGGTTATAGGCCTCCTTTTCCTCTAAAGTCTTATCTAAATGCTCGGAACTCTCCTGCATCATTTTCAGTCGTTGCGTTAATAATTTCTCGTTGACGGTTAAACCCACTATTTCGTGTGGTTGGGCTTCTTTCCTTACTTGTGCGTGAGTTGCGATCTGCTCTTGGAACACTTTAACCAACTCTTTTAAAGCTTCTAAAGCCTGTCTTTTAGTCGAAACCTCCTGACTCGTCTTATTCAAGTCTTCAGTCAGACTGTCCAAAACCTTGTTTTTGTTCATGAGAGTATTCTTAATGTCGCGTAAATGATCCCAAAGCTTCTCCACGTCTTCCGTTTTCGCCGCTTCCTCTTCATGGTTAAACATAGACACCGGATACAACAACTTTATGTCTAAAGAGGCGTTATATTGTGATAAAGATTCGTTTCGAAAATGATTTATCAATTCCACGACTGAATTGAAAGTGTACGGTTCGGTGAAACCATATTTTCCGTTTTTATGGCAAATTTTAATTAATTTATTTGTACCACCCTTACGAAGGGTCAATGTATACTCGCCACTTTTAGTTGACGCGTCGCGCACCAAAAATGTACCGTCGGGAGTCTCTTTCAGTTTCTCGTTGACTTCTTCCCGTTTTATATCACCCCAGTACCATTCTGCGTCTTGGAGCGAAAAAGCGTTTGATTTTTCCTTATCTATTGTACTGTTTGTTGAAATATTACTTCCCATACGCATCGTTCCCACCACCCTTCGTGGTGGTATAGCCGGAGCTGAAGCAAATTCAGGCAACTTAACGCCCCAGTTACATTTTAAGAGTAGTACTTCTAAAATCCTATTATGAGATTGAGTATTGTAGACCACTTGACTGAAAGAGAAACACAAAATAAAAACAAAAGTCAAATTAAAGATAATTCGGGCTTACATAATACGTTCCCAAGGTGGTCTCAGAAAAATGTGGCATAATGCCTGAATTAGAACGGTAGGGGGACTGTGATTGCCCCTGGAGTATTCCATCTGGCACATACGACACAAATGAGCCATTACATATTTTAACGTGGAACGATGATTTTCAGGCAATTCTTCGACTAAACGTGTCAATTGAGTCGCGCAAGCTTCGTCAGTTTTAGCTTCTACAAAAAAAAAAATAAAAAACAATTATTTTAAGCTTAGTTGAACCTTACTTGACGCTGTTAAAAACGCATCGTACCACTGAACAGGTACAAGAGGATCAGGTAACTCCCTAAGAAACTTTTTGATAATTCCGGCTATACAAACGGCATTAAAATCGTTTAAATCTAAATTAGTTGAACCATCGTTAATTTTCTCGAGCAATTTCGCCATTTGATCAGGTGGAGGTGTGGCGCTGTACAGATTATACAATTCTAAAGTTTCATCGTTCTCGGCTTTCATTTCCAATTCGGTGACGAACTTCATGAGAAAAGCAGGCGCTTCCTGTATGTCTCCGGGAAAAAACTGAAGACATAGCCCCCTACCGAAGGCGGACATACATGGAGGCAGACCGGTAGCGGCACATGACCGATGAGCGACCAAACCGCAATCCTGACAAACGAAACCCTGGTGGAGCAGCCCTCGCAAGAATTTGTTGCATTTCCCACAACGTTCTAAATTACTGAAACTATGCTGCGTCAAGTTATGCGTGTGCGCTATGTCCGAATCTTGGTCGTTGGTCATCATTTTGTTCTCTTGCTTCCCTAAAAGCTCGTCGATGCACGACAGTATCGCCATTTGGTGGAATTCGTCCTTGATGCCCATATTCTACAAAGAAATTCGCGTGTTTTAAAAGGAGTTGCTACCAAAATCGATTCATAATAGCAAGATTTAAGCCAGCTGTCAAGCTCCGTTCCAACCCAGGTATTAATGCAGTAAACCCCAATAATCCACCTTCAGTAAATCATTTACAGCCTTATGAAAAAACTAAACTTCCAATACCTTTCAATTACTGCACATTTAGTCCTAAAACACTTTTCTTACTATTAATCTCACAAATCTCGCCTTTGTCTAAACACAATAATAACAAAACAATAATAAGTTGATTCAAAAACACAACTCAACAACTAAAAAATTGTAAAAAAAAATTAATAAACGTCTGAAAACTCGAACAATTTAATTCACAATTCTCTTCAACATTGCAACTTTGCTAATTAAATTTATTAAATTATTCACGTCGAAGTCTGCATCACTACAATTTTTAAAACTTTAATACCTGTTGATGTTTGATAACCCTTTTCCTATAATATTCAATTTAAAAAGCAGGTAACTGACAAATTTTATTTCCTCTTCCGCATTATAAATGCAAAGCAAAATTTGTTTGAATTGATAAAAGAGTAAAGATTGTTTCAAACTTTGTTGCCAGGAAAGACATTGAACATTTGGAAGCACATTTTGCAGTTTAAAATGTTGAAGAAATCTTGATTGGTGTTTGAAAAGTCCGTAAGAGATTTATGTGAATTGGGTTTATCGTTCAATAAGGTCAAAGGTTTTTGGTTTAGATTTTGTAATTGGATGCTTACAATTAATTTTTCTTTGTCCAGATGGACCAAATCTGAGCCGTTGATGTCTTTGTATCGGAAGATGTCCGAGCAGAGGTAGAGGTTGGTCGCCGCCATCCATTCCAATACTTGCGCTGACGTCCATTCGGATATAGGCTGAAACAAGAGTTGAAACATTGCATTTTTCTGTAACTCTAGCATCTTTTTATCGATCGATAGCAAAGCTACAGCAAAAGGTTATCATTTTCCGCAAATAGCATAGACGTTTCGGAAAAAAATGCCAAACAGGATTAGGAAAATTTTCTGGATCGAATCGTAAGTGTTTATGAAATTTTCCAGTATGTGTGAGAGGAGAGGGGTTGAAAAGGCCTTCGGTAAAGGGAACGACACCCTCGTATGGCCCGCAAGTTTGGGGTTGGTGAGAGAGAGCGATGATGAAGGCAGCGGTAAGACGGGCGCATAGCAACGCGCGCCGCTTTCGCCATTGGTGGATTGTTCACCTATCCGGCTCGACTATCAACTTCACAATCGAGAGTAGCAAGGCAGTGAGTACAAGTAGATACGGTGATACATACCGTATACCTGACTATTCAGGATGTTATACATTGTAGAAACCTGGTGTAATGTAAACGACACGTTGCTTGCTACTTTCATAGTTATTCAGATCTGAAAAATGTGAAACTCTGAAACTTTTTCAGATCTCGATTTATTTTGAGCTTGACATGACATGGGTACGTCCGTATGTCCTGACGTCGACCCATAATACGCGATCAATACTCCTAACTAGCTCCTGTTAATTCAATGTCCAACAAAATTTCGACGGTCCGTAATACTCGGTTAATCGTCCACATCAACAGCGACCTTGGTTTAAATTTACACCAGATTTATAACGATCTAGGCTGAGCCACCAAGTGCTAGATGGCGAAGCTGAAGCTGCCGCTTCCTACATCATATTCTAAACATAAACCAAACTTTTATCAAAACGTCAACAAATACCGGTAGCTTTTATTTATTTATTCTCAAAGCATATCAGTCCCCTAGCCGATTAGAATAGGATCGGCAATTAAAAATCGCCGTGTGTATAATAATGTAATCGCGTGACCCGTGATAATAAGGTTGAAATTCATAAAACAAATCGACCAGCCTCTTGGCTATGTATATAAATGACGTTATACAAAGCTCAATGTTAATTGTTACTTTTCGACCAAATTACAATCACCTCAGTGACCTATCAAACCTAACGCCATCTATTCCAATCATTACCGATAAAATCCTCTTACTAATCCAATTACGAAACAACTGAAATGAATTTTTTTCTTCCCCCTTTCTAAACAAACATTTGGTAGCGGGTTAGCGGGTTCCGGAGATCGCGGTAAAGATGTTGCGATGCTGCGAGGGGCGGGCCTCGGAAGCCTCGAGAACACGTGTGTCCTGGTGCTGTATGTGGCAACCGGCCCCTCGAACATCGGCAACGTCGCACAGAGCTGGCAACCTTGACGGCACGTCGTCAACTCATATAGGTCACGCCGGAGTATAGCGTAACGGCCGGCCAGCCCGTGGCAGGTTTGGTTGACCCCACATTCGTAATTTCGAAAAGACACTTCTCGTTTAATCAAACGACCACGAGAGTATCTCTCAAGGTAGCGAGCGCGACATTCGACGAGCGATTAGGCGAAAAACGACATTTTCCAAAGTTGGTACATACTTTTGAAAAGCAAAATCAAAAAAAAAAAAAACATATCGCACTTCAATGTAGCCAATGTTACTTCTCAATTTATGTATTTCCTATCCCCTGAGAACAAAAAAAGTGCAAAAATAACAGAGCGAGTGTCGAACAGATTATACAATTAAAAACTTACTCGATATCCACGTGCATGACCTGTAGTTTAGAAATTGGAAGAGCGAGAAACAAAATTAATGTCACAGAAGTGCATATAGATCCTGACCTGACAAATTTTCCCAATAGTATATTCAAAGTAATACGTCGATTTTAATTAGAAATTTTACGCAAACTGATCTAGAATTACTTTCATCAGTCCTAGTGTCAATAAATACATCAGTTCGTGCTTGAAAATTATAACGTTTGTGACAAATTTTCGATCATGCGGTAGGTTGAATTTTTTTTTTTAATTACATTTTTTACTGCGGTATGGCACGCCCCTAACCCACACATTAACACAATGGCCGGCTTTTGAACCGGCCCGATTTTTGTTATTTTACGAACATGAAGGTATTTGCAATAAAAAAAAAACTCATAAAATGCTTAAAGAATTATATCGTAACGGCTATTTAAAAAAAAAAATGCCCTGCTGATTCAAAACAATACGTTAACATTTCGACTTGAATTGTTAATTGATTTGTGTAAATAAATAAAGTTTTTAATTAAAGCCGGTCGGTTCAATTAAGAAAACGACGCGCATTATTGTATCAACAACCATTCTTAATACGATGATTCCGGCTGACACATTTCGTTGCAAAAAACACGAAACAAATGATACTAAAACGGCTAAAATTACAACGTTTAACAAGCAACAATGTTATTTACTTACACTTTGCAAACGAATCAAATTTCTTTCTGGATATTAATACTATTCATTTAATACTAGAAAAAAATTCATCGCGTTGCTATTATTACAAAGTCAAAGACACTACAAACTAATATTTCACACAAAGCCTAATCGATAAAACAAAACTTTTGTTTAGCAAAAAGGGGTGGAACAAAGTGTTCGATTTTAAATAAAACACAAGCTCCGTAAACTTGGAAAAATTTCTGATTTCCCAAGAATATTAACATCATGCTCGACGATACAGTTTTTTGCATTTATCTATTTTTCGTAGCAAAATTTATTAGAATGAGGATGTCATAATAGATGAATATGTAACTGGCTTCTAAATGTCAATGTCAGTCACATTGTTGTCATTATCATATGATATTCAAATTTTGTGAAAAATGCATTTGTTATTGCATTTGACTGTTATTACAATTTCGTCAAGGATCGATAAAATTTCAACCACAAATTAAAACAGACATGTTCGAAAATAAACCATACAACCACAATTAAAATTTTAATTACTTCTAAAATAAAATTATACACAAAATGTGAATAATTAGGCATTTACTATTTAGCGGAGATCAATTAATTAGTCTGAATATAATTACCATAAAAAACGTTAAATGTTTTATTGATTGGGAATAGATTCAACGAAGCCAGACATAGTGGAATAAAAAGTGATTGTTCGACGACAGTTCAAAGTGGATGCAAATTGCATTTTAACAAGCGAATTTTCTTTTATAAAAGAATAACCAATGCCTATTTTTTAAAGTCGCGTTTTATCTAAATGTCAATGTTAAAATTACAATACTACTTTGAATACAAAATTTATTACATTCAGAATCTGGATTGAATATAATTGATTATGCATAGAAAAATTTACACAAAAATGTTTACGATGAGGGATGCCTCCGGGTGTTCCGGGAGAAGGGCGTTTTACAAGATCCCAAGCTTATCTCTTTTCCCCCTTTTCCTCTTTCACATATCTATTTTTTTCAAATTCATTCACCATAAATCATTTTTTCCTAATTTGCCATTTCGATAACAACTACAATTTGCGGTCATTTGAATTTTTAATTTAATTAGACTAAACTACCTAATTAAATTAAGATTATATAGGAGAGAAAAATCCTGATGTGAATAAAGTAATAATTAAAGAAGAGGAAATATGATAAATGGGAAAAAATTCCACAATTATATCTGCTCAAGCGTTCAGGTATGAAGACACGACGATATAACTAATTTTTATTCTTGTCAATGTGCAAAACTAACCTTGAATATAGTACAGCTGGTTTTTGACTGTCAAATTAGTAAAACATGTTTCTCTTGTTACCTCCTTTTAAATTTAGTTTCAGACATTTTTTTGTTACAAATCTATTAATAAAAGATCACTTTGCAAATTTATTGCTATTTAATCGAAAACAAATAAAACAAGAGGCACTAATATCAACGAAACATTAATTGATAACAACTTTTATCCTTGCTAAATGAACTGCATCCAATTAAAAATGTAGCAAAAGTTGAAATTCCATGAGTCACGTTTAAATTTGCTTATTAAAAAACGATTTATCCGATTGAGATTTTATTTGTCAGTGTTACGATAAAATTAATTAACATTTATTAAATAAATTCTCCTTTTAAATACAATAACTGTCGTTTCTAAACGTCACAAAAGTACAATAATTAAATAAAAACAAAACTGTATAAAAATTAAAAATCGACTCGTTTTGGCACCTTCTCTAATTTAAGAATTTCAGTAATTTTTTAACGTAAAGGCACATTTTCATATCATAAATTTTCCTCAATTTCCTCTTGGATCCCTCTAAAATTCAATAAGATATCAGTTTGTAGTAATATGCATTTTAATTTTAATCATCGATTTGTCTCCCACACGAACAACATAGTAAGAATTGAAACTCTCAATATGAAGGAGTATTAAATGGAGGAGTCTATCTTCTGGAAAAAATTAAATAGTAATCTATTTTATCTTAATACGTTAATAACTCTGATCTAAAATTAGATTCTTTGGAGGTTAATAAAGACAATCTCCAACAATTAAATAAATACTATAGGTAACCAGATGTATCCTTCATAAACCACAAATTAGATCATTACGGTTATTTTATCTTATCAAATGATAAACCTGTATGAATTAAACAACGCTTGCACCACCTTGTCTATTGTACGATATGTTTTGACTCGGATTAGAATGATTGCGAGTAAAGCTATCGATTTCGCAGAAATAATGATAATAATGATAAATAATAAAAAAATCAAACGTCTGAATTTGATAGCAACTTACTATTTACGTTATTATTTACATTTCACATTGTAATTCCAATGCAGCGATTGCTGTTAGTTTTTATTTTTACAAAACAAACGGAATAACCTTTTTATTACAATATTTAATGCATTGCGTACACAATTAATACCACCGAAACATATCCTTCTACTTGAATAGCAAAATCGTGACGTTTAACATATTTTTTTTTCAAAAATTTATAAACAAACGTCGTCCTTATTCCTCTACTCCTGTCAGAATAAATATTATAATATAAAATTAATGTCGTGCAGATTTTTTTAACGTTACAAAAATTAAACATATGTACTTTCTAAAAATATGGCGGGCCGATCATCAGATTCCAATTGTATTAATAGAATTTTCTGGTTTAAACAAAATAAAAAAATATTTCGAGCTTTCCGTACGTTCCATTTTCTAGTTTCAGATGTGCCAAAAAACGACGATCACATCTGACATGTGGAAGGAAACGTTAATAAGAAAATTTTCTCAAAATATGACTGCAACCTTTCTTCCTAATAACACACGTTCTAAAAATATCTCGATTATATAACATCATCCACAACTCTGTCTTTACGTATGTCCCTCCGATGATGGGAAAACGTACTTAAATATGGAATAATGTTAAAACGCGATGTATGATAATCGTAGTTATTTAAACTGATAACGTTTTATTTAAATATTGATTTCACATACTCGTATATTGAGGAATTATTATCGTGATACAAATCACGTAATTTTTCTATTTTAATTATTTTACATGAATAATCTTCAGGTGCTATTGAACTTGCAACGACAATAAAACTTAAGATAAAAAATAAATCCTGATGGGTTGGAATCGCAGAAAATGAGATCATGCTTCTGATGATTTCTTATCTGAATATAATGCCAATAGCAATAACCTTTTAAATGACTGCAATAATCAGAAGTTTGATTAAATTAGACAAATTCGTTCAAGAACGAAGACCTCTTAATCTGAAAAATGTACGAAAGGGAAAATGACCACGCTTTTATATGAAAAATCGATGAAAAATATTAATTGAACGGTCGGTTTGGAAAACATTTTAACGGAGCTAGAAGTGAAGGGTAATTAATATGTAAATTGACTGTGTCATTTATGACGAAATTATTTAACATTATAAGTATCCGAAAATTTATGTAAAAAAAAAACGTTTTTTCACTCTTAAAAGGTACATGTAGTTCTAAGATTTTTTTCATACTAGTTTGACAATATTTTTATAGGACGTCAATTGTGAAATAGTTTAATATTATCATAATTATAAAATATAAAATAATTTAAACATGAAGAGAAACTTGCTTGAAAAGTCGGACGGCGCCGGCGAGAAAATATTCGTACATTTTCGATCAGTTGATTAACATTTAATTAATGTTACCAAACTATCTCGAAGCTGTCAGTATAATATTTAACGGTGGAAAAACTACAAGATTAAGTTTGAATTGACTTCCTACCGTCTAGCTAGAACAAATTGAGACCGTTTAACGAGCACAAGGAAAAAAAATGTTGGGGGTCAACCGATAAAATTCTGTATCTATAATGTTGCAATAACATTAATTAATTCTATTTAAAAATATTCAATTCTTCTTTTGACCTCTACTCTGAACTTGACGTATACGTCAAAATGGTGACCCTGCACTACCTCTAGGAAGAGTTCCAAAGGTTGAAGAACACGAAGAATGCGACCACTTTCAAGAATTAGATGAAATTTCATGGAATCAAATCAGTCATTAATGATTTTTTTCTTTAGTTCTTTCGTTGACAAATCCAAGCAGTTATGATTTCCTCTATTTTATCTTTTGTTTGAAGCAATAAAATTAGAGACCTTGCCATCCGTACACGGCGTTTTAAAAATATATGCCGTTTAATTATTCGTCGAGAGGATTCCAGACCCACCCTTCAGCAAGAAAAAATACTGCGTGGAGTGTGTGCGTTAAATTACTTGTATTCTCACTAGAATCACAATAAAGAGCATTTGAAGCCAGCCCAATTCAGACATTTTGTTGAAGATAAAAGCAACTAATTAATTTTGAGCTTGTATTTGTGTATTGGCATCCTTGTCGTTGTCTTTGTGCAGGTGGAGGAATAGGAAATGGTGGTGGAAGGAAATAAGTGTTTGGAATCAGCATTTCTTTCTAAAACAACGCAGAATAATAACACGTGAGGATATATGCAAAAGAGGTGAGATTTACATATGGCAACATTGGACTTGATTAAACTTGTGACAGTCTCATAGTTTTAAGTAATAAAATGGGGTATCACAGGAATCTGGATAAGGTCTGATGTTATTTATTAGTGTCCGTTTCAAGGTCAAAAGATTTGGGCTACGGTGTTGGTGTCACAAAGAGATACTTGAACGGTTGCGAAGAATCCCGTGCACGATTATCGATTTTATGGAGGGCGATTCGCCTTTGTTCCGGCCGGCGTCCTAGCCGTCAGCTGTTTCGCTTACCTTGTCGTGCTCAAGGGCCGTCGTCGTCGTCGCCACTTCCTCGTTCTTAAGACATTGGTGTTTGGCGGCGAACCTCGCGCACATGTCGTGGAAACAGCCGAAGCAATCTGAGGAACAGAACGAACCGCACATGCAGCAGCAGGACATTTCGCAAGAGCACATCAGACGATGGAACGAGACGATGCGAGCGCAAAAGCCGGTGCCAGGGCCGTCGACGTCGACGTCGGCGGCGGCCTCCTTCTTGCCGGCCATCACGTTCAACGCGCTCAACGTGCTGTTTATCTCGCACACCATGAAGCTATCGAGATCGACTTCAGAGCCCGGACGACTGACCCCTCGCAACATGTAATTCTCTTTGTCGATGTTGACCAGCGGCAGGAGTGCGGAGTGCTTGCAGTCCGGCACCTTCAAGCGCCGGTACATTTTACTGCTGTCAGAGGAGTCGCCCGTTGCACTGCCCTCCTGGGTTTCACGTTCCGAAACGCTCATCTTGTCATGTTACCACCGTTTGCGAATTTTATCGCTTTTTAAGACAACACTTACTCACGACTGCCTCGACGAAACTAGCCAGTTCTTATTCAGAAACGTTAATTCAACGCGCAAACGCAACATTCGGTTTCGGCGCAAGTCCCCCTTTAGCCCCGCAAATAAAAGTACAGCGGCACCGCCAGTGGCGCTGCTATCAAACGCAAACACAATAAATCCTTAATTATTAATTTGTTGCCCTTTTGTTGACCATTCATTTCCATTTCTTCCTCATTTTTCAAACACCATATAATTATTACTACAATAAATACATCATCAAAATTTCAACCAAATTTAGTATCAACAAATTAAACTAAAAACTACAATCTTGTCTTCAAAAATTTGACCGATATTTACAAAAGTCGGTTTATTTTTATATAAAAAATGCTTAGTGCCTGCCACAAGTTTCATATAAAAAAAAAACTGTGATCTAATAAATTATTACAAGCTTTGAGAACGTGTCACATACGTTTATTCCTAGAAAATTAAATAATGAGATTTTTCATCCAACCGCTTGACATTTTTACGATCATTGTAGAAAAAAATTGTTACAATTCTACTATTGCTTACCAATTTTCTACTAGATAATTCTAAAAATATGTTTGGCGGGAAATTAACGCTATTTGTTTGCTTTAAAATATACCAGCATGTTACACACGTGTAACAAGATGAAACCAATTTGATTAATTGTTATAACAAAAAAAAAAACAATCTTCTCGACTGCTTATTAGTAATTTACCAATAAACATTTACTTAATTTTTAAAACGATTTGTTCCATAATCGTCGAATTTTTAGAGAAAAACACCGCAATGGTAATTAGGTGACTTACACACAGATCCAATAATTTTTAACAATATTAACAGTATTTATTAAAATAAAATTAAATAAAATAATTAACGAATAAAGTTTTATAAGAACCTCCTGTTGTGTTATTTTGCTACGCCACTGGTCGACGCCAGCTGTTCGCTGTACCAACATACCGAAATCCAAAAATATCGATACAAATCAAAATTCATATTTAAAGTTATGAAAATATATCCAAAAACTCTAAAACCGTACAGAAATGGTTGGCGGTTCGAAGTTTGACCTTGATAAGCACGCCGTTGCAGTGAAATTACAGCGATGCCAAACTTACAACATCAATTCTGATAGCCCCGAATTTATTATAATTTTTTTTTGGCTTAAGTCTCAAATGAAATAGTTTTCCACATCGTCTTGTTCCACTTTGCGCAAAATTTCAACTTTCAATACCTACCCTTGCATTTTACGCCGACTGGACCCTGTCCCCAAATGTAGTCTTTACCTTTAACACAAAACGATTCAAATATAAATTTACACACTAAAATCAAATCTTACAAAGACTTCGTCTATTTTATATAAACTTCAAGTGTAATTTACATTAGGTGTGACCTCCATAAATATGCAAATACACGCTACTACAAGTGATGAGAAATTCAAAAGTTTACCTTGAAAATTCAAGTGTAATTTTGAAAACTTATATCTATCACATTACATGCAGACATATTTACTAATTTTGATAAATTTCTAGAAAAACCATCCATAATCTAAGATCAATAAACAAATGATAATCAAGTGATTAAGTGAATACAGATTCACCATCAGGAAAAATTTTAATTAAAAAAAAATCAACATACGTCCCAAGAAGTTCATTCATTTAACAAAAAAAAAACTAAACTTTAGACCATTGACAGATAAGAAGATTTAGGACAAAAAATCGATCATAATCATCTCTTATACAAGATACCGTCACCAATTGACAGTTGAGATAAAAAAAAACAAAACGAACAAAATGGCAAGACAAACTCATCAATATAATCCAAATGTAGAATAAAACAAATAAAACCAACTTACAATGTGTACATAAAATTGGTTTTACAAAGTAGACTCGAGTGATGTCGTGGGTGGTTTCAGTCTTCCCTTTACAATCTGAAAACAACACATGTCACTTAAAATGTTATTTTTCCCTTATAAACAATTAGAATTACAGTTGCGCCCGGAAGAGTGGTTGATTTAATTTATGAGCTCGTTCATAAGCAAATAAATGAAGGGAACACAATTACATGTCATCAATTTTTATCTTTATTATCTTTATTATTTCACACGAAATAAAACACAAATTGAAAAAATAAAAATAGTTAATTACAAACTAGAGTTATCGGTTAAAAAAAATCACTTTCATATTTTCTGATATTTGATAGGCCATTGCATTATCGGGTGAATGTGAGTAATAATGCCTTCAGACCCGCTGACAACAATGATAAAAATATTTTTAACGTAATCCTTTGCAAATATTTCGTTCTTTACACTCAACTTTTTTATGTCAACTGGACAAACTATAATATGCAATATTAAAAAAGATATTCTTATCTTTATAACTGACTATATTTTATTACTATTACAGCGTTATTTGATTTCATTAAAGTAAATTTTTGTCGGAAAATTTCCCGTTTTAAATGTAATAAAAAAAACAGCTTTACTTCACATTTTTCTCATATTAACACTATAAAAACTGATTTATTTATATGATAACTTAGTTAGTAACTTCTCTTAGCTTTAATTGTAATTATACGATTATCACAGATCATTAAATTTGCTATCAATTGTGATATAAATAGACTGGATAAAGATTCTAGTCAAACACGTGTGCTTCTGACAGTACGAGTTTAATTAGCACTAATCGGCAACTAGTTAAAAATTCAGCACATAAAATGATAATGAAAATGTCAATATTTGGTGATATTTATTGTAGGCGTTCATAGTGATAACTCCAAGTACTATCAAAAGACTAATTTCTATCTTATGCCATCTGAATTATTCATCGTCCCTTCTATTTTTTACAGTTGTTAAACCGAAATCAAAAACCAAAAATAAAAAATACCTGTTTCGGAAATTGCGACTCCTAAGGCAGATGGATGGTGCACAGTATTATTCACTTCAGACCCAAGCAATTTTACACATTCCACTAGAAAAAAATTTAATATTGATAAATTTTAGTTTAACAAATTTTCTTATCGCTTTCCTAAAAAGGGTATAGAAATTGCATACACGTAAGTAGGTGTATATTTGGTTGCCTAACGCAAATAAGGAAAAACCCTTTTCAGCTAAACTTACCAGGAACATATCCTTCTGATCCTGTCCGTCTATTATAAGCATATAACCATCCGGGTTTTTGAAATTCGCTAGTGGAAAAAGGACTCTGGACTGAAATCTCAAACACATCATCCTTCTGAAATTCTAGGCTAGTTGTATCACTTGAAGGGGGTGTGAATGACTGTAAAGCCTTGTACAAAGCATAGTCCCCCATCGCAAGTAACCACCATCAAATGCCCCAGTCGAAAAACATAACTTCTGCATAACTAACTTTCTAACCACAATTGACAAATTACTTAAAGACGATCTTGAGTAGTCATTCATGACTAACCCACTAACTTAACACTGATTGTAACTCTTTTAGTCGCAACGTCCAAAATTTCCAGTAATTCATTGTTATTTAGTTTATTTAACTGCAAACCACTTTCATCAAATCAATCCGGGGTGTCTGGACAATTTACTAACCCACAACTATTTCCAAATTTACATCACTGCAAACGACACACTTTCAGAAACTTTCTTCTATCTATTACTTATTCTGTTTATGATGATTGTCCCTTTTTAAATTTTAAAAAGCGTATTTACTTCGTAACAAAAACAATACTCGCAGTCGCCACAACAATGGCGTCACAGATTATCTCAAAGAGTCACTTTCTTTTGAGAGAAAAGTTAATGGCGCGAATTCAGTTTACTGAGAATGTGGTGTTATCGCTATCGGTGAAAACAGTTGTAAACTTATACCTTACACTTCTAATATGTAAACAGCAGTATACAATATCCTATATTTATTATTTATTTTTTGCGCTCATTAATAATACACTACACTTATTACAATACAATTTTCTTGGTTTTTCTTTTTAAATTAAAAAAAATAAATAAAATTCATTTATGACATTTCTATTAATTTTCTTTTGTTTTTATTTTTTTAAATTACGCACATTTATGTGAAAAATTTGTTTTTGGACTGATCAAAAACCAGCTCTATATCTCGAGACTTTTCTATTGCCATCCTTTTACTTTTATACAGTACCTACACAAAAATCAAATGTTTGTGACTTATTTTACCTAGTATTTTACCTCGATAAAACCCAGTTGTGACGTTGCCAACGTGGCAAAATAGAAAAGTTAGCTGAGCTCGGATTATCGAGGTTCCACTATATAATACTTTCATTTCACATTTCAACAAATGCTTCGCGAATTGTAAATTAAGAATTATTTTTTTTTGCTTGTACTAAGAATAATTTTAATATTTTTTGTAGTATTACAATATGATAATAAATGCTGTTTTATTAAAAATAATCCTCTCTGCCAAGGGGGTATGTTGAAGGAGTCCTTCAAAAATTTTTGTTGGGAACTACCGACTTGCAAGTTTTGTCTAGTAATAAAAAATCCACTAAGCAGTTTTTATTAATTTTTCGGTCATATTGTGATCAGTTGATCACGATACAAGAAACGATTCTTATTCATTTTTTCATTTATTAATATATTTACATTAAGTGGTGTGATTTGTTACTGAATTGATTTTAGCAGTGTAATCTAGTTTAAGAATAAAATTATTTTCGTACAGTAAGTGCGAGGATAATTTAATAAAAAAAACAAAACTCAAGAAAAGGGTCAATTAAGTATAGTCGTAGTCGATTAAGTTTCAAGGACTATATCTTTTGTACTCCTTATTTGGCTGATTAATCATAATTATCCGCCGCATAATAACCCTAAAAATAGGTCAATTTTCTGTATTTTCTCAAACTTTTCGCTTGAAAATACAAAACATACGCAAACAATTTTATATTTTCTACAAAAATAAAGATTTCCAAGGTAAATTCCATTGCCTTATTTAATTTTTCTGTAAATAGGTAATACATTATTTGTTAATTGCTTCCTTTGCTTCAATTTTTACAGCACCCACCCTCTATCATTCTATTGAAGTGAACCTAGTTTATACGTGTTTTTTTTAGAAAAAATATTGTGATGATTGGTCAATCGTAAGACTCGTCTAAAACTTTAATTTTTTAGAGTAGCAAATATCTTCATAAAAACTAGTTTTTCACCCTGCTTGCACAGTTTGTCTTGAATTTATGAAGCTTTGTATAATTACATATAGTTTTTCATGGTGTCTACAATTACAACAACAAAAACACATGATCATTACTCTATTTATTGTGGACATAAAAAATATAAAACATTACAGAGTATCTACTTTCCGCTAATTGCCAAAAACAAATTTTGGTTAAATGTAGGCATTATTTGTTAAATCTGGAGCCTTTCCTTCCTTGACAATTCTTAAAGCACGCAAAACGGAAACTTTGTCTAATTCGCTTTGAGTAGGTTTTTCATTATCTAAACAAATATCTTTAGCTCTGTCTTTAAAGTGTTCTAGAACTTTAATCCTATAATCAATTGTAGTAGCTACACAGTTACCTGTCAAAATTAAATTTTCTAAACATGGTAAATCGCCTAAATAGGTAATCTCATCAATATCATCAATTTTATTACAACTTAGATCTAAAGTTACCAAAGAATATAGTTTTCTAAAACCCTTTAAAGAAGAAATACTGTTTTGGGATAAATTTAAAGTTAGTATGTTTCCAATTTTTGTATGTAATTGATTACATATTGAAATTAGATTATTTGATAAACTTAAATGTGATAAATTTGACAATTCTGATAGGCCTGATATACATGAAATTTTATTTGAATCTAAAATTAAGGTTTTTAAATTAGGCACCAAACTTATCGTTTTATCTATTTCTATTAAATTATTATTTGTCAAGTTTACTATTGTTACATTGGTCCAAATCTAAAACAAAAACAATTAATTCATACTGATAAAACAATATAATGGTGTATTACTTGGTTTGTATCTAGAGTGCACTTGTGTAAAACATCACATTGTAAAATTTGACTAATACTACTCATACTTGTATTGTGAACATAGAGCTTTTGTAATGTACTCCTTAAATTACCTAGAGACGTTATTTTATCCAAAGACACTTTGACCAAAACTAATGACGTCAATTCCTGAAAAATTTAATGACAGGAGAGTTAAAAAATTCCCTAAATTTACCTTAAATGAAGCCAATTCAAATGGCAGTTGGTTTGGAATAATATTACTATTAAGATACGCAGTTCCACTTCCATTAATTGTTAATGCTTTTAACTGTGAATACAGATCCAAAACATGTGTAAAATCATATCTACTGTCAACGTTTTCAATGGGTGGAAATGGTTTTTTCAAACATTCACTCACTGCATGCAGCTAAAAGGTTCAAATTAAATAACAAATAATATTATTGTTATGTAATGTTATACTTCCAACGGAGTAAGTGTATAACTTTTACTTGAAGATAATAAAATATCTCCTTCCAGAAAAAATCTCAAGGCCAAATTTTGCAGTAGAAAAAATATATCATAAATGTGGAAATTAAAAAATTCTATAAATATCCTAGGCATCGTCCTCTTCAAGTAGCTCAAAATTTTCTGACAATACTCCTCAAGTCCTTTTCTACGATTTTCAATGAAAATGGGGCATTTATTCCTAATAACTTTTTTTGAAGGTAGAATATCTTTAGAGACTCCATGATCAGTAACCAGCTGATTATGTAAATCAAAGAATTCGCTGTAACGATGAAGGACGTACCATTTAATCTCTCCCACAGTGACGACAATTTTGTAATAAGTAATATTATTAATTTCCTCCGTGTTTGGTATTTCAATCTTAGTATCATTTTGGCTGAACCAAAAACAAGCCATAATTCCAGAAGCTACAAATTAAACACTTAAGATGACTTTCTTATCATATTTGATTTATTTACTTTATCACAATGGATCAACACACCTACATCACTATTTTTTAACTTGAAAACTTTAACAGTTTAAACACAAGAAGAAGGTTAAATACTCCCTCTGTCAAAAGTGACATCAGCTGTCATATGTCATTTAATACCTATGTTTAATAATTTCACCGAGGTTGTTTAATGTTTAATACGTGATGGTATTTTATAAACAAATATCTTGTTACTGTACACAATAATAAAAAATTACGCTAGGTCATGAAAAACGTTTCAAGATATTTTTATTAATGAATTATTAGGAACAATTATTGTATGATTTGGATTTTTTTGTAGATAACTTCACACTTGTTATTATAACCTCACTTTCTGCAACTTCTTTTTCATTTAGTGTTGTTTCTGCATTTAGTAAATTAGTAGCAAAAATGAGTTTGTATGAGCAAACAAGGAAGGAATTTGTAGAGCTACTAAGAATAAAAAGCAAATTGACTAAATATATTATTGCACTAGACAAAGAAATAATGAAAACCGATGTTGAATGGATGAATTTGAGGGATTTATCAAAAAATCTAGATAAAGCAGATGAAGTTCCTCCCCAAAATGGAAGTACGAAGAATAAAGAAGCGGTGCCACTTGAAGCAACACAGCCTGTGTTAGATCTAAATCCCAACAGAAATCATCAAAGTGTTGATGAGGAATTTGACAGTGACAGTGAATGAATATTGTTTAGAAATTATTGTACATTGGGTCATTACAATAAATAATTTTAGCCTTTTATTTGTTATGTAATAAAAACAATATGCATGTTCTAGAAACAAGATACTTAGCATCTAAATAATATACAACTCAAGATTTGAGATCCAAAAAAAAAACAAACAGGATTATAGTACTATGTTGGTTTCCAAGTAACCATTTGCATTTTTCTATTCAACTCTTCCAAAATAATAGAACATTGTACTTGTTTTTCAGCTGAAAGATTAGTGATAACGTCATCATCTTCATCTTCTTCCTTCTTGACTTTTTTCCGTTTAATTTTACTTGGATCTTTCTTACTGCCTTCATCATCATTTTCGCACTCACTATTCCTAGTTTTGATCTTAAAAATAATTATAATTTTGGAAAACCATGGTAAATATTTACCTTTCTGATTTGTTTATCATATTCTAATGCATCATAATAATTTGGTTTCTCTCTTCTAACTCTTTGGGTACGTCTACGTATATCTGCCCCTGGAGATAAAACGCGGGCTGTTCTTCTCGAATTAAAAAATGAGTGACCACATGGACAGGCTTTACAAGCTACAGGTACCTAACAAAACGTCTTATCACAAGCAATGCCAATTTTGAGAATTTACCTGTTGATCGCACTTTGGGCAGTTTTTTGCTATCATTTTATTTTCAGGCTATGTTGTACTACTAAGAGTGACTCTGCTGAGCATTTTAATAGAACCTAACAGTCTTTATTTCATCGGCATTTAAAAATAATCTGTTTTGATAAAATTTTTATTTTTATCCTTTGTTCTGACGTTTAGTTGTCAATTAACAGCTTAGCCAACTTTAGCGAGACACATTACTAAACCTTAATGTTTTGAAAAAATCAAAAAGAATGCAGTTTCAACCCAATGATATTTCAATTATTAATTGAGTAATAAATGTTTTTGTTATATGTTATATTACGTTGAGGTTAGTTACTTAAAGCAAAAATAGTGGTACTGCCATTTTAAAAGTAGGGTTTTTTAGTAACAAGGTTGCCATTAAAAAAATTTGAAACGACAATTTGAAAGACCTTGCAGGAGGCCCCCACTTGAAGGTAAGACGATATTAACCTGTCATATTAACCAATTTACATAACTACTGCAATCACGTGATAGGCATTTTTAACTACTTCATTTACATTTTAAAAGGGGCGTAAGAGTTTTAACGAAAAAGCTTTGTTAAAGTTTGTGTAATTTTATTTTCGGTAACCTACAGGGGACGTTTAATAAGTTCATATCACAATGTAAGTTGAAATTGTACACTTCATATAAATAACAATATAAAAATACAAATACTCGAACTTGAAAGCACCTTCTTTGATATGGATAAGTAGTTGTTCAGTTTGAAATTTGAACAGTTCGCTTTAATAAATATGACAATATTTAGTGGAAAAAATGATGAAATAAAAGTTTAGTCATCAAAATATCGTCAGGAAGACCTCTATACAGATCAATGAGTCAAAAGATTTGAGCTGGAATGTGTCCTGACTGTAGTAGTAGTAGTAATAATATATAAAGTATCTAATAAACAACTAAATACTTGCTAAATATTTTTCCTAGAAAAAATAATGTACATTCAGGAAAAGAACAGAAAAGTAATAATTAAAAAACACAAAACATTAAGAAACCAATTTAAAAACATTGAAACTATGATGATTCATCATCATCATCACTGTCCTCACACTGAGGCTTTCGTATAAAGGGGACGAAGACCCAAATAGAGGCACCAACAACAAGAATAACACCTAAAATACAAAACAATGATACAAAGGATTTTGTCTGTTCAAACCAGATGCCACAAAGGGGAGGGCCTATTAATTGTAAAATTCCATTTACAAACAGAGATATACCATAAGTTGATTGTAATCGTTCTTCACCTAGCATATCTGCCATTATCACAGCAGTAACTCCCACGTAAATACCAGACGCCAAACCAAAGATAGCACAAAAGAAACTAATCATACCATAGCCAGTGAAAAATGGCATGATTCCAAGTGAAATGCCGGACACCAAAAGACCACCGATAAAATACGCAGCTTTTGGACACAAATGTAAATCTGATAAAGCTGAACCACCGATTCTTCCTACAAGATCAAGAGCCGAAACAATTGACAATAGCAAAGCACCCATTGTCATGTTGTAACCCAACTCTTTCGCAAACGACGGAAGTAGTATTATGAAATTGGTATAACTAACAGCATTTGTGGCATTTGATATTAAAATGACTAAATACAAAGGATCTTTCAAAAGCGAAATGTCGAAAAATTTGTTCTTCTTAACTGGAGGTTCTTTCCCGTCGGTTTTTTTAACCGATTTTAAACTAAACGAACTGGCAAATGTTTCAGGTTGGAGAGTTAAAGTACTCCCATGATACGGAGTACTGACATATTGAAAGGAACTAGTCGAGGGACTTCTTTTTGGAACCCGAATTCGTCTGGAACTTGTCAGTCGGCCTTGTGATTGCATGTCCATGGCACCATTGCCACTTTCTGGTACCGCGTGCAAAGCTGAGGAACTATTCATGTTTGTACGAGAACCAGTACAGGCTTTAGCTTTCATTAATTCGTTACGACCAGTGGGCATACTGATTTTCCTTTCCCGACTAGTCGGAGCCTTGAAATTTTGCATAGCGGCACTTGAGACACTCCTGTTAAAATTGTTCGATGAAATATCTAGATTCTCCAAAAAAGAATCGTTGTGTGGAATGTGTTGCAAAGACGCCATACTGTCTTCCGTACTAATCACGAATTTTGGCTTTAGAGGACTTACTTCTTCCGACTCGGAATCTTTTGATTCGATCGGGACTTTTTTCATGTGTTTTTCCACCGGGTCGTAGAACAATGCTGCCACCCACACGTTCAAGGTGACTCCCCCCATGAGTAAAACAGCACCTCTGCAAAAGAATCGTCTTGATTTGGGCCACTAGAGATTTTTTTTATATACCTATATCCGTATATTCCTAATAGCAAATCAAGTACTGGTGGTAAAATAATTGAACCTAGAGCCGATCCTGATATGCATAGACCGTTTGCTAAGCCTCGAAGTCTCACAAAGTAACTAGTGACAATATACACTGTTGGTGGGAAGGAGAGTCCAGCACCGGTCCCAACTAAGACACCATAACTGAAATAACAACGTCAAATAACTGATTATTTTCAATTACACTTACCTGATGCAAAGATATGCCACCGAATTTGCAAAAAAACTTAATATCATGCCGACCGCTGCAAAAGTCCCTCCGATTAGAGTAACAGTTCGGTATGAATATTTGACAGATAAAATGCTGGACAAGGGACCTGGAAGCTTAATTTAGTAGGGGTGTTTTTGGGGAATGGAGGAGTACCTAGAGAGCTGTAGAGGAAGTAACAAATTGCTGCGACCCATGCTGCATCGTCGGGTGTCGCGTTGAGGGCATCTTCGAATTCGACTTTTAAAACACCAAAAGACTTTACTGTGCCTGGCACTAAGACGTTGACTAGAGTGGAGCCGAAAAGTACTAACCAACCCCATCCACCGTCGGGAGGCACCAGTTTCCATTTATCCATTTTTTTCTCATCCTTTTCAGCTATTATTGCCACACCTGATTTAAATAAATCAGTAATAACGATTGATAGGGGTCTAAGAATTTGATAACGTTGCTTATCAGGCCATTTTGAGTCCCAGTTTTGATTAATCAATAAACAAATTTGGCGCCAAGTTTGATTTGAAAGTGATGACGTGACGCGGAAAGATGGTGATTCAGTTCTTTGTTCTTGTGGGATGTTTGTTGGGTGACACGAAATTTGATTACAAAGGGGTGCATTTATGTACAAGATAAAAATAGATGTGTTTCTAATGTTTTAGATTGTTTATTACGTTCTTTCCAGATAAATCTAGATTGCGCGAGTTTATTGAATATTGTCATGATTTGTTTGATTTTTTACTTATTGTTTGAAGATAATAAAAGTCTGAATCGAATGAAATCCGATCTAGGTTAATTTATGCAGCTGGTAACATTGAACTTGAATGGAAAATTATTATCAAGTATGAATAATTTTTCACTATTCGGAAATGTGAAAATGAATTTTATGGAACTTTGGTGGAGCGATAAAACTTACTTTTTGTTCGTTTTCTTTCCATATCGTTTGACTTATGTTTATGTAGATTGTTGGATTCGGCGTCATTTTTTTGCGTTGCCTGTTTTTTTCCGGAGTTTTCTAACAGCGGTTCTTGCACATCAATGTTCATTTGCTTATTGTCGTTGGACATTTTTTAAGAGAAAACTCGAAACAACACTGAATCGCTTAGCGCGAACACGTGCCTGAAAGTCTAAAACGGTATGCGAACAGCTGATGATTTACCAGATAAAAACTTATCATTAAACACGACTCGAATCCAATTGAAAACAAAAAAATCCACTGATACTTTACGACAATGCAAACACAGACTGTTGGCCATTTAGTTTTTGAGGAGATAACTGAATTCCGATTATGCACATAGAATGAAGGACACAATTGGAGTATTTATTTTATATTACACAATGCTCTCATTAATATTACCTTGCGCGATTCTGAGAGCATTCAACACACTAAGTAGTTATCGCGATGTTTTCAATCACAAGATTTGATTTATCATACTTATCGGCCAAACCACACCGACGCACGATTTTTGCTCGCACTAAATTGTTTTAATTACGAATTAACATCACATACATCACCAGTAATTATTCTGTTTATCAACCAACTCTCATAAAACACAAAACAACTAACACATTTTTATCCATTACACCTCATTTGGTTTCCTTTCTATGACCGCAATTTTTAGCCCTTGTACCCTTCAATTCAATCACTTATCTAACAAACTACAAACACTAACATGATCCAGTTTCGATTTTAATCAACTAACATGAAAAATTATCAATCTGCCGCATTATTATTTTATTACGTCATTTTCGAACGCCCGCAGCATTCTATAACTGGACCCCAAAAACCACCAGATTAATTATCTTTCATTTAAAGCCACCACACATTTTTTTTACAGCTTTCGTTTAAAAATTTAATTAAAATGAATTTTTCGTGGTTAACTTGCCGCCTTTTTTTATCATTATATTAAGTTGCACATTCCATTCCCCTGATATTACAATTTATGAAATAATAAACTTACTTCAGACAATACTTTATGTCTAATGCAAATATATTTAATTACACTTAAGTTTGGAGACAAACACAAATGTGCTAATTAATGGCTTAAACATAAATAAAAAATTGTCAACTAATTTGAATGATTTTTCAAACTCGACAAAAATTTAAAAAGTCAAGGTCGGAAATGCCTCATTTTTAATTTGATGAATGATTCGTGAAAAATTCGGAATTTGTCAGTTGAATTCGAAGCAAGTCAATAGCGGGGTCATCGACAGTGGATTTACATAATGGGGAAAAAAAGTTCAGAGGTGAATGTTTTAACTTTGGTTCCCTTGAACTGGGAGTCATTTGAAAAACAATTAATTCAGAAAAATAATTAGAGCAAGCTAGGGATATTTTAAGACTAGACATGAATAAAGATGATGTAACTTGTCTGATTTTTTGTAAAAATATTACAGTGAGAATAAATTTGATTTATTTTAAAAGGATTTTGTGTTTGTAATCATACAAAATAAGGATATTTGGGATGTGTGGTTTTATTTGTACAATATATTGGAGTGTATGTAATCTTGTTTTGAAAAATGTCAGGTTCAAATTAACGATTAAATATTTGTACAGTAATTGTGTCTTACCACATTGATATCTGGTGTTTTTCTATTAAAAAATACATTAATTTAAAAATATATTTATTATTAGGAAAATATTGCAACAATCACATCTTTCCATAAATACTTACTTCCAAAATTTATAAAATCAGGGACAATGAAATGTATTGAACAAAATACAGTGAAATCTCCAAATCATTCAAAATTCATGTTACACCAAGTCTTTTTTTATTGCAGTTAAGTTACTTTTTTACAATATTCATATAAAAAGACATCTGTATATATAATCAAAAAGTCGAGTTATTTTGTAGAAGGTGCTATCAAAATCACGTTTGATATATATTCTATACAAAAGACAGTGTATTTGAATTTTTTCCTACTATACATTTACATACATATATCTATGAAAATTAAATGTAACAATGTAACAAGCATTACTTAATCAATAAGCATACATTTTCTTAACAAAAAACTTAACCACAAAGTTTCACTTTTATTCTAAAGATACACAAGCTTTTGCAACAAAAATAAACTTTCCATTTAGAGTGATTTCACTGTAAATACAGATAACATGAACACAAGTGTATTTGTAACAAACTGAAATGATGAAAACAATTGTCTTTTTCAATTGACTGAGATTGTCAAATATTTAAGACTTTTTAGTGCCTTTTGACCAGGCTGCTGTTAACTTCCAAGCAAAATAAACCGAAAACATGTGGACTTGAAGAGCCAATAAAATAAATGCATACCACAACAATCCATAAGGGTAGCCCTAGAAACAACAATAGTCTGTATGTTTTTTGGATTTTCTGTCATACATACTTGCCAAATGTGAATATCTTCTATTTCATCCTCATCATCTGAAGTAAGATAAGTCCATACATCTCCAAAATAGTAAATAATGGCATAGAATAATGGCAAAAACCCAAAAAGACATAACCCTGCCACATATTGTTTCATTAATGAAACTCTGTTTTCTTTAATTGCAGTTAAACCCAAAAAAGAGAGCAACAAACTAATACACCAAATGTATTCCCACCAAAGAGGCTGCAAATCAATCCATGTACTCAAAATTAATCAATTCAAGCGTCTTTACCTGAGGAATGCTAAGTTCTTCAATTTCTAAAATGAATATATCTAATTTATCTAGAATGTCAGCCGATAGTTTTGCCAGCATTGCAAAAAACAGTAGGTAGTGAAAAAATATACAATATTTGAGTCTCGATTTATTTAAAGCACTAAAAAACTTCTCATTAGCATTTATTCAACAATTTTTAAAATTGGCATATTGTCAAATATGTTGGCATGGAACACTGTAGCCTTAAATTTTAGGTTAGAATATTTTTACCTTAAAGCATACTGGGGTGCTACTCGCTGCCTAAAAGCATGATCAGTACCATCCGTTCCCGGAGGGGTATAATACAGCCCCTTTGTAGCCATTATTCACTATTTACACATTCAGCAGCAAATAACCTAATAATAAATTTAATCTTTCTCCATCGCGGATGCCAGACAAGCTTCAAGGAGAACAGCTATTTTCCGCTACCAACCTCAACAAATAAAAACACCAAAAATATTACCAATACAAAATTTATTTAAAAAAAATATTATTGTTCACATCTTTATTAAACAAATTCGTCTATCAATTTAAAGGCACGACTTAAATTATAAAATCGGAAAACCGGCTTCCACGATTTTATCTCGTTTTCACTAAATGGGTCGCTAGTTTGATCATTTATGTCTTCAATTTTATTAGGAATGACTAATCTGCAACAAAATTTTCAACGAATGTTTATAAACTGTTCCAAAATTACCTCAACGAATGGAGGTACATCCTTTCCGGTTTAGTATCTTTTTTATTACTGTAAGTGTAGTCGCCTACAATTGTGTGGCCTATGTGGGAGCAATGCACCCTAATTTGGTGCCTCCGGCCTGTTATAGGCCTTATTAAAATCTTACTACTTGGATAATTTTCAAACAGGCCATTTTCAAGAACTACGATTAAAGTTCTTGCAGTTCTTGAGCTATTACCATGTGTTACACACATTTTTTCTACTTCTTTCACACTATTGTCTCTCCCTGAAACTTGCCTTATCACAAACTCTCCATAAAAATTATTAAATACACCTATCGGAAAATTGAGGTCAAGTAAATTTAAAGATAGATAACCCCTTACTAGGGCTATGTAATATTTTTTGCATTTGCGTTGTTGTATTGCTTTTGATGCCACTTGACACGCTTCTTTATGAATTGGTATACACATTAAGCCACTTGTGGAATAATCCAACCTATGCATAAAATAATATTCATGATGCAACCGATTCGAGGCCAAGTAGGGGAAATTTTTTTTCATAAAGGTTTGTATTGTTTCCTGGAATAAAAACAGTTATTTGTCCACGTTATTTCATCTCCTTACTTCATTTTTGTTATTGCTGTTAATTTTTAAATCGTAAGCTTTATCGATTATTATAAAATTGTTACTTGTGCGTACAATTTTTGTGTTTTTGTAAGTATCAGAAAACAAGTCACATATATTCTTATAGACTGTCTTCAAAATTTTGTGTATAAAAAAATAAAATTTCAAATGTGACATTTAAACTAGGTTAGCTGTCACGAGAGATCAATTCGGTGGTTTTAGGGGAAAATATAAATAAAACTAGTTATTTTTTTTCTTTTCGTGTATCTCCATCTAGTGTTTGGCCAACATATTATGGCAATTAACCTTGATGCTTGCAATTGTAACTTTTGAATAATTTTTGACACAGTAGTAATAAAAAATACATTTTTTCGTTATTATTTTTGTCTATTTTTCCCCTTTTTATTATTTCAAATTTTTTTCTGTACTATTTTCAAACGTCATGATTCAGTCCAATAATGGTCGAACAGTGTTGTATCTCAGCCTCAAACGTCAAACGGTCAAACGTCTATTTTTGATGTCAAATGATATTTTAATCAAACATTTAAAAATACGGCTTTTGTGAAAACAGAAAGTAAGGAATTATTGAAATTTTGTTTGTGTTTATATTAAATATAAAGTAATAAATAGATCTGTCTGTTATAAGTTGTTTTTTGATGGTTGAAAGTGTACATGTGTTGGTTGTGAAGTTCCACCTTTGTCTAATTACGTTTTATTGTTTTTTCCAGATAACATTTATAACAAATTTTTTTGACTACATACAGGTATGGTAGTGATGGTTGTTACTGTTAAGGAAATATGTGATAATGTTACTCTGGCACGAGAAATGGCAATGCTTGGAAATTATGAAAGTGCTGAGGTTTATTATGAAGGCTCCATTCAGATGATTAGCAGATTAATTCTTATGATACCAGAACCGTTGAGAAAAAACAAGTGGCAACAAGTAACAAAATATCATAATTGCACAACAAATTTAGCAATATTTTGTAGGTCCAAAAGAAAGTTGCGTCAGAATACAATGAGATTAAAGTGTTGAAGTCAATGTTACAAACACTGCGTTTGGAAACAAATGTTGAAGTTCCTATAGGGGCAAGGAGGTTGAGAGATGAGCCAGTACATGATAGCCTTGATCTCCAAGAAGATACTTTTGGAGCTCCACATGACCCTGATGTTTGGCCTCCACCAACTCCTGTAGATCACGGCTACATGCAGAGGTTTGTGTTGTACGATTTAAACACTTCTTTGTCTAATGAACATTATAGGAACAGTTTCTCAAAACCTAGATTGTCAAATTTGAAAAAACCTGAACCTAAAAAGGGAGCTTCTAGAGCAAGTTCTTCTAATACTACTAGAAGATCAGATGTTCGATCTATCAAAACGGGGAAGAAAGAAGATAGACCTTCATCATCCAAATCAGAAAGGAATCCAGAAGGAAAAGCAGACAAGGAAAAAGATGTAGATAGTAATGAAAAAAATGATAAGGCCGAGACTGAAGAAGAGAAGAAATTTGAGTGTCATGGAATGGAAAGGGAATTAGCGGATGTTTTGGAACGAGATATTGTCCAAAAAAATCCTAACATTCATTGGGACGACATTGCTGATTTGCATGAAGCTAAAAGATTGCTGGAAGAAGCTGTAGTTCTTCCAATGTGGATGCCGGAATTTTTTAAAGGTAAGTAGAATTGTCTGAAATGTTATTTAAAACAAAATGTTGTTTTTTAAGGTATAAGAAGGCCTTGGAAAGGTGTTCTTATGGTGGGTCCACCAGGTACTGGGAAAACGATGTTGGCTAAAGCAGTAGCTACAGAGTGCGGTACGACATTCTTTAATGTGTCTTCATCTACACTCACGTCAAAATATAGAGGTGAATCAGAAAAAATGGTTAGACTTTTGTTTGAAATGGTTGGTATTAAGTTGTTACTTTAGTATAGTCAAAATTTTGGGACGATTTATTTTAGGCTAGGTTTTACGCTCCAAGTACGATATTTATTGATGAAATAGACTCCCTCTGTTCTCGCAGAGGATCAGAATCTGAGCATGAAGCATCAAGACGCGTCAAGTCTGAACTCTTGGTACAGATGGATGGCATTACTGCAAATAATGATGAACCAGGAAAGGTTGTTATGGTACTTGCTGCTACTAATTTTCCGTGGGATATAGATGAGGCTCTTCGCCGACGTTTAGAAAAACGTATATATATTCCATTACCAACTCAAGAAGGTCGTGAAGCATTACTTAAAATTAATTTGCGAGAAGTGAAATTGGATCCTGATGTAAATTTAAGTGAGATTGCGGAAAAATTGGACGGCTTTTCTGGTGCTGATATAACAAATGTGTGTAGAGACGCATCTATGATGTCTATGAGGCGTAAAATTTATGGCTTAAAACCTGATCAGATCAAACAGCTGCCTAAAGAAGAACTTGACTTGCCTGTTACGAATAGAGATTTTGAGGAGGCGTTACTTAAAAATAATAAAAGCGTTTCAAAAGATGATTTGGACAAGTATGAGAAGTGGATGAATGAATTTGGATCATCATGATAGCTCTATTAATGAACACAGTTTTAACCATTGTTGTGTGATATTATAATGCTTTATAGTTTATACTTACTTAAATTTCATGTTTACAGTTATTTAATAATACTTTATTCTTATCAAAATTTTATTGTTAGTGTTGAATAATTGTTAATTTTAATGTAATACATTGCTACAAAATTTTGCACTTTCTAGTATTGTAAAATGCCATTTTGTCATGAATTTTTTTATGTTTATCCTAAATCTTTTTTTTATCTGGTTAATAGTCATTTATGTCTTATTACATTATCATGCCTGACTCTTTAACAACTAATTAAAGTAATGCCATAATCTTGTGGGTTCAATTATTTCTCTATTCTCTAAAATATTCTACTCTAGAGACAGTGTAATGTAACATTTAAACATTTTTTTGACTATAAATTAACAAAATAAATAATACATATAAATCACGTTTTATTTTAAACTATATTTCCTGCTTGATCATGAATATCAAATATGTGTTGATGAGATTATTATAAGGGATGAGTTTAGAATTGTTGTTAATTGGTGATTGTGAATATTGATTTAAGTTCGTTAGTAGAGTAAATGAGTGGGTTATAATTATTTTAGTCATTTTGTTTTGTTTTGAAATTGGCGGGTTTTCTGTCGACTTGTGAAAAATCCGCGCGTTTCCAAGTCGGCTGTGGAAGACAGCGCCACAATGGTGTAAGCGCAAGTATGGCGAAAAATAGATCTGTGTTTTAGAAATTTTTGTGTGGCTTTAAATCGTTTACTTTCAGTTTTTTTTTGGAGAAATGGTAAACTTGTAATGTCGGTGAGTTATGTTTGGCGTATTTGTATTGGGTGTGTGTTAGAAATGCGTTAATTACATGATAATATGTTGGCGTAGGAATCGGAGCTTTACCCATAACCTCCTTTCGTGTTATTGGAGTAGATACGGAATTAAGTTGTGTGTGTCAGATGTGTCCATCATTTTGGATTATTCAAAAAGTTTGGTGGCGTTATTTATTTACAGAATCGGAAAAGTGTTAAAGTGAGTAATCTAGTATGTGTTTACTAGGACCCGGGTGCGATTCGGGCTCCCAAAATGAAGGAAAGCATCCGTTGCTGACTATAACGGCGGGGTGTTGGCAACGATCGGCCGTGCTAGATCGCAGCCGTTTTTCTTAACATGGCTGCAACGCAGGCCGAAAAGCAGCAAAATGACGTGAATTGTGAGAAAGTGCAGCCGGATCAGCATCTGAACGTGCGGAATTCCTTGTTGCAAAATGGGACCGATAAGAGTGGAGTTCGCGGAGGCGGCGGTGTAGCGGTCGCCAAGGCGAAAAACACCGGCGGCAAAAACCTCGTCACTGAAATGAGTCAATATCGCTCGGACGGCAGCGGCGGTCCTACGGCCACCACGGGGACTCCTGGTGGTCCTCCCGACCCGGGCCCCGATGCCGAGCCGGGGTCCGGCAGCGCGCCCCCCGACGCGGCCGCCTTTCCTGTCGAGGGCCCCCCCGCCGATGGGCACGGCTATGGCTTTTCCTACGGCCGCGACGTCGTTCACAACACCGCCGAGGGCGTCCACGCGTTCGGTCCGCGGCAGACTTACGGGGGCTCCAAGCAGGCGCCCGGGGCACCCTATCCTCAAAGATTCGTTTCGGGGCAGACTCTTTCGCAGCCCACCGGCCCGACCCCAACGCTCAACCAGCTGCTTCAAAGCTCCAACCCGATGCCCCCGCATCGATATCAGAACAGCTACGGCCACCCCGACCAGCCGTATAACCAGGGGTGGCCACCCCAGAAGCCGATGCCCACCTACGGGACTCCCCCGGCGCCGCAACCGGGGGTCTCGCCGACACCTTACCGCAACCAACCTACGGTAAGTCATTTCATGACACCAACCCCACGGATTTGCTTTCTCCTAAACTAAATCATGGCAGGAAAAAGCGACCCGACTCACCCACCCGACGCCTCAAACCTCACCTCCACGTGTCCACTACACTTCTCGCTCCCGCTCTTTGACGATCCGCCGGAAGACGTTCGGATGACACGGTGGTGCATATATTTGTTAATTGTTCAAGTGTATCTAAACATGCTAAGTCCGTCCTTGAACTTGCTCTGACATACGATTACCGCACCGCCCACTTTGTTATTATGCAATCAGCTGACGTGTCGCAAATGTGACGTCAAACGGGAACCGTACTCCCACATATGCCCGCCCTTCAACCCCCTCGAAGTTGAAAGCTTTTGGTTCGCTTCTTACCCTTTCTTCTATTTTGACCTCAGTTGTGAGGATTACACCACATCTTCCTCTTTTCCTCTCTAAATTCTGCAACTTCTCCAGCGGATCGATCATTGTGATCAGAATCTATAACAATAACAACATATTTACTTTTATTCAAAAACACAATAAATAATATCTCACACTTGACGCATAAAACTCAACCAAATTTCTAATGACCTGACTCAACACGTTATTTATAGCTTAGTTTTAACAATACTTGTTGAATAACGATATCACAAATAGGAAGTACTACAAATTATGTTTTTAATAAATAAAACATAACAACTGTGACGAGTATTTATTTATTTAAACGTTCCAAATTATTTTTTAACATGTAATTATACTCCAACAAGCTTTCTTTTTCTTTTCACGTCGTAAGTTTTAATTTTATTAATTATAATAGTAATTAAGCAAGCAGGATATGGTATGTAACAAAACAAATTAACATTATTCGTAAATAAATTTTTTGAAACAACGTAATTTTTAAATATTTTATTGTTTTTAAAATGGTTCAACCACAACGTACGTTTTTGCACATTTATTTTCACTTGTTGTGTGACACCGTGAAAGTATAATTTTTTTTTGTTGATTGGTTGTAAATTTAAGCGTCTCATTTATATTGTCGTTCTTTTAAAATTATTTGTATCAGCTGAGAACTGGAAGCCGACAAAAGAGGAATCAACACATTTATGGTTATTTATCGACGTCCACTCCTTTAAATATACTATTGAGTTACGAACGGAATATCATCCAGTTTAGTAATCAACTTGCAATAGTATTTATTTTTTTAACACAAGTGAAAATAACAACTGTACTGCGAGTACTACGATTTCATTGATAAAACTTTTGATCTCATTGTAGGTTACGTTTGTGATACATAATTCGGAATGTGCAGAACAACGGTTTAAGTTAGGACTTTAGGGGTTGCTTTAAAACTTAGTTCACTTTAATTTAATTACTATCTTGTTTATTATACATATTTATTTTATTTCAATTACGGAACTTTAAATTGATTCTTATTATATCATGTTCATACAAAGTTTATTCCTTATAAATTATCAGTATCACACATTCGTACGGTATTTTTATTACGGAAATTATGTTCCGATATATGAGACGTTCAGCAAGCTTCAATGATAAGGGGCTAAGCACTTTGATTAATTTTCATTTTTATTATAGAAATATGTACGTTTCGTGTTTTGCAAACTTCCTTTTATTTTTTGTACCGCAATAACAGTAATCTAATAAGAAATAAGTAAAATAATCTTGTACGTTTACTAATTGTATCATTTGTATTTGAATGTTTTATGTGTTTATTTTTACAGTAAGTAGTTTATTTATTCTCTATGATAGTTGGCAATGTGAAACATTAATTACTTTTCTTAAATATTCTTCAATATCAAGTAGGATTTTTTGTTTTCAAAAACAAAATTAATTAATCATATGAGTAAATAAAACTTAAACAACTATCATATAATCTGTATCCACACATTAGTTTACAATTAATTATATAATGATGATTTAATTTTTCATATCATAGTTTTTTTTAAGTTTTGATACATACAATAATAATCAGTATATGTTGTATATACTGTTTTGTAAGTGTACCTGAATTTTTCTTTAATTTATGAGGAAAGGAAAAGATTTTCTAATTCCAACATGAGTGAAGCTCACAATAGTGATGTAAAAATAATGATTTGGCTCGTAGCAGACGGGTTATTCCTTTTTTAAAATGTTGTTTTTGGTGTTGAGGGTTTGTTTTCGTAACATACGTAGTTGAAATGTAAATAGGATTTATTCCCATTCACATATATCGTAAAATAGCAGATCGGTAACAACTTGGTCGTTCCGTCGGTTAGGGTTATCTTGTAGAAGTTTATAGGATGTTTAGAAGTTGTTTCTATCTCTTATGTTTATTGATTTGGATAGTTTGACAAATGTGAAGGTGTTGAGTTGCGAATTGAACGGAAACTTTGACACTTATTCGTTTTAAAGTTGTTTTTTTCAATTTCTTAATTGAATTTTATTTTCTTCCTCGTTCCATTTTGCGGAGGTATTCGAATCAGGATAGGACATTTACTGACGTCAGTTTTAGTGTGCTAATAATACGATGTTTAATGGTTAGTTGGGAAATAGAGTGTGATAATTTAAATGTGCACTTTGTCCTCCGAATAGCGTGGTGATTTATGAGCGTCAGAAAGTCGAACTTGTATTGCGGAATGTGTTGCGGTAGGTCAACGGTAGCTATTGTACCTATTCCGACCCCTAAAAACCGTCCCTCCCTTATATGTATGTACACGTTAGCCTGGACGTTAACGTGTACCGTATTTGAGCCTGGTTTATCGTTTTCAGCTATCGCCGGCGTACAGTGGCGGTTCGGCACCCAGTCCTGGCTACGGGGAGGGCCGATCAGGGTGGGCCGGGCCCCCGGTGTCGGGACAGCACGGCCCCGGAAGCCCCGGCCCTCCGAACACGACGGCACCGACAAGTCAGCCCTCGCCACAGCCTCCCATCAGTCACTCTCCAGGGCCTGGCCTCCCGCCCAGCCCACAACACCAGCAGCAACAGCCACCCCAGCACCAGGGTTTCCCGAACCGGCCAGCCCAGCCGACTACTCCCAACGCACACGCGCCAGATGCAGCGGTAAGTGTCGCACCACCACCGCCACCCTTCAATCGGAACGTTCTTACGATTATGATAAACTGTTACGTAATAGTGCGATATAATTAACCGCGCTCTTGACCTTTATGATCCGACGATGTAGACAGCACGTGTTTTTGTTGTGGGTGGGGTGGGTCTGTCCCGATGGTGGGGGACTCCAATTATATGCATAATATCTTAATTAGTGACGCGTTCGAGAATTTACCCGAATACCCCGTAATAAATAAACAAGTGCAATACCGAACGCAGTGCACGAATTCTCCTTCTCTCTCTATTTACATTCAAATTTACTTTCTTTTACATTTTTCATAGTACGTCATTTACAATTCAAATATACAATACACAGATGGATTTTATCACTTACTACTTACATTTATCTAACCTCATCTACACTAATCTACTTTTAATGTTGTTTATGTCATAAAGACATATTGTTATCTTGGCACAATACAACTAGAAACAAAACATTTATTATTAAATTCAACTTTCGTTTATTCACAAAAAAAACAAATGTTAAATCACCTGACAGTTCATATAAAACTTTTTATTCAGACTCGATTAAAGGGTTTGATCATAAATCCATAAATATTGCTGAAAGAGAAGAGTTTTATAACAGCAATATAATGGCATAACAAGAGTACCCCTTTTAACAAAGTGATTGGGGCTTTATATTTAACTGTTTGTGAAATACTTTTATATGATAATAATTTAAAAGTTGTTCTACAACCGGAAATAATAAGAATGTCTATACGTTTTTTTGTGATTTGGAAAATAGTGTTTATTAAAAATTTATTAAACAAAGTGCTTTGAGAAAATCGCTAATAAGACAATTCTTTTGACATTTTCATTCACTATTCCATTTCATAAGAATTTAATACTTAGTATCACAATAAAATAAATATTGGATTTACAAAGATAATTCCATTTGAAATATGTAATTTTTGTAAATAACTTCCAGAGACTGATGGTCTGGATAAAACTTAGAAAAGTACTTTGTAAAAGAAATGTTTATTTATCTCTTCTGATTTTCATAGAGAAGAAAAATGTCTGCACTTTGTTTCGCTTGAAAAAAATGTAACTAGTAATATCTTTGCATCTTTAAAACATTAAATTAATTAAATTATTTTGTAAAGTAGCTGTGGTAGCGTAGATTTGTCATCGTACAAGTGCACATTTATATTTTATGTTACTCGTGAATTACTTTGCATTTTCTTCTTTCTGGAACAACTTGTACTTTTCGTGAACAGAGTTTTCTAATTTAGTTTCAAAACAATAGATATTATTTTTTATAATAAATTTAATATTCTATAAAGAGAATAACTTAACAAAATGATCAAGAAAATTATCTATATGAAATAGAAATTTATGGAAATGGCTAATGGTAATGCATGTCAAACGGCATTAGCAGTTGTTGTTGTATATAGGTGACAATGTTTAACATTTAATGGCCAACTAAGTGGCCAATTATTCTCGTTATTATTGATTTTTATTTTATTTTCTTTCAATCGAAAATAGTAATACTGTAATAGAAAATTGAATTTCATGTATTGACTGTTTTTTTATCAAATTTTTGGAATAAATTTTAAATTTAAAGAGGTTTTTTATTAGATAAGTCAGAACAAAATTATTTTACAGTCTAGTGTTTTGTTGGACTATTTTTTAGGTCAAATTGACTCGAACCATTTGTATTCTTAGACAGGTGAAACTGATATTTATTTCTTTTGTTTACTGACTATAAAAAGTAAGTTAAAAATTTTACTATGTAATAATATCGTAGTAAATGTGTTAATATTTTTATTCCACTAATATCGAGATTCTATTCACACTTTTTTCAATTAAACTTTATTAATTTCAGTATATATAGTATATAGATGGAGACAAATCAGTAGAAGAAATGTTGAAGTACATTAGTTTCTGCAATTAACTTATCATTCTTCTTTTATTTTAGATATTAACATCAATAGAGATACAGTTGTCTAAAAAAATTCTGAAGCAAATTGTGACGTGTTGTCGTCATAAATTCATTCAATTTTTTCGTTATTTTACAACTCTGACGTATGTGAATTATTCAAAACACATCATCAAATGACATCACGTGTAATTTTATTTGTATATGTCACTTTGCCTTACCTCTTTTCATAGAATTAATATTTTCTTTTTGAAGAGTCTAATACGTTTTTTACGTGCAACATAGATGAATTTTTTTTAATATGACAGCTAGTGAATAATTGCACATCTACGAAACGGATTTTAATTAAATTTTGATAAATAATGTATTACTTAATTGTTTGGGGTGATCGGATAAAAGTTTGGAGCAAGGTGATTGTCGTAAAAGTGTTTACTAGTCAACACTTCCATTTTAGGTTTGTTCCAATATGTTAATCTGTTCACCATTTATGTTGACGTAGAGTGTACTCAACTGAACGTAATTGATTTTATTTAAAACGACAGTCGAACTTCGATAAAAATTGTAAAAAGTTTCAATCGAGGTTTTACTGTACGTATTAAATTAGGATGTTGATTAATGTTGGAATTTAAGTAGTGTGAAGGGTAAGTAAAGGGTGGAGGTAAAATGAATTTATGTTGCGGTGTCGTGTCGTATCGTCGTTTTTGTCTGTTTAGATGGCTATGCGTTGATGGTAATGGGAGTTGACAAGTTGATGTGGCGACGTAGTTGGAGAGTTGTTTGCCGCCGCCATGGCCTGCGTCCTGCGTATTAAAACACACACGCCGCGTGCCTCTCGGCCTACGAAGTGCCTGAGCCTCTGTCTAGGCCTCTCCGTTGTCGTGTTGGCGAAACGTTGCCGTGTTGCCGACTGCCATGTAACCCGCTAAGTGCCGCTCGGTATTGATTGGTTCTGGTAGAACCGGCAACGCTGCTTGCTACAGTACGCTGCACTGCATTTTGCTCGGGCTCAGCCCTCTCGATCGTTCTGGTGACGTTGCACTCTTATAACCTCTCGCTGGCCTGCTTGGTGTTTGTGTTACTGCCTCAGCTATAAGGCTATAGCTGCATTTCAAAATCCTTCTCGCTTCCTTTTTCACTTCGCCGCTCCTCCATGACTCTCTTCGTTCAAGAGACTGACTCGTCACATTTTTTCTCTTCTTTTTCATCGTAACTTTACTGCCTTGAATTCTTTTTAGCAACTACATTAATCGGGCGTTTTTCAGATTGAAACTGATAATTAATTTCATTGCAGTGTTATTAAACTTTCGTTTTTTAAATTTATTAACGAAAATCGATTTTCCTGTTATTTTGTCTCTACTTCGTTCTGACAGAGGAACGTTTTCTGCTAAGTTAAATATTTATTCTAAGCGAAAGTCGTCATTTTGTTAAAGCTTTCAAAAATTATAGGTACATTATTACTATTTTTTTGAAAGACTTTTACTGACTTTCTTACAATGTCGTTATTTTAGTATCATACATATATTAAATGCCACTATCGAAATCTCTCTCTCGTAATAAGTCTGACCACATGGTGGGAAACGTAAAATGTTTGGTAGCAAGCCAGTCTGTGAAAGTTGGGCAATTGTCAAATTTTGCTGAAACGAGCGGCTTTTAAATTCTCTTTAGGAAATATACAGTTATTTAGCCTAAAAGCCGGTTTTCTTATATTTTTGATTGAGTAAAACAAATGTAGTAGTGATGGGAACTTTATAAGAAAACATTATATCCTGAATAGATGTTATCATTGATCAATTATCCAGGGGTGCGTTTTACGCCATGTCGTGCATAATTTATTCCTTTGTGTCAATTAGAGTTTGTATAATGATTATGACGGAGGGTTGCTTTTTTCAAGAGTGTATACCGGTTGAATGATGTTGTTCGGAGACATTTAATGTGACAGAAGAATGCTTACCGTTTCTTTTTACGGGAAGATGATCAAATAAAATGATCAGGAATCGAGTGGAATTCCGATGGTGGAAGTTGAATACACAATAAACCGGCATAATTGGCTCAGATGTGTGGCAAGGTCATGTTACGTCACAACGCGCCGCATTTATTAGAGAAAAGTGCAATTGCATCGGACTATATGTTCCTCTATTTCCAACTCATGCTAATTGCGAATTCAATTTTCCTCCGACATGTGTAGGATGTTGGATGTTCATTACTGTCGACTGTGGTGGAAATTTTTTACTCTAAATGATATTTTTTATTGTGTGTACAAGGATGTAATATGCAGTCAGATCCTGGTTTATTTTTGTTTGTGTTTGTTGTTGGAATCGATTTCGGTTTAATGTACTCTGTGTTTTACCAACTCATTATGATCAAATTATTTACATAATTTCAGATATGGTTTTTGGAGTTCATTTTTATCTGAATGGAATTTTTGATCGTATTGAAAGAGAATCTACATTTCAATTTTTTTTACTGGAATTCATTTTATGGTAGTGTAATTTATTTATTTTCGGAATACTACGACATTTTCGTAATTGTTTTAAATACAAACTTGATATCAACTTGAATTTTGTATTAACACGTACAAACTCGTGTTCTGCTTGAATGATATGGACCTGTGTATGGTTTATAAGAGAAATTTGTTTAGCTTTCCATAAGAAGAAAGTTATAGCTAGATGTGTATAGTAACATGTAGAATATCGTTTTTGTGATCTTTGGAGGTAGTTTATCTCGTAATTTAAATTTTAAATTAAAAATGCTTTGAGTATTAACAGTTGGTAATCAAATAAAAAAATCTACATTTACCGTTGACTTGAAAACTTTATTGAATATCGAGTACGTGTGATTGTAGCGGCATTCATTAATTATTGGATGAGTAGACGGTGGCGTGTGTCCGTCGGCCATATGATCTGTTTAATTTATTGGGGTTTGAAATGTGTGTTAGTTTGGATTTGGCCTCGACGGATCGATCGGGATGTTTACCAGTGGGCTTTTTAAGGGGGTGCGTCAAATTCGTTTGATTTCGTTTTTTCTGTTTTGAAAGAAAGAGTGGTAGAGATCGCTGACCTCTCGAGAACAGAATGATTTATATTAGGGCCTCGGACTATGAAGTCCTGTTGTCGGTGCCGACGTTATACGGAATAATACGGGATGAACTTTCTAGACCTACCCTAATCTAAATCTGGGTCGTCTGTGTGACGGCTGTGCATAAAATAAGTAACATCACCACCACCTGTCGTGTGCCTCGTGAATGGGCTAAGGACGACCGTGCATAACAAATAAACCTGTGCTTCCTGTTATAGTTCACTAACAAAATTTCTACCTCATCCCTCTAAATTACTCAACTTTAACTGCAGCAGGTTTTACACCAAGGGGCCAAAATAACAAAAAAAAATCGTACTAACCTCTTTTTTATCTAAACCATTATGTAACCCATTGCCGCTTGACTATCAGCCATCTGTTATCCTACTTAAGGTATTCACTTCCAAATAAAAATAAGATGATCTTCTTCAAACTGTGAACAAGTCAGTTGTAAAGATGTTTGACGCTTTAATGAGTTAATAGTTTTATTAATCACTTGTTTTAGTAGGAGTTTTAGTAGAAAAAAAGAGAATTATTTCAGTTACTTCTATTCTCATCTCAATTTTACTCAGAAAAAGATGAAAGTTCTGTACAAAGTGGTATATTCGTTGAAGCTATAAATTTTAGTGGACATTGAAACATTACTAGAACTTCAAGAAGATTAATTGTGTTCTTGTATTTTAGAGATTCCACCATGTCTTTAAATTGTGCGATTGAAATAAGACAGGGAAAATAAATATTAAATCGACCGACTTCCGTTCATTTATGAATGGAACTTTGTAATCTTAAAAATTCAATTAGTGTCATTGTTAAATTATCACAATTGTGAAATATTTATTTACTAACAATTACTACAATATCAATATCGTAATATGTTAATTTAATATTAATTGTCTAGTTTACAAGTTTTATTACTTAATACATTACGTAATTAGTTATCTTAATATTTTTTCGATAGTGACTCACGTTTTAAAATTGTATTTTGTATTTAACCGCAGCGATTAAATTTTACATGTCTGGAGCAAAGTAACCGTTCCGTCATATTTGTAATTAAATGTGAAAGTAATTCTTTGTTATAAAAAAGATTTGTTTATTTAAATGCAAAGGATAATTTGAAAATAAATTTTTAAATTCCTGTTGAATAAATCAGAGTTTTTTTACTTCCGTATTCTAGTCTCGCTTTATTTCTGCAGATGTTGTTTCACTGGAGGAAGTATTATATTATCGGTAGTTTCCTATTACAATAATATTCTTATAACTTTCTTGGAGGATGTAAACATACCGACAGACAACAGTACCAGATGGGGGTAATTGCACTAAAGGATGTAAATAAGATGCAAAAACATAACAATTAATTAGAAATTTATTTTGTATTACTTCGTCGAGTAGGATTTTGGCGAATAGTTTGTTATCATTTACTTATCAATTTTTACAAATAATTTTCTTTAAGAAATAAATATATATTGTAAGAGATATTCGAAAAATTGTCACAGAATTAGATATTTTGAAGGACGCTAAAAAATAGGATTTGATCCACAGCCGTCATTATCTTCTTAATTTTTTTTTCTTCGTGGTTACAATGAAAAAACTCGTTATTGTGTGAAAGTATAGATTTTTAGAAGCAGATTGATGGCAGCAAACATTTTGCACATTGCATGTCTTCATGCATTTGCAATTTTTTGTGGTGTTGGCATTTTTTCCATCACAAAACCACACGCGATTTATTCTTATTATCGGACATTATATTTGTTATTTACTTTTGCTAGGTCTTATTACGTTATCTACCAACTTGATTCGTCCGTTATCATGAGTGTTTGACTTGGGTTTTGACGCTTGTGGGGTTTTCGTGAGATTTTCTGTCGGAATGTTAAGTTTCATTGACTTCGTGTCTTTTTTTAAATCGAGTCTAGTTTTGTAAAGATAAAACCTACTGCTGAATTAGCAATACCAGCTGTTTTTCTCCGTTGGTATGTTATCAGTTTTATTATTTACCTTGACGGCAAATGAGGAAACAGAAAGTTATTCAACAATTTGTTCGGGTCAATGAATTTTCCTTTAAATTTTTTTTCCTAACGTGATAATGAAAAGTGGCAATTATCTGTGGCATTATTTATGTAATTAATGTAAATTTCACCGATTTTATTAAATGAATATTGTTTACACTCGATAATGAGTTTGTTTGAGTTTACAATAGAGTCAATGTGATTTTGTGTGAAGAATGAATCATTTTTGAGTTTGCATAATAAAAATTATTTGTTTTGAATGTTTTATAAATCAAGTTACAATAATTTTGGTTACATGATTTATTTTTGGTAACAATATTTCGACTCCCCTGTAACTGTAAATAGAAAATTCAAAGCAAGCCATCTAACTCTGACCTAAAAGGAGCAAGGCCGTTTTGTGGTGTGAGGGGTGGGGTTGAATAAATAGCGTAAAATCAGCTGTTGGAAAGGACACGCCGAGGGTTTTCAATTCGTTGTTTGGGACAAGGAAGAACGTGCGTGAGTTCCACGCAATAAACACTAACTTATAATTTTGCTAGTTTCTTAGTATTTCGAGTGATTATGAAGGATGGAAAAATACGTAGTCATGTATTATTAAATACAATTCCAAAAATTTGCTACAAGAAGTAAAGATAATTTTGTCATTTGTTTTATTTAATAACAGTAATGTGCGTTCTTTCATCTCTTTTGTCTTCATAATTCTATTATTAAACTGCTTTTAGATGAAACAAGTAAAATGCAATTGTGTGGGCGTTGGTAGGTTGAATGATTTCTTAATAAAATAATTTTCAGCTCGTACGTTTTATTACTGTGTTATGGTCTTCCATACAAGTCATTTCTTGCGAGCGTTTTAGTGTTTAATCCATTTTTGTTTTTGTTTAAATTGCGATTATACTTTGTATAATTAGGAATGATACTGTTGGTGTATCCGGTCTTGTTTCAAATGGATTATAAGTTCTCAACTTACAACTGAAAACCCATTAAAAACACATTTTATATTTGCGAATTACAAACGTTTTAATTAAAACATTTTGGAGTGGATGTTATAATAAGTCTTTTTTGTTTATACAAAATTTAAATGTAAAGTGAATTTTGAGTCTTATTATTCTGTTTTATGTTCCAGGAAAAGTGTAGAAACCCAAACAGCAACTCATTTGTATAATGACATGGAATAATTGTGTATAAGAGAGAATATAATCCATTTTTATGTTTATGTGATAAAATAAAGATAATGTTTATTTTAATATTGAAAGGAGGATGAAATAATGTTATCTGTTCTTTTCTTGCACGTTTCGTGTATGTTTGAATTAAAATAGACTTACACTTGTTTGATTGTTCTGTTCTATTTTTACGTGGGTTCATTAATTATGTCCAAGGTCGTAATTGGGTCGTAAAATATGCGTTGCGGGGTGAAAACGGATAGTTTTGAATGGGGGTTGTTATTCCGAATACTATCCAATCGAAATTAATGTTACATTAATGATGACGTATGTGTTTGTTGCAGGATTTGAGCGGCGGTAACAGCAATGACAGTTCCGGAGGACCAGCTCCGGGCACACCAAATTCCCAAGGGATGAGGCCCACACCTTCTCCCACGGGATCGACGGGATCGCGCTCCATGTCTCCCGCTGTCGGTCAGTATATACATACATACATTCACTCCCACGTGATTCGCGTGTAACCCCAACCACGTGCTCTCACTCCCATTGACTGCCGAGAGCAACTTCGATAAAATGCGGATGCGGGTCTCCTCAACATTGACCTACATTTTACTGCCGGAGCCGGCATTCCGGGTGCACAATAAACCACACTTTAACGGCATCGCATCTTGCCGAATTCTTTACATCCCTTGTATTTGAAGTGGGTTCAATAAAAACGAAGCTTTTACAAAATTTCACACAGATCGACTCACATTAAGGTCTTTCATAGTCACGTTTTTGACAAGGGAAGCTACCAATTGAAAATCAATAAGAGTCAGAGAACTTGACGTATGCGACATTCAAACAGTTCAAACTGGATAAGATACATACATAAAATGTTTTAGATATGTACATGATTTCTTATTTGATGAAATTTATAACATTAAAGAACTTTTATACTTATTCTTGATATGTTTAGTTTATTTCACAAAGAAAACATCATTCAATTACTTCAGTTCATCCAGTTAATGCGTCGTCTTGAGAAAATGTTATTCGGGACCGACTTTTTTAAGGAAAAAATTATTCAAGGTTGACCTGATCTGTCAAAAACCTGATTATAGAGATATTTTTGTGTTGTAAATATTGCTGTTAATAAAACAATAAATATTTTCATTTTCATAAAACACAAATAGTTTTATTAATTTTCGTATTACACAAACTAACAGATTATAATCTGTACTTGATAAGGCAAAATCAAGTAATTTTGCATTAGACAATATAATACTTGTCTAGGTTTGTTCAAGTTACGTTATTTTTTTAAACTCATTTTTAGAAAAATGAACATTTGTTTTTTAATATCGTGTTGTATAAAATTATAGTATGTAATTATACAGGGTGCGCCAGAACTCGCGCCCCAGAGAAAAATGATGTAATGTATGATACCAGGAACTTGGAAAAAATGTTAAAAAAATCTATCTATAAAAATTTCGAAGTTATAAGAGTTTAAATTTTGCATTTTGACTTCATTTCTGTTGGAACAATAATTTTCCAAGTTTTTTTGTTACAGGCTATTAAAAGAGGAAACAAGGAAACTGTATCCTACATTGTAACTCTGTTTAATGTTATTTGTGGCTTTTGTTGGCAAAATTTTTGTACTTTTACTAAATAATTATAAAACATACAAGATCATCAGTCATTAAATAGACATAAAAAATGTCAAATGTCAAAAAATAAATGTCAAAATTTTATTACACGTAGAATTTTTCATACTCCTGATATCTTATCTTACTTGAAATTTTTGTCTGGGGCGCGAGTTCTGATACATCCTGTATTTAATTAATTATTCGTTTATATCGTCGTCGATTATTTTGTTGCAGACAATATAAAAAACATTTATGTATAGCGTTATCATTATCAACAGGTAATAGGGTATAATCTATTCTCTGTGCTGTTGTATATTGACTTTAGATTTTAAAAATTTTGTTTATTTACGACAGTATAAATTTTACTACGTTGAAAAAATTATTTTCAATGTAGTTATTAAAATCAATATTTTATTGAGATGGTGTGACCATTATGACCCCGGTAAAATGTTTTACGACAGTTTTAATAAAGGTTTAATCGAAAAGGACTTCTAAGCTGTTTAGATCTCGATTACTTGGCATTCACTTGTACAGTCACACCTACGCCAAACCTAACATTACAAACTTTTCAAAATTGCTTGAATTCCGAAAATAGAAGCAAAATAAATATTACGAATATGTATGCAACATTACAGATCAGAAATTTTTATGTATGTGATGGATAAAAATAAAGTTTTTTTTTGTAAGTTTAATATAACAATCGAAGCAAGGTAGAATAGGTACGATATTTTATCCTTGCAAATGCGCAATGATGAGTTTAAGCTTGCAGTACACATTATTGTTGGGGGATGTTTGAAATTTTATATGCTGATGTTATTTGTTACTGTTTTTTTTATCAGATATCTTATGTTTTCCGGGATTTATTTTTGCGCCAACTTCCGGCCGCCAAAAACCTGTAGAAAGTGTTTGTGAATTGTGCTGCCAAAATTTGCTAGGACTTTTTGAACGATTTTTTTTGAAACATTTTCCGAAGATTTCCATCGTGTGAGATGGGTGTAAGGCCCGTTTTGTGTTTGTGATGGTTGTCGTGTCGGTGTCAATAGTGAAACATTCAAGTGTCAAGCATCGTCTTCATTCGTTTTTGTTTTTTCAGGTCAGCAAAACATTCCGATGCCTCCTCGGCCGTCCAGTGGTCAATCAGATGGCAGTGGATCAACACGAATGAGCCATTCGCCGATGGCAACGCAAGGCAGCTATTCGGCGCAGCATTCGTCGCCCCATCCGGCCCACGTTCATGGTTACAAGGGCCATCCCGGCATGGTGTCCGGCCCTGGCCCAGCCGGTCAACAGATGCCACTTTATCAGCCGAACCAACAGTACCCACAAGGCGGTTATCCGCCGAGGCCCCAAGCCAACATTCAGTATCCCGGTCAGGGCTACGGCCCTCCGGCGTCCCAAGCGCCACCGCCCAACAACATGTCTCCTCAACAGTATCCGAATCGGTCGTCCAATCATATGCCGAATTCCCAGTTTCAACCTTATCAACAATCGTGGCAAGGACCGATGACGTTAGCGAAAGGTAACGGACCGCCGCAAGCACCAGGATCACCCTCGCCAGGTCCCCCGGGACCACCGCCGCGACCTCCGCACTACCTCAAACAACATTTACAACATAAAATGGGTTTCGGTAATGTACCTGGATCGGCACCACCGAGTCCTAGTCCGCCACAGAATTACCACATGGGTCCGCCACCTGCGGGACACCATCATACGGGAATGGGACCGCCACCAACGATGGGACCGCCGCCGAATATGCCACCCACGAGCAGTCCTCTAATGCCTAATAGTCATTCACATGACGGTCCGATGCCGCCACCAAGTTCTACACCGAATTCCCATACGCAAATGGGTTCCGAAATGATGGATAATGGTATTACGACAACTGCACAAGGTGGGATGAGTACTCACGTAACCACGGCGGCGGGAGGATCTGTTACTTCTGTTGTTACAACAGGACCCGATGGGACACCTATCGATGAAGGATCGCAACAATCCACATTGTCAAATGCATCAGCCGGTAATAAAACAAGTAGAATTTGTTTATCTTATCTATGTACAAATAAAACCTTTCCTCAAAAAGATTTCAATAAATTTAAAATGTATGCAATTCAACCTTTGATTTTTACTAGTGGTGATGGTGGTGGCGTTGATTGCGAAACAATTACACTTACAAACAATGCGATTTATAACATTGGTTTACTATTGCTACGAAATTAAACATATTACAACTGGCATTTATTTTTTCAATTATTTACTCATCTGAATATCTCCAAAGAATAGTAGCGTATCCGAAAAACGGTAAATTCATATATTGAATTACTTTTCAATTTCGGTCGGTATTACCATTTCACACATTTTTACAATCTGAAGCAGTTTCATTAGTTAGATGATTGGATTAGACTTTTGTTGTGCATAATTTCAAGAATTCAGCGACATTAAAACGTACTAAGCTTTGTTTGAATCATTAAAGGGGGAACCTGATGTAAACATTAAAAAAAATATTCGTTTGTTTACACTTGAATCTGTTGCTTTTTAATATTTTATTTATTTTTATAATATTGAATTACTTTTTTGCTGGATTTTCTCTTAAGATTAACCGGTTCTGAATAGCGAGATCTCGGAATATAGAAAAAAAAAATACAATTTAATTTTTGTAAAGTAAAGTTTGATTTTATTTGATTGCAGCTTCCGGCGAAGATCCCCAGTGTACCACACCAAAATCGAATCGGAAAAATGAAATGGGTCACTATAGCCATCCGACGACGCCGCAAAGTACAGTGCCATCTCCTGGTGCAGCAAGTATGAATTCAATGCATGACGACTATGAATTAAGCAGTCCAAGTTGGCCAAGGACCCCTGCAAGTCCAGTAAGTAGATTTATATGACAATATGGCACCGTAAGTGTTCACACACAATCATATGTGTTTCAATATTTTTAATGTATTTACCACTCTACACAAGTTTCTGTTAAAATGCATATAAGTATATATTGAAATTGTGTGATCGAGTTCTGTGGCATTCAGTAAACGTAACTGAAAATTTTTAATACGATTGGGATACCCACCGTTACTTCCGTAGATGAAATTTTTTTTGGTGACTGATGACTGTGTATGGACCTGCATATTTTTAAATAAATATTTTGATTTTGTGTCGTAATTACGGGTGGGAACGGTGTTTTTTTTCTGTTGGTGTTTTTTCCTTAGCCCACTTAACAAACAGCTTAAGTCAATTGTGTTTAGTGTGTTTATTGAGCTAACTGGCGGGTGTTTCCAGGTGTTTAACAGTCATGTGCCTCCTCCGGACACGTATCGCTCAAAGGTTTATATATAATATTATTTAATGTCGTGCTAATGCTTGTGATAGCATGTCAGAGGCATGTTTTATGTAGTGCTTGACGTTTAGTAACCACCATTCAGAAAGAAGAACTTGTGTTTTCATTCTGTTCTTATTTTTTTGTATGTATTTTTCAGAAAACTGATAGCCTCAGCAAGTTATACGAAATGGATGACAGTCCAGATAGACGTGCTTGGTTAGATAAACTACTCACATTTATGGAAGAAAGAAGATCACCAATCACCACTTGCCCTACTATTTCTAAGAACCCGCTTGATTTGTTCCGTTTGTATGTCTATGTTAAGGACAGGGGTGGTTTCTTAGAGGTACGTTTCAATTTTTTTTTTTTTGCTTTGGTACTTTTATTAGCTTTACTTTTTTTTTTCAGGTTACGAAAAACAAAACATGGAAAGATATCGCTGGAATGTTGGGTATCGGTGCATCTTCAAGTGCAGCATACACATTGAGGAAACACTATACTAAAAATTTATTAGCTTATGAATGTCAGTTCGATCGAGGAGGAATTGATCCTCAACCTATAATAAATCAAGTTGAAGCAACTTCGAAAAAGAAATCAGCTAAAGCCGCCTCGGTGCCTTCACCAGGCTCTTCCAATTCTCAGGATTCTTTTCCGGCACCTGGTTCCGGTGGTACATCAATGGATGGATATGGTTACGGATATCCACCAGCTGGAAATCCAGAATATAATCCTCAACAGAGGCCATCTTCACAATCTAACGCGCCTTCTCCGCATGGAGGTGAGTCATGTTAGTCAATTTTTATTACGATTGGGGGGGAAGAAAAAGAATGACAGTCAGGAGTTTATCTTGTGCGAAAAAAAAAATGTTATCTTTACTTTTTGTTTTGAATGGCGAATGATTGGTTTGAAGAGCGATGTTTAATTAAAGATGTTTCAATGGTATTATCAATTATTATCTCTCGATCAAGGTATTTATTTTTTGTTTGCATTATTTATTTACTTTCATTTTATCTATTCTTTATTCATAAATGAACGACAGTTTTGCCCATAAATATTTTATTAAATAAACATGTAGGTGATTAATTCAAAAACGATAAATTCCGCCTATTATATAGAGGAGACTAAAGCAAATGATTCATTGTAATTGTTTACATCGTACAGCTGCTTGTTCTTTCAACATGATTCAGTTTTTTGTCTTTATAACCCATAAATAAATTATGAATTATTTTATTCCGTTTTGGCACTACAGGGTGAATCTGCTAAAAGACTTTGAGATATTGGTTTTTAGTGGAGTTACCTTGTAGGTGATTGTTTTTAGCAGTTAGGAGAGTAGTATATATGTTTTATATTCTCTTAGGTTCAGGAGGGGCTAATCATTTAAACAATGCCGCCCCTGGGGGTCCTAGCCCTGCAGGCGGGGCTGCCGACAACGTAAGCGTTTCAAACCCTTTTGATGATGTGTCTCCCAGTCCACCACCACGGGGTGGCCCCTTTCCAGGTGGACCGCACCCTCCTTATCCTTCAGGCACTCCACCTAGACCGCAGGGATTTAGCGGACAGGCTGGATACAATCAGTATCCAAGTCCTGGTCCTGGTGCTCCTCCAGATCAGTATTCTACGTACCCAGCTAGTTCAGGTTATCCACCAGCCGTTAGACCAGTGTATCCTCCATATTCAGGTGATTCAGGAGCACCACCCCCGCCGAATCCGAACAATACACCACCTGGTGGTCCGCCGGCTGCCGGACAAGATCCATATTCACGTTATAATATGGGTGCAGCACCAACATCGACATACACGCCGAGGCCAAACTACACAGGCGCACCGGGAAATACAGGGCCGCCAACCTCACAACCACCAGCCGGACCTTATACGACACAACAAGATTATTATAGGCCGGAACAGGTAAAAGAATTGTACATTTTTTAAACATTTTTTGCTTTACTGATTTACTTGGCTAATTCCAGAATTATCCTAATCAGCAGGGTCCTTCGGCAACGGGTAATTATCCCGGAGGACCGCCGGCTAATAAGAATATGCCTCCACCTGGACCACAGCCAACAAGGCGACATCCAGATTTTGTCAAAGATCAACAGTCTTATCCATTTGGACAGCAAAGACCACATATTTATGGTACGTTTTAAAAAAAAAATGATTTGTAAATATTTAAAATGAAAATTTTTATTCATATTTTAATGTTATATTTTTTTATAGCATGGTCGAACAACAACCAGTACAGGCCACAGCAGTATGGTGCATCTGGAGGTCCTCAAGTGGGTACTCAGCAGTGGAATCAAGGAGGAAGGCCGGCTGGTGGTCAATGGGATCGTTATCCGTCTGGTAATCAGGGTTATCAGCCTCCGCAATCCGGTCAGGGGCAGTGGTCTTCAATACCGGCGCCTGGTGTTGGTCAGAATCCACCGTTGAGGCCACCTCTTGGCGGTCCACGTCCTGGTAAACCGTTTACGATGATGCCACCACAAGGTGGTAAAGGAAACCAAGCGACAGCGTTAACGAATAGTTCGTATTCGCAAAGTCAGTTACCGAAGAGAGAAATAACGTTTCCTCCTGATAGTGTTGAAGCAACATTGCCGGTATTATACAGGCGTAAAAGATTATGTAGAGCTGACATTGGTCAAGTTGATCCTTGGCGTATCATAATGTGTTTGCGTTCTGGACTTTTATCTGAAAGCACATATGCTTTGGATATCTTAAATGTTTTGTTATATGACGATTCGTCTGTTGGTTATTTCGGATTGAATCAATGGCCTGGTCTTTTGGACATATTGATTGAACATTTTCAAAAGGCGTTAAGTGACATTTTTGATGGACCTTATCCACGAGAAGAAAAACCAGATGAATCTGACGTTGATTTGGGAGGTGTTGTAACACCGATAGATCCAAATCAAAAATCTGTTTTATTGCAAAATACAAATAACTATACATTTGTGACACGGAAAGGTTATCCCGTCAAAATGGTTGATCGTAGCGAAGAAATTTTCATTCAGGATCATCAGAAAGACTGGGATGTGAAAGGTGATGCTACCGGTGCTAGTATTTTAGCTGAAATGTCAACGGATCCTTGGCAATCAAGGGCGGACCACATACTTCCAATGTTTCAAGCGGAATTCGGTCGAATACCGTTCCATCGACGTCTAGAGGATAAAAAGAAAGAAAGAAGTAGTAGGGATTCAATAGAAGAGCGTCAACGAACACCGTCGCCACCAGACGAAGCACCACCGCCTCCTAAAACTAGTGACAAAAAACGTAGGACAAAGACATTAAGTGATGTGATATCTCGAATTAAAAAAGATTCAACTGAAGCGAACGGTGTGCTCACATTAGAGACGACAACTGTAACTGATAAAGTTAAGACTGATGTAGTAGTGAACTGTGAAGAACAAAGTGTAGATCTGAACGCAGGTAGTGTAAACGGGGAGTGCGGGAAAGATAATACTAGTAGTGGACCACAAGTGCGAGATCCTGTAGGAAGATTGAAACGTCGTCGTTCTTTGGATTGTGAAGACGAAGCATACACTAGAGATGAAGCAAGTCTAGTGCTTATTACTGAAAGCCAAGACAATATCGGAAAAAGATGCGTATGCATATCTAATATACTTAGGAGCCTTACGTTTATTCCCGGCAATGAGAGCGAATTCGCACGTAATTCGACTTTCTTAGCGATAGTGGGAAAATTACTCTTGCTTCATCATGAGCATCCGCCTCGTACACAGAAAACAAGAAATTACGACCGTGAGGTAGGCTATTTACTAAATATGAGTTCTCTTTATTAAAAAATAAATAAATAAAAAAACAATAATTATATGACAAAACAAAAGAAAGGTATGAGAAAATGAAATTTAAAAAATCATTTACCAACAAACTATCGTTTTATACAGTTCTTTTTCGCTTAATATTTCTTGTGTCAAGTATGTTAATTGTGTCGATATTTGAATCTAATTAAATTTTTGTATGACTTTCAGGAGGATGCCGACTTTGCCGATTCATGTAGCAGTTTGCAAGGTGAAAGTGAATGGTGGTGGGATTTCCTAATTCAAATTCGAGAGAACATACTTGTGTCAATAGCCAACATTTCGGGTCAGATCGATTTCAACGTGTATCCAGAAGAGATTGTAAGGCCTATATTGGACGGTTTACTTCATTGGGCGATATGTCCATCGGCAAGCGGCCAAGATCCGTTCGCTTCAGTGGGTCCTTCATCGCTGCTGTCTCCTCAACGGCTGGCTTTGGAGTCGTTGTGCAAGCTTTGTGTTACAAACAATAACGTCGATTTGGTGATAGCAACGCCGCCGTTTTCGAGATTGGAGAGGCTTTGCGCTGTGCTGACGAAACATCTCTGTCGGTCCGAAGATCAAGTGTTGCGCGAATTTTCGATAAATCTGTTGCATTATCTGGCGGCGGCCGATAGCAGTATGGCACGGACGGTAGCGTCACAAACGCCGTGCGTCTCACTACTGGTGGCTTTTATAGAGCAAGCCGAACAAAGCGCTTTGGGTGTGGCGAACCAACATGGTATAGGTGCATTACGAGATAATCCCGATTCGATGGGAACGAGTTTGGATATGTTGAGAAGAGCGGCGGCGACGTTAGTATTTCTGGCAAGGCATCCCGATAACAAACCGTTGTTGGTTCAACAAGAATCTAGGTTGTTGGCGCTTGTTATGAGTCAAATATTAGATCAGCAGGTGGCACTCCTGCTTTCCAAAGTACTATTTCAAATATCTCGCAGCTAATCCCTCTGTAGATACTCTTGCGGCCTTGGACTGGTGTACAGACCTATGTATAGCGTGAATAGTTAAACTTTACCAATGAACAGTGTGTATGTGTGAGTGTAATGGGACAAATGGCGAGAGTCGCCGTGAGATCCGGATCTCCGATAGCTAATGAATTTCACCTAGTGTAACCAACCCATAATTGTACCATTTTGTAAATTAAGCAAACATACGTCTTTCTGGAAATGTCAAACATCCATGTTACTTATGTATTTATTAATTTGAATAACAGAGTACGGTAGTGCTGTAGCTCTCGAGTTGCCTGGTATGGTGGTCATCCCTCTTGTTTTTCCTGCGCACTCAGTTCTCTTATTTCATGTTTGGTATTACTGTGCGAATGCTTTATACATGTCTGATAATGAAATAAATAAATGTACAAAGGAAGTACCGAAAATGGTGTTTTTATACAAGTTTTAATTTTCTATGTATATTTAGAAAATGTTTTATACATCCCATTTTAGATGTTACATTGAACTCTGTTAATGAACAAGTATGGACTGTAAAACAATGCAACTTGCGTTATTAGAAAAAGCAGTCTTGCTATAGAACTCAAATGTAGTTTAAAATATGTGGTGATATTTTTCTGGCTGTAGGTATATTTCATCTTATGTATGATTGCATATTGTAAAAATTAAGTAAATGCTAAATACATTAAAATCTTTTTAATTCTGATCAAACCCTTCAAGTTTTAATCAAAATCACAATTACACATTTATAATTCGGCAATAAGGTAAGTAAAACAGCGAAGCTTTAATTTTCACATTACTAAAATACTATAATAATTAATCCCTTCGTTCTCATAAAAGTGCTATGTTTGGTAAATTTTCCATTTTAAAGCCAGTTTGTACATGTTTAATCAGTTTGAATAGTGAGTAAAGTCGCAAATTTCTTAACAATGCAGTTATTTGAGAGCAATTAGGCGATGGGGCAAAGATTATGTTTTATTAGCCCGGGTTTCTGGAAACATTTAAGATAAATGTAAACCTCGATTAAAACATAGCAACATCAATTAGATCATCGCTACCCTAGCAACTAACAAACAGTTAAATTGTGACTGAGGTTCCAGTCCATTGAATAATAAGTTACACTGTGTAGTTTATTCAATGACCAGACATAGGGCCTTAAACATCCTTGTGAACATTTTCGTAAAATATACAACCAGTAAAACAGTGTAATTTTAACTTTGCGCCAAAATTCAAATGTGTGAGAATCGCACCTGCGCAGTAATGGCATAGTTTGGCGCGATTTCCTACTTCACTCGGAACTTCGTTATAACCGTCTATGATAACCGTTGTAACAAGAGAAGTCAGTGTTGTGTCTTCGCGCTCAGTTTCAGTAAATTCTTTATAGAAAATGGCTTCAAAGAGGTAAGTTGTTTTTTAATTTTAAGAGTAGAGGTAGAATTGTACATTACAGGTCCGGGGAGCCTCTTGAACCAGAAAGTTCGAAAAAACCGAAACCAGCAGCCCCCACACAACTTGAAAAATGCAACAACTGCTCACAAAATATTCGAGATGCAGTAATTTACTCTGGCGCTCTTGTGGACTCTATTGAAGAGTCGGTTGCTTTAACAGATGAAAGACTAAACATTTTTAATGAAAACCAAAACATAAGCTTTGAAGAAGATGACTTACCTTGCCACAAAGTAAATTTCCGTTAAAATTATTCCGAAACATCATTTGTCTCTCAGATGACTTGTTTTAGCGTTTATGATGAAAATGACCATTTGTGCCCCCTTGATACCGGATTGTTGGAAAAGAACGTCTTTTTATACATGTCGGGTTACATGAAACCAATCTTTGAGGAGGATGCAAGTGCAGACAATGGAATTGCAACTCGTGATGCAGGGCCAATACGCGAATGGTTTATTGCCGGTTTCGATGGAGGTGAAAAAGTCTTGCTTGCGATTATCACTCCCTTTGCGCAGTATGTCTTAATGGAACCTTCGGTTGAATATGCTCCGATTTTTGAAACTCTACAAAAGAAAACAGTTTTATTTAAGTTTATTGTTGAGTTTCTGTTGACAAATTTCTGTCGGGCTCCTGGATATGAAGAATTACTTGCTGCACTGGTAGGAAGTAATGATCCGTTGTTGACTGAAGATTTTCTCCTGCAAAATGCCCAGTTTGTTTGCGACCAGGTATTTATGATGAAATTATTTGAAGCCCTCGTGACATTTTTCTTAGATTCACAGTTTTGATACAGCCGCTGGTGACAATAACGCAATGCCGTTGCTTACTACACCGTGTATAAAAACTTTGGCGGTTTTAGCTGGAGTTCATTTTCGCAAGCGCAAGCAGATGAGGAATCTTTCAGGTCGAAAACAGGTGGCTGTTCAATTTCTACTTTGTTCAAGAAATACTGTAACTTTCATTGTAGAACACCAGTTATCAGTTTACGAAAGCGGCGGCGACACCATTGGTCCGTCAATTATTCGAAAAGTTATTCCCGAATCAAATCGAAGCTGAAGATAGAAGATCACCCAAAAAGGCAAGATGTGGTATTTGCGATGCTTGCCAAACTCCGGATTGTGGCCAGTGTACGCACTGCAAAGACATGGTTAAATTCGGCGGTCGTGGCGAGACAAAACATGCTTGTAAATTAAGACGATGCCCGAATTTGGTCGTACAAGACTCAGACGACGATAGTGACAACGAAGTCATTATAGAAGCCGGAAACGGGCGACAAGATGGTCAAAGGCCTAGTGTAAATCGGGTTTTGTGGGACGGTCCTCCCGATGATCAAGGAGAATTGCGGGAATATCATAGATCAATTGACATAGTTCTTGGTAAAAAATATTGTACTGCTTAAAACTGAACTCATATCAATCGTTAGGTGCCAATGGAGATGACCAAACAGGCGTCAAGCTTAGCATCAAACTTGGAGATTTTGTACAATTAGCCCCGAAAAATCAAGGCGAGCCAAATTCAATTGCTAGAGTTGTCAACATATACACTAAAACACATGCAATGCTCCACGTTCGTTTGTTCTATCGTGGTAGAGAAACCATTTTAGGGGAAACAGCTAATCCTGATGAACTGTTCGCTATTGATGAATGTGAAAATTGTCTTGCTGCTTCTGTTGTGGGATCGGCAAAGGTAATTAATTTAATTTGGAATTAAATCATAATTTATTTCAATTTGGTTTAGGTCGTTTTTAGAGCAACTCCCCACAATTGGTCTGATTTGGGCGGTATTGAAACTTTGCGATCTAATGAAAATGAAACGTTTTTCTACTCAAAACAATATGACATTGAGACAGCTGCATTTATGGATTATATTAAAGTCAGAAACTCCTTAGATTCATGTGAACACTGCAGGTGATTATTTTACTTTTGATTTTGATTGTGTAAGGAATATTTTACTATAGGTTGACCGAGTTGAAGAAGAAGGCTAAAATTCCTGCATACAAGAATGGAAAAGTCGAATATCGCGGCTACTGTTACCGTCTAGGATCTACTGTTTTTCTTGATCCATCGGTTTATAAATTTCCATCATACGCTGATACCGACTCTGACACTAACGTATTAACAATTTTCATTTTACGCTTATTTTTATGGTCATTTTTAGTTGAGAGAAGTCGATGAAACTGTATTTCCTGAGTACTATCGGAAAACAGCTGATGCTAATGGTCCCAACAAAGAAATTCCTGAACCTTTCTGTATTGGATTAATTGAAAGAATTGCTGAGACAGTGATGAAAGAGAACGATGATACAACAACCATTATAAACTTGACGGTTCGACTATTTTTTAGGCCTGAAAACACAAAGGGTGGCGGGATGTTAGCCTATCAATCTGACATTAATCTTCTTTATTGGTCCAACAAAAGTAAATAATACGTTTTACACTAACACTTTTTGGGTTTTTTGCAATGGTGTTTTGAGTTAAATATTCGTTTCAAATTGCTTGAACAGTTAATAATATGGTAAAAAAAAATTCACAACATTTTAATCAGTGTTAAAATTATTTTAATCAAACGATTTGAAGCTAATTTTATATTTATTTTAAAATTGTACAAGTGTTTATTGCAAAAATACCAATGCTTTAGATTCTCTTTCAGACAATAACTGCAAAAAATCCCAATACTATGATACTCCAAGCTAAAAATACCAATTGATATTTCAGTTATAAACGTGCCATTCACTAAAGTCATGGGAAAGTGCTATGTGTTATATTGCCTTGACGAACAAAGGGCAAGAGCGTGGTCCGCGCGTGGCCCTTATCGCTTTTATTTCAGACAACAATACGATTTTCAAAATAAGAAATTTATTCGTGTTCCGGACAGCGCAAAAGAATTCGATTTAGAAAGATACGATGACAAAGATGGTAAGCTTTATATTTTGAATAAACAACTTATCGAATCGCAAAAAATAGATTCGGACCAAGAGGAAAGGGTAGAGTACTACGAACCGGTAGAGTACTACGAACCGGCAGAGTACTACGAACCGACACCGTACTATGAACCAGAGCGTGCTCCCAGATGGGATATCCTCACAAGACGTCTCAAGTGCCTGGATGTGTTCGCCGGCTGCGGGGGCTTAACACAGGGTTTTCATGATGCTGGTGTTGCAAACATTAAATGGGCCGTAAGTATATTCACATTTAAAAAAAAGAAGACAAACAGCCAAAAATGTTTATATTGTTGATTTGTACATTCCCAGATCGAAAGTGACAGATCAACTGCACAAACGTTTAAACATAATAACCGAACCTGCGATGTGTTCACCCGAGACTGTAACGTGCTCTTACAAAACGCAATGACAGGAAAAGGGGACTTGCCTTCTAAAAGTGAGGTAGAAATGATAGTTGGGGGGCCTCCGTGCCAAGGCTTCTCAGGAATGAATCGCTTCAGTGAAGGGGAATATTCGCTATTTAAAAATTCCCTCGTTATATCACTTTTAAGCTTTTGTGATTTCTACAGGTTTGGAATTAGATTTTATAGATCTGTTAACATAATTTGGTTTTTAGACCGCTTGTATTCGTATTGGAAAACGTGCGAAATTTTATGTTATATAAAGGGGGAATTATCTTGAAATTGACAATTCAATGCCTCGTGACAATCGGGTACCAAGTTAGATTTTCTATACTAGAAGCCGGAGAATTCGGGGTGTCTCAAACACGAAGACGTTTTTTTTTAATCGCCGTTGCCCCGGGTTATACCTTGCCCAAAATTCCTGAGCCCGATCACGTATTTCTTCCTAGAGGATCACGCTTACATGTGACTGTGAATGGTGTTAAATACTCTAATGGTAATAATTTTGTCTTGTAATTATTTAATTGCTAAGAAATTTTACAGGGAATTTTTGGAATTCTTCTGCACCATATCGTATGCTTCATGTTCGTGATGCCATTGCCGATTTGCCCATAATACAACAGTTTGACAAACAAACGCATATGTTATATGACGAAGGAGAGGGCATTTCACATTTCCAAAGACAAATGCGAAAAGATAATATGGATGACATATGGGATCATACATGCAAGGATATAGCCCCGATTGTGCAAGCTCGGATTGACCTAATTCCACAAATACCCGGTGCAGACTGGAGGGACTTGCCAAATACTGCTGTAAGACTGAGAGACGGTACTATGACTGACGTACTTGAGTACCGTTACAAAACTAAAAAACAGAAGAATAATGAACCCAATCGTGGCGTTTGCGCTTGTTCTATCGGTAGAGCTTGCGAGCCAACTGATCGTCAATCAAACACTTTAATTCCATGGTGCTTACCACACACTGCTGATAGGCACAACAACTGGACTGGACTTTATGGTCGTCTTGACTGGAACGGATACTTCGGAACAACTACAACAAACCCTGAACCTATGGGCAAACAGGGACGAGGTAGATCATTAACAAATAGTATTGCAGTTATTAGCAAGTTTATGTTTCAGTTTTGCACCCAGATCAAAACAGAATGATCAGCATTCGAGAATGTGCTCGCTCTCAAGGTATTCCTGATAGAGTAAAATTTTTTGGCAGCGTAGCAAACAAGCATCGCCAAATTGGCAACGCTGTACCTCCGCCGCTTGCTAGGGCGCTTGGACTTCAAATAAAAAAGGCTATGGTTAATGGTCATCACTAAATATTTGTTCTTTTCTTACAAAGTGTCTTAGAATTAATGTTACTAAGGTATACATCACCAAATTTTGTTTAATTAGAAGAATTATTGATGCTGGGTTTTTAAATTATCTTAGAATTAACGTTACTTTATTATTACATTACCAAGTGTTTTGTTTATTTCAGAAATAATGATGCTAGGGTTTTGCATCATTTTTCAAATTTTCTCAGTATTAATGATATTTTAGTATTATATCACCAAATATATTTTTTAATTATTTCAAAATTATTGATGCTATGGTTTTGCATCAATTTGTTTTGAAATTATCGTAGATTTAATGTTCCTGGGATGTTACATCCAAATATATATATTTTTTGACTAACTCAGAACTAATGTTACTGGGATATTGATATTATCTTAACAGTATTTTTCAAGAATATTTTTCTATTTTGTTATTTTTACAAGAATTTATGTTTTGTTTACCTTATTTGTATTTTTTAATAAAGGTTTTTGAAGTAATGTGTTTTGTTTGAAAATACTCATTCCCGTTATCCTTGTTCTTGTTACTAGAGAATTTCAACTTTTGGAATAACCAGGGTTGCCTTTTGATTTTAGTCACTGCTCAAAGGAAATTTTACAGTGCGTTCAGTTTTAAGGGTAGATATTAAACCGTTTTACACTGGCATGTATGAATTGCAATCAAAAAATGTAGAAAGACAGGGTGTGTGTCAGAACTCGCGCCCCAGAGAAAAATTTCAAGTAAGGTAAGATACCAGGAACACGGAAAAAATGTTACAAAATTTTTGACATTTGATATTTTTTATGTCTAATGTTACTGATGATCTTGTATGTTTTTTTTTATAATTATTTAGTAAAGATGTAAAAATTTTGCCAATAAAAGCCACAAATAACATTGGACAGAGTTACAATTTAGGATACAGCTTCCTAGAATCAAAGTACAAAATTTAAACTCTCATAACTTCGAAATTTTTATAGTTAAAATTTTTTTAACATTTTTCCCATGTTCCTGGTATCTTACTTTATATGGCATTTTTTTCTGGGGCGCGAGTTCTGGCGCACCTGTATGTACAATGTGTCCCCGGATAGGTGAAACGACTCTTGTAAAAAAATTCGATTTAAATTGTTATTCTTGGAGCTCTGCTTAGTTAAAGACTAATTTCTAACATAATTTTAGTTTTGGAAAATTGAGTATATCTTGAAATTTTTTGAAAGACCTAGTTTTCTGTAAAGTGCCTTCTATGTAGCAAATACGATAAAAAGTTATTAACTTTTCTTATGTTAAAACTGGGACAGAAGTCAAAATTCTCTCCCAAGAGAGAGAAATGTGCATAACGACGGGAGCAAATATTTGCTCCCGTTACTAAGTCATTCCCATTCATTGATTGGCTCATCGTCAACAAACATTTTTATTGTTGCCATGGTGTAATTTCAAAGAATGCTAGCTTTATGCTAATTTTTAAATTTAATTAAAAAATTACAGTCAATTTTTTATTTTTTTAACGCAAGTCGTACAAAAAATGGTATATACACCATTGGAGAAAATTGCTTCTTGTTGGTCCATGAAAATCGAATGAAGGATGGCGGATTATTGAAAAACAAAAAAGCATTGCTCATCTCTAAGTACACGTTTTTATTTTTTATTGAATTAAGAGATCCTAATTAAACATAAAAAAACACAAATTAACTCACAAAAGTAACAAAAAATAAAATAAATTTTTAATACTTATAAAACTATACAGAGTGTTCCGTTTTTATTGTTACCGATTTAAACAAGAGATAGAATATTCAATTTTAAGAGAAAAGTTTCCTATGAATATATATCGAAAAATGCTACGCAAGGGGTGTGTCTTAATAGATTTTTTTCCAATATTTCCGAAACCATTTTAGAAAAAATTTCAAAATTTGGTACAAGACCTTTATACACCTAAACGAGTACAAAGATAAAATGTTGAAATTTTAATTAGGGGCTTCCTAAACTGGGTAGGTTTAGGGTAAAAAGTACTCTACCTATTTTGCCTGTGGTTTCCTGCCACTATCAGCAACAAAATTCTAAATTTCATAGTTTTTCATAAAAAAAAGATCTTTTGCGTTTTCCCGTTACAATTTACCGATTTTCAGTAAATTCAGTTATTCACTATTGTCATTTTCATAATCTAAACTCTAAAACAACCTTTACATTAATAACCTCATTTTTTACTCTTGTCATGTTTATGTCATTTTGACTTATTTACTTTCAAAAATAGTGATTTGTGGCATAATAATAATGCGTAGGCAGCAGATTAAAGCGATGATTTAATTACACTTAATTCAAGTAATAAATTTCCTAAGACAGACAAATTGTTTAATTAACAATCTTAACAACAAAAAAAAAGTTTAATTGTCAAATGTCAGTCATGATGACAGTAAATGGTAGTTTACAGTGAACTTTTTAAAGTGACAGAAAAATACTGCCCGAAATTTTAATTCCGCAACTTACATACAAAGGTTTTCAGTTGTACCAAATTTTGTAAATTTATCTATTCTGAAATATTAGAAACAACCCTTTAAAAAACGAACCCTTTTTAGGGGATCTAGTTCCCTTACAATAGCGTTTTTCAAAACATGTTTATAGGGAATTTTTTACTTAAAATTGAATATACGATCATTTATTAAAATTTATACCTAACAATAAAAATGGAACACTGTATAATTAACACATGAAAAATTAATTCACAAAAATTAAAAATTAACTCACTAAAATAACAAAAAAAATAAATATATTTTTTGAACCTCCTAATCCTCCCCTTGGGTACGGCCTGGATTTTACTTATAGAAAAAAATAAATTATGAATTTCAAACGTTGTCTGTCAAAAGACAGGAGCGCCCTCTAACCTCTGCGTGGTTGAAAATTTGACAGCCGCTATAGCACTTGTATGTTGTGTTCCTGCCAAGGGAAATTTTTAGTAATTTCTAGAAATCTTACAATAATGTTTAGTTAATAACACTGTCGAGTATATTTTCGTAATTAGTTTATTTAGTTGTAAGAGTTGGTGATGGTTTTCTATGTCAAGGCACGTTAGTAACATTGAGGACCGAAGTCCTGTGAAGAGGTTGGAAGAACCCCAAATATCGCCAAAAAAGTTGCGTTTGGAAATAGAAATTGATGAAAACATGAGTGACAATTCGCCAGAACGGAATAGAAGAGCAAATTTTTCAAATGTGAACGGCGTCAATAGGAATTTAAACATCCATTCTGTTAAGCCAACCACCAAAAAGCTTATCATAAAGAATTTCAAAAGTAAAAGGTTTGTCATTGCTTTGATTTGCGTGTATTTGTGTTATTTAAGGTGAACCAAAGCTTCCTGAGGATTACCATGAAACCACCTGGGAGAAGTTAAAGAGTGCTGTCATTGCAATTCAACAATCAAAACCTAATGAATACTTGTTGGAAGAACTGTACCAAGCTGTTGGGAATATGTGTAGTCACAAGATGTCCCATATTTTGTATAACGGCTTGTCGCATCTGATTGAGGCACACGTCTGCAGCAATATAGAACGGTTCATAACTGAGCCAATGGACAGATTTCTGTTCTTGAAAAAAATGAATGACACTTGGCAATCTCACTGTAATCAAATGATAATGATAAGAGGCATATTTCTGTATCTTGACCGCACTTACGTTCTCCAAAACCCAAATATATCCTCAATTTGGGACATGGGTTTAGATTTATTTCGTAAGTACTTCATGTTACATACCTTAGTCCAAACGCGTGTAGTGGAAGGTTTATTGATGTTAATTGAAAAGGAAAGACAAGGAGATAAAGTCGACAGGACTTTACTCAAATCACTCTTACGTATGCTAACTGATTTACAAATATATAACAAAGCTTTTGAACAAAAATTTCTGCAAGCGACTGAACGCTTGTATGCTGCTGAAGGCCAAAGGCTTATGCAAGAACTCGAAGTGCCTGAATTTTTGGCTCATGTAGATAAAAGAATTCATGAAGAAAACGAAAGGGTCATTCATTATCTAGATTGTAGTACAAAATATCAATTAATTCATACTGTTGAAAAACAGTTGCTTAGTGAACATATTAATAATATTCTCCAAAAGGGACTTGATAACCTTCTTGAAGAGAACCGATTACATGATTTGTCTCTACTCTACCAGCTCTTTAGTCGCGTTAAAAATGGCCTTCATGAATTATGTCTTGCTTTTAACGCTTTTATTAAGAAAAAGGGTCGTACCATTGTCATTGATCCAGAAAAAGATAAAACAATGGTTCAAGAATTACTAGATTTTAAGGACGCCATGGATAATATCGTCGCCTCCTGCTTCAAGAAAAATGAAATGTTTAGCAACTCACTCAAAGAAGCTTTTGAACACTTCATCAACCAAAGGACTAACAAGCCTGCAGAACTCATTGGTAAGCATTATTTTCTCTTATATAATACCCGTTTCATCTAATCTGAATTAAAAACATGTATTTTACATTTTTTGTAAAATTTACCATTGTCCTGGACAAATCTATTACCAATTTGAAATTATTTTTAAATTCAAAAAATTGTTTGTTTAGTAATGCTATACTAGTGATAACCCATAACTTCTAGTAAAACAACTCCGAGATAATAAATAGTTATAACTTTATTCATTTGCCTTTACTGTTCCTAATTCAGTAAATAAAAAACTTTTTCTATTAATGTATGTAAAATTAAAAGAAAATTAAATTCTTTTATATCCGACTATAATTTGATTTACTGATGTACTATAACAATAGTATAATTTTTGTTTTCTTTTTTTTTCTGGGCCAAATTATACAGGATGTCCATCATTTTTTGTAGCAAAGTTCGTGGACTCAAAGCTTCGTGCTGGCAATAAAGAGGCCACCGAAGAGGAGCTGGAGCGACTTTTGGACAAGATAATGGTCTTGTTTCGTTTTATTCACGGCAAAGACGTGTTCGAGGCCTTCTATAAAAAAGACTTAGCCAAAAGATTGCTCGTGGGTAAATCGGCGAGTGTAGATGCCGAAAAAAGCATGTTGAGTAAATTGAAACAGGAATGTGGTGGTGGTTTCACATCAAAGTTAGAAGGGATGTTTAAAGATATGGAGTTGAGTAAAGATATAAATGTGGCTTTTAAGCAACATTTGAATATAAATACGCTTGATTTAATACCTCTAGACATGACTGTTAATATTTTGACAATGGGATATTGGCCCACTTACACTCCCATGGACGTAACTCTTCCACCACAAATGGTCAAGTTTCAAGATATTTTTAAAGAGTTTTATTTGAGTAAACACAACGGGAGGAAATTACAGTGGCAACCAACTTTGGGTCATTGTGTTCTCAAAGCGAGATTTAAAGCAGGACAAAAGGAGTTAGTCGTTTCACTTTTTCAAACTTTAGTAATACTCCTCTTTAACGAATCTGATGAACATAGTTTTGAGTATATTAAGGCAGCTACTAATATCGAAGATGGGGAATTGAGAAGAACTTTACAGAGTTTAGCTTGTGGGAAAGCTAGAGTCTTGAATAAAATCCCGAAAGGGAGAGAAATTGAAGATAATGACAAGTTTAAATTTAATAATGACTTTGTAAATAAACTTTTCCGTATCAAGATTAACCAAATACAGATGAAGGAGACCGTAAGTGTATTTTAAATGTTTGTTGAATTTTCATTGTTTTACTATTATTACAGACTGAGGAACAGAAAGCAACTGAAGAACGTGTGTTCCAAGACCGGCAATATCAAATCGATGCAGCAATTGTTAGAATCATGAAAATGAGAAAGACTTTAAGCCACAATTTGCTCATTAGTGAACTTTTAGCACAGCTTAAGTTTCCTGTTAAGGTGTGTTGTTGTTAATATTGTTTTCGTTTTGTTAACTTTTTTTTTCAGCCTTCTGATTTGAAGAAACGCATCGAATCTCTCATTGACAGAGATTACATGGAACGTGATAAAGATAATTCCAACCAATACAACTACGTGGCTTAATTTCTTTTATTAGTATTATTTTTATTTAATCTATGTACTTTCATGGTTTGCTGTTATCTGAATTTTAAAATACAATGGAGACATTCATTCTGTTCTAGTCCAGAGCTCCTGGCTTGTAAATAACCATCACTGATTTCACAACTTCTTCTCAAGAAAGTATATTAATATTGCCTGAGTTTGTTAACATTATATTATTAGTTACATGTGTTTATAAAACACTTGTAAATACAAGTTAATTTGTTCGTTCTGTTTTAAATTTTCAGTATATTGTAAATACATACATGTAAAAATTATCTTATAATTTACAGTTAAGTCTCGGTTTAAAATGTGATTTTTTTCTTTTGTAATTTAAATAAAAAATTACGTGGTTTGAAATCGACTATTTTTAGGCCCATCCCCAAATCCAAAACCAACATTATTACCAAACATTAATTAAGTTAGTTAAAATGACTAAAGGATGATATAATATACCTACTAACAATTTGTCAATTATTATTATTCAGCCATTTCGCGTTTTAAGATCAGAAATGCTATGAGAGTTATTACTAACATAATTTTTTATTTAATTCACATTTCCAAAACAAGTTTTACTCATTTTTGTTTAAATTTTCCCTAAGCCCGACCGTTAAATTAAATTCAAATGTCATGTTGGTAGGAATTCAAAACTGAAAATTCCCCAAGTAGTTTAAACGTCACAGTTGGTTCAAATGTTTTGTTTTGACTTGAAATATATGCAATAAAGTATTACATTACATTTTCATTCTAAAATAAAAAACACCGGAATGTATCCATGATGTATCCTAAGTGTGATAATTGTGAAATACTGTTACTGTCTGAAGAGCAACGAATTGAATGGTAAATGGATACCCCTATTTTATAAATCTTAATTCATGTAGGTAAATTGTTCAAGGTATAAAGACCTTAGTGCAAAAAACATTCTGTTGCACAAGAAACTCATTGAACAACAGGAACTGATAACTATTTTGAAGAAAAAATTATTAGAGAAAAGGACAAGTTGTGTATCTGAATACATAACAAACTTGGTTGATCAAACACGTAGAACAGAACATGTAAGATACAAATTTTTATAATAGAAGTAGAAAAAACAAAATATGATTGTAGGACAGTTTTCAAAATAGTCAACTTCTTCACCAAAATCTCAAGGAAAAGTTGTTGGAAGTAACTGCATTTTTGGAAATATTTAATGCTGAAAGGGAATCATTTCAACAAGAAATTGAAGAGAATGAGAGACATTTCACAGAACACATGTCTTATTTAAATGGACAGTAAGTGATAACTAATGATTATTTCAAATATTGATTCAGTTTTCAGGGTTGATTATTTTCGAGAATCATTATTCCGTGAACTAGAGGAATCTAATAGAATCAAACATTATTTTATCAAAAAATTATCTGGCGTTGCCTCTGCTAGTTACAATATTGTACTGGAAACCTTAAAAGAGGAAGGTGAAAAATTAAATAACGAACTTAAGTTAAGATACAGGCAAACAATTCAAAAAAGTAAGGAAGAGATTGAAAGACAAAGTCTGCTTGTTTCAAAACTGAGAAAACATAACAGACAGCTCTACTCAGTTATTCAAAAGTCAAAATTTGAAAATGAAATAAAAATATCAAAATTAGAGGTAAGTCAATTGATAAGAATAATTATTAGTTTGCTCCATTGTGACATGTTTAAGAAAAATGTAAAAGATTTGAAAATGACAGTAAAAAAATTACAAGAAAAAAATGAATGCTTACACACCCAAATAAAATTAGAAGTGGAAGGTTGTCAGAACGATATTTTTGACGCTAGGAAGAAAATAAGGACATTTATAAAACCCAAAAGTTAAATACATAACAATATTTAATTCAGACTCAATTAATTTACAATTAAAATTTAAATAAATTACTTGTAAAAAACTTAATACAAAATTGTATTTAATAAAATTCCCCAATTTTTACATTTCTCTACAAATATACAAAAAAGAAAAGGTATAAATAAAAATTAATTAGGTGTAGGTACTATTTGTTGTAGATCGTGATGTTAATTCATTTCCAAACAACGAAGACGGTTTCAGGCTTTTTCAGGCAAAAATATACAAATCATTCCACTATTATACAAACAAATTACTGTTCATTTGTATGGAAACAATTTACATCACGACCTATTGCTTTAAAACGAATCTCAACTATGTTCTTTCTTTTCCTTTTTCTTGCGTTTTTTCTTTTGTTTGTCGCTTTGCAAGTCTTCATTTTTTTTAAGTAAACAATGTCTGCAATACCAGTCCTCACTATCGTCTGGTGGCACTTGAATTCCCACACAAACCCTACAGATGTTTCATTAATATCGACCAAAACAAACATAAGTTAATTATTTATTACCAATGGTACCATGCATCGCATCCGTCACAGCCAATCATCGGACTGCCGTCATCTTGACGTCCACAGCCGGGACATATCCAAACCTCGTTTCCGTCAGCGTCCTTGAAGAAATTGTGTAGTAATCGGGTGGAAACCGACTCCGATTCACCATCACCATAAAGTGGTGAATTGAAATCATGATTATAAATGCTTCGCGTGAGTGGGAAAAGCGTACGATGATAGGATGATAGACATTCACACTAAGCAGCATAAAATAAAGCGCTTCAAATCTGACCATATTGAAAATTTTAAGCGTTTGGTGAATGATGAATAAAATCGTGGGCACTCATATCAAAGATAAGGAAATAAGACTAGCCATAACAAGTCCGAATATTGTGATAAAAAATTCACAATATGTCTGACATACACTGAACTTACTTTCTTGACGGGTGTTCGTCGTTTTTTAGGCTTAGAAGGTTTTGGTTTGATGGGATGAATTCGGGGCCTACCTGGTCCAGGACCAGTTCTAGGTGTTGGTGTGTTTGGTATTTCTTCTTGTGCTGTATCTTCAGCTGTTTAAAACTCACAACTTAACGACTTTTTTAATAATGTACAAGAAAGGTATCACACTCAAACGACTAAATAACGAAAAACCCATGCATAAATCTACACAACTGGCACCAAAACTCCCGTCCACTACAACCACCAAGCATGACATCGATTAAAATTAAATGAAGCAAATGAAATTAAAGCAAAGAGATAATGCATGATAAAAATAAATGACAATGAGAGGAGACGGGTAGGAGAATGAAGATGATTTCTTAGGTCAGATTTGATTTTTTCGATACTGCCTGAGCTCTTCTTTTTCGTTTTTCGCTTTTTACATAGTACTTACAATGTATCTGGAAGGAGGAGCTGGTGGTATTATTGGAACATCAACAATTTCTCTCCTAATTTCTTTTGTTCGTATTTTAGGAATGGGTTTTAACATGGTTTTCTTCGTTTGATTTACGAAATTATCAGAAGAGGAACTAGGATAACTGTCATTGAAAGCTGCAGAGCAAAAAAATAGTAAGGAGAAACCTCATCAGTATGTTAAAAAATAAAAGTGAAACAAAACAAATAAAACTAAACAAAACAACAAATAACAAAACAAAAGCTAAAACTAATACCATGCTTAGTGGTACATTGTTTAACTGATGCAAGCCAAACTCTTAGTGATTAAAAAAAAACAAAACTAAAACAATTCAAAGGTGGCAACATCGCACACGCATACAAATAACAAAAATTATAACACAACGTTGCCAAATCCACCAAAACTAAGTCGTTAGTCTGAATTTGGCATTAGTTCAAATAATAATAATAAAACAAAGGATAACAATAAATGTGAGTGTGCTATTCTCAACACAAACTTGCCTGGTTGCACGGCTTTTGGAGGGTTAACAGGTTTAGGTTTGGGTGGTCCGCACACTAAAGCTGAGATTTTAGCTAAACCGGGCGATGTCTCACGTTTTATCCTATCTTCACTACTCGTAACAACATTTTCTTCTTCCTTTTTCACAATCGGCTTGATGTTTCTAATAAAAAAGTGTTATTTCTTGGCACTTTGCCTAATTTTCTCAACTTACAATTTTCTAGTTTCGGATGGTTCAGGACTGGGAGACGGCGATTTCAGTTTAAACGTTATTTTTACCCCTGGAGAATCGCTATCTTTCAGCTAGAAAATAAACATAAACAGATTTATCCTGTAATTAAATAAACAAATAACAACCTCTTTTTCCTTATTCCTTTTCTCTTTCTTCTCCTTTTTAATCTTCTCCTTCTTCTCTTCCTTCAGCTTCTTCTTTTCAGCCTTGTTCTTGATTTTATCTTTTTTATTTCGTTTTTTAATCTTGTCTTTCTTTTCCTTTTTGTGTTCTTTGTTTTTCTTTTCTAACTTTGACGAAGGTGATCCTGGATCAATGTCATTAGAAAGTGGTTTTTCTTGGTTTAGTTTGCTAGGGGGAGGTGGAGAATCTTCCACCACGTGGACATCTGATGGAGGTGGTTCTATTTTTTGGTGGAACGAAGACAAATGTGGTTTTTGGCCGAAATTGTACAAATTCATTGGTGGAAACGTCAATGGAGGTATCAGTGGATTCGCTAAAGGTGTTGGTATTAGTCCTGGACCTAGAACATAATTTATAAGTAAAAAATGCACTACAAAAATGAAAAAATTCATCATATGACACGTCCCTTTTCAAATCCATCCCAATTACATTTTTAAGACCAAATGTATGAAAGAATTAAATAAAGTCCAACTAAAAATTGAAAGTAGCACAATTCTATAGATTTGAAACAGGGTATGTTTGACGACTTTGGTAAAGCTCAGTGAATCCAAGATATACATCGGTAAAAATATATAAGTTACTAACTACAGAGATATGAAAAAACTTGTTGTTTTTTTTTTCTGTGACGTATACCTTGGATTTACTAGGCACTAAGTTTCTCATATTGCTATCATACAAAAATAATAAACAATGAATTCTCGTGTCTCCTACGATAAGTGGCAGTAGTGTTTTGTCTATTTAGATTTTTAAAATTTTAATTATGAAAAAGTGTGAAAACTAATAGTGTAAATTATTGTAACGACAAAAATACCTTTTAATTTGTGTTATAAATAAAACTCTCTGAGATTACCAAATAGATATTATGTGTTCCGCGATTAAAAATGTGTTAAACCCTGGAACAACTATATGGCCTTCAATGTCTTAAATATGTGCTTAAAAAATCGAATTACAAGGTATGTTTTGTACTCGTAATATATTTAAAAAGTTTTAAGTTTCTGGTTGTCTCTAAATTCTAGACAACCAACATCAATTTTTACCCTTTTAATTGTCATTACCAAATAGTTAAATTTGTGATGCAAAACCAAAAAGATAAGTTCCATAGGATGAAAGACCTATCATAACCATAGAAAATAAATCACACTGTAAATAAAATAAAATTGTTCATCCGGCTATACCCACAAACGCCTAATTTGTTATGAAGAACCAATTGATAAAGAAACAAATCGGTTTTTTTGTTTTTAAATTGAGTGATCAGTGATCAAATAAATTTCTAGGACAAGATAATTCCTCACTATATCAGTTTATAGCATTTCAAGACTCCTAATATGCAACCATAAAAACGAGTTTCGTAAATAAAATAGTTTTATTTGTGCTGGTGCAAAAAAATGTAATCTAAAGTTGCAGTAGAGAATAAATACTTTAATAAAAATGACTAAGAGCTCTTCTGTTTAAAACGTATTTTGTGATACTAAGCGATTTTTTCTCATTTTCCTACATGTATAATTGGAAATATGAGGTACCAAAATAAAGTTTGTTGTCAGAATCTAGTAACACCTTGATCGCGTTCCCAAACTTAGAAAAATAAATTTTCTTGGAAAAATCGTTTCGTACCTCCAAAATTGAAAGGGAATGGAATTGGAGCCAAAGGTGCATGATTAGGAATTGGAACAGGCACACTTGGCGGAAACTCCATTTTCGGTAATACTTGAGCTTCCGGTGTTTTCGGTCGCTCCATATCTATATCCATCGTGTCATTATCTAACCGATGAGGACTTTGATTTTTCGGAATCTGCAAAATAACGCTTAGTGGAAATACAAATTGGTTACGAGACCGGTTACTCTCTTCATCTTCTTGCTGTCTTTCCGCTTCCGTTTTTCTTTGACTATTGGCGGACTGTGTGAGATCATTTCGGGTGTTTTAGGAGTCGATGGTGTTCCAGGTTGGGAGTCATCATCGAAATAGGGTGTGTCCATCTTTTCTGGACTTTTTTGAATGGAGGAATTGATAGGTTCAATGGTTACGTCGCTTGATAAGTGGGTGAATTTCGGAAGAACCTCGTCGGGTTCATCAATTATAAGATCAGGGGAGCTTTCCCGAGATTCCTGTTTGATGTCGTCTTTTTTGATTTTAATATCGGCTTTTTCGTTTTTCACATTTGATATCTTTTTGAAGATGTTGACTTTTTTCTTGTCAGGTTCAGTGAAGAGTTTGTCAACGTTGTCGTGTTCAGTTAAGAACACTTGAGGGCTGTTGGGCCGCATTGGAATTGGAGTAATTGTAGTGTTGAGTTTCTCAGTTTTGAGCCGAGCTGCAGCTAAGGTTTTGTTTATCTTAGCGACTTGGTTTGCTTTGTTTTGCAACTGTGAAATATTGTCGTTGTTGTGTGGTATAGAATTTAGGACTTTGTTAGGTACTTTCTGTTGTTGCTTGGATTTTAGTATGCACTTCATTGAGTTCATTTTGTTTTTTCCAAGAAGAGTGGGATCCATATTTGCTTCCTGTTTGAATTTCTTCTTTTCTACTTTTTTCACGACTTTCGTCGGTTTTTTGTTCAGATCTATGGTCTCCTGAGGTGGGTTTACCGGACCCATCGGATCTACAGATGAAATTGGAGTTCTGGATTCAGGTAATTTGCCTTCTCTGGCTGGTGATAAGAACCCTGAAGTTGTCATCATCACACTACTTATTTCTCTTGTAGGTCTACTGCCTTCTTCTTCTCTACGGAAACTAAGACAGCCTTAACATATTTTGGAAATAAAATTAATACCTAGGCCGTTTAAATTCTGAAGGTGATATGTCGGCCGGTTTTTTAAAAACTTGTGAATTTTCAGAATTTGTTTCTTCTGGTTCCTCAACTTTACAAGTGATTGCTTCTAATTCATTTTTACTACCTAAGATAGTTTCTATAAATGACATTACTAAAAACTTGCTTTTACCTTCTAAAAGTGGGTTCATGGGGGGTAAGTGTTCATGAATGTGGACAGGTCTAGTAACCACCTCTTTGCTGCCTGGTTTTAAAAAATTCAAATGGTCTTCCTTGGGTATGGGATATTTAGGAACAGGGCTTGGTGCTGCAGCAAAATTTACATATCTCACGTACTCTTCTAGCTCGGGAACACTGATCCCCATATCCCTAAAGGTCAGACCCAAATGGTCCAAATTCGGTTGGGTGCACCCAACTAAAATCACAAATATTAGCAATCCGATGGTTCCTAAATAGCAGACACTGTACATTCATTTGCGTAACTGTTTGTATTCCTGGTAATCTGGCTCATATAATTTCCTAAAATATCGGTTAATATCTCTAAAGGTGTTGAATTTATCGAATTCCATCCTAGTGTTTGTAAAATTTTTGCCACAGATATTTTAAGATGATCTCGAGTGTAATTGCGAGACATTTTACCGATTTAGTTAACTACACAAATTCTTTAAAAGGGTGCACCAAACATCTAAAACAAATAAACTTCCATTTTGAGTCAACACTCGTGACCTTGACAGATGACAGATTGACAGTTAAAAGATTGCTCCGAAAAAGCGGGAAGGTTTTCAAGACAATATTCTCACTATTTGCACCTCGGTGAAGGTAGCAATTTGCTATGTAATTGTAAAACACAATAAGAAAGTGTAATAGTTTTTAATTTTTAACAAAACAACAAGCTACAATTAGAATTTGAATAAATAACGCGACACACAAGTCAATTTATTGAACAAAAATCCCAAAACTTTATAATTTCAGTCACTTTTTGTTGTTTATTCGAACCTTATTATAAAAGACAAAATAATTCTTTTTGATTTCTGTTCAATTGTACCAATAGTAGGTAGATATAAGAAAGAAAGCAAAGTGTATGTTGTTTTATTTCTCTAATACAAATTTTGTTTTTATTGTTTTTGTGAGCAAAACTGTTAGTGTGTTAGTTAGTGTTAGATAAAATTCTAGGAAAATACAACAAACATTAAACATTTGTAGTTTAGGCAACCAATAATACAGATACCTCATGATGCTGTATATTGTGAATTGTTGCAAGTTAAGTCGACTGTTAGCGTTTGGCTTGTGGGTGTTTGAGGAATTACAAGGTGGGTAGTGTAGAGGCGGGTTCAAAGATGGCGTTGGTCGTTTAGTGTGTTTACAAGCGACCAGCGGCATTCTATTTTGAGTAGAGTAGCATGTTATGCATGTTATGTTCAAATAGACAGTGTACAAATCGTTTTGTTCGTGGTAGCGTTCGCAACAATTCTTAACGAACATTCACGTATTTCGAATTACTTACTGATTTTAAATGGCAACATTGTCTGAAATGCATTTATGCTTGATTACTCCTCATTAAATGTTTTTCCGAGTTAACAACAAAACATAACTTTGAGTTTGGACGTGATACGTGAAAGTAGTTATTTTTATGTGAAGACGGTTTTAGAATTTGCCAGTTTGTTTCTTGATATACCGGCTCTTTATCTTGTAATGATGGATGAAAATGAACAAGAATTGAAATCACCAATCAAAAGGCTGGGATCTACAAGAAAACTTTTGGTTTTTAACAGTGAGTACACCTGTCTATTTATCACCTTTTTAATCGAATTTTCGAAATAACACCACTTTTATACCCAACGTGTCCAAAAGGATGCAACGGAATTTTCTTTATTTTTTTAATATTTAAATTTTCTGTAAAAGTCGTTACTCAAGGCTAAGGTATTGCAACAATAACCTTTTACCTGGAGCCGTTATACTATTCAATCTCTGGCTTATACATATCAATAAATATATACAATCTTTGGGAAACCACAAAGATGTGTTTTTAAAAATATTTTTAACGTTCTAATAAATTTGCGAGCAGGCGAATTGAATTAATCCCACTCATTTCAGATTTAACTCAATTTTATTTTTTACCGTTGCCGTTCTGAATTTTAAAACAATCAAATTTGAATTAATGTCGTTATAAAACAATGCAGTTAAAACATTTTACCCGAATCCTGACGTAAACAATTCTTCATAAACAGGATATTAGAAGTTGCTATTAAATCAATAATATTTATTAATAGTATTTTTGCAAAACATGCATATTTTCGATTTCCGAATTTCGACCAAGGTCACACTAAGAAATTCTTGTCAGGGTACCTGAGGTGGTATAAATGACGTCATACTATAAAAAATACAAGAAAATTCAACTTTTAACTTTGTTATCAGAGTTTATGTTATGAGTGAAAATTATGCAAGATGTCTCAAATCTCAAATGCCTGAACTTGAACTTGTAAACATTTAAAACATATAACAAGATAAGCGAATAAAGTAAAGGTGTTAAATAACATTGGACTGTTTGAATCTTAAATAATATTTTTAGTATCCAGTCACAAATTATCGACTCCGGCGAAAAAGCCGTAAAATTTTTATTGTATTATAAATTTGAACGAGCCATCTCGTGGGTTGATGTTGATATTTTAATAATTGGGTTCAATGTTGGATATTTTATGACGGTTATAGCCGATAATAAAGCCCTTGTAGGTCAAATGTAGCGCCATAGACGTGCACTCTGATTGGTTGATTTGTGTCCATTCTAGCGTCCGAATTAAGCTTAGACGTGACTTTTGAGTCAAATAGCGTAATAATCGCATTATACATGCGACTTCATCTCGTACCCAGATTCCAGAAAAAGATTCAACGGCGCCGCTTTGGTGCGCCTGTAACACGAAACTAAAAATTTAACATACAATGGGGTGTGCTTGATTGAAGGGTGGATTAGTGTAACGAGATGGAGCCGATTTTTTTAATTATTTTTTAATTATTCTCGTAAAGGGAGACTGAATTGAAACTCAGATCAGCAGGTTTTAGATTTACCAAAACCCTTCATTAAAACTGGATGTCTTTTAAGTGACAAGCGGGGTGGTAATATTTAAAACATGAATACCAACATATGCACTTTACACTTAATTATTATTTGATGTTTTCAAAGAAGAATTGTGAATATATGCACCTGCTGTTCTTTTAATTATTTTTTACTACGTGTTATTGAAAACATTCAGCGAAATGGATCAAGTAAGATGACCATGACTACCAATTACCAATTGTCATTAATAACGTTAGCCCACGAGTTGTAAAGCGTACATAATGTAACAACCGATAAAAATAATTTATTTGGTTCAGTTATTGAAAAATGCAAGTGAATGGGGTTTAAGATTCAGATCAGAATTTGTTTGCAGATAATTATGCTACAACGTAATGTGTAAACATTATCTTTGTTGTGAAATAAATAATTGTAAGGAAAATTGCTAAATTCCGATGACAGTTTGCTGCTTAGGTAAATTTACTTAACGTTAAAAATTTGAGGTTGAAAAATGAGGCAAAAATTCCGTTATTATTATTGTACCAGAAAGAAATTGTTATGCAACAATGCCAATATTTATTATTTTTGTTTTGCTGTCCTTCACAACACCGTTGATATTTCATGTCGTTTACTAATTGAAGGAAAGCCAAGAGTAGGGGTTGATGTTTGTACTGACGGTGAAGTTTTCTCGAGGGGACGAATAATTCAATCGATATCGTCACTCATCCTTTGTCTTGTACACCATGAATTAGTTATAGACCAAGTTAAAATGTAAATTATAAAATTATTTTCATTTTATGAGAGATGCTGCGTTTTAAACAACGGAAGTGCTCTTTTTATAAAGGACTTTATCACTCCAATCTGTTGCAGCAATCAGACATGGCTGGAGAATTTCGACTGAAAACAACTTGCTTCTAATTTAAAATGCAGACAGTTTTTTTCTACGAAAAGGGCTTGTTTGAAGTTTTAACCCATATGGACAACACGTGACAATTTCGGCGTGGCATTAATCTTTGTTAAATTTATATTTTGTGTTGATGTGCGTTCAACCGGATTAAGGCTCATCACTCTGTTGTAGACAAGGACCAATTTCTTTATTAAACATCATTGTACAATTTAATATTTGTCTGTGTGAAATGTCGCCCCGAAAACTCTCTGGGAAATAATCACTTATTAATTATACACTTGATGACTGTTAGTAAAAGCTTTTATTGAATTCAAGAACGCACTCTCCAAAATTGATATCCCGCAAGGTTTCAATCGAGGCGTAACAGAAATAATTCCTTCTAGGTGATTCAATTTTTTGTAGGCACCCATTATATTTTTAAAATGTGTAGTGGGTAATTTTTCAACAATTGCCAACAACGTCAGATAATGTTGATTCATTTTGTATAAATAGATTTTTGAAATCGTGCGAAGTTAATGAGTGTTAATTAAGTATTTAAGATTATGTTTCCTTCAATCTTTTATTATAAGGATGCTATTTGCACAATCAGGTAATAGATGGTTAAGTCATGATTTCGTGGTTTGTGCAACTGCTGCGTATCGTTCAGCGATCTAGATTTTTCCGTAGTTTACGTTATTTTTGTGTGGAACATTCTGGGACGGTTGGAAATATTTGAAAATTAATAATCAAAACAATCTCTCGAAGCGGATAGGTCTTTCATGCCTGGGTTGCCTGCTGTTTGTTTCGTACGCCAATGCGTTTATCGGACGGACTCCTGTCTTGTTTTCAACAAACATGAAACATATTTCTGTAGGAAGGTTTTTTTTGAGTCTTGAGTAACACAAGCAGCAGTCGTCTTGTCTTATCTCTTTTTATCGGTGTCTAGTTGGTGGTAACAAGTCCGATTCGGAAGTTTGTTTAATAGTTTTTCACTTAGATGAGGAAATAATATATCGTAAGTTGATTGCTGTCAGATTCGAATTGAAACACATGACCCTTGTAGTATTTAATGGTATAGGAAATGGTTGTTTAAGTCATCAAGCTCATTATACGCACTCTGTACGGGGATGTGGTTTTCCTTACTAATTCACGATTTAGTTTTTTTAGTCATTGTTCTAGTGTCGTGCGGTTAGGTCGATATGAAGCAGTCTCGCGCTCACAAAAGCACCAAGTGCGACTGGACGGAAGGTAATAATAATAAATAATTTTAATTTTCTTAACATTAAACAAACAAATCTCAATTACCTCATTAAAAGGGCAAACATAGTCGTGCTTCAAAATGGATGTTTGTTTATCAATAAACCGCTATTAAAGTGAGAAGAAGTCTCATTAAACTTGCACTTATTGTATTATCACTCGATGTTTATTCATAAATCATTAAACGTTTTATTTGTGTTAACGGAGGAGTAACTTGATCCTCTCCAGCTCTTAATCGTATCAATATGTTGCTGTTACTTATAAAAAGTAGCATCATATTATGTTTGCTTTTTAGTAGCTTTCAACCCGAGCGGTTGTCTTATCTTGACACAAATTGAGTATAACCAAACAGGAAACCAGTATAAATAAAACTGATGCAAACATGACTTTGGCGAATTCATAATTGACATCACAGACAATTATTTACAAAGCATTTTTTAATTGTTTTATTGTTTAAGTGGATTTTGAGCACTTATTTCGCTTTATTGCATTTATGACTGCATATGCATTTTCTTCGTAGGCGTTCCAGTCATGCAGTCGACTATACTAGATGTGCGAAAAAATAATAAACAATAGTTCAACGGTTTTATCTTCAGTTTTAAGTAAAAAACACCTCGCTTTATATTTTTTTTATCCTTAATTCTTTTCATTCAATCCATTCCTGTGTGTATAGTTTAATCAACTGATGTAAAGCCTAAAGTATGCGATACATCTGGCAATTGTTAATGATAATTAATTATACAAAAAATTCTCCTAATCACATTCTGTGCTTAGACAACATAACAAAACTTTGTTATACTTATAAGCAACAATAAAAGTGTTGCTGTAACAATAAATATGTGAATCATTGTATGGTTACATATTTTGTTGAAAATCTGCAGTTGTCTGGGAAAAATGCGGTTTTCATTGTTTCAATTAACAAAAAGAAGATGCTGGTTCAGTGGCGTATCCAAACTTTATTTTTGAGGGAGAGGGGCAAGCTGTAAATTAAAACTTTAAATACAATGTAGTTATCTTTAAAGTTTTTTGCGAATGCTTTTTCATATTATTAAAACAAAATAAAGTTAAACACCAAAAAAACTTTACTTTTTTATAAACTTTACAGAAAACGTAAAGTAAATGTAGAATTTGTTTTATTGATTTTGATTCTGTTCTGCTTTAAATGGTTTCAATATCTTTAGGATGTAATAAAATCGAATAGATATACGTTTATTATACAAATTAATCAATCCACAATCACCGCTTTGTTGGGGGAGTGGGGAGGGGTAACACGCTGATTTGGTCTTATAGGTACACCAGTTATTATTTTTAGCATTAACATTTGATAAATAATAAACTATTTAAATTATTATACCTAGCTTTTGAATTTTATTTGGGGTCGTACTATTTTTCTTGGCACATACTGTGTTTTCAGAAAATATTTCGGTCATTGTAAAACTTGTTTGTTTTAGAATGTAAAGTGTTCCAAAAATGTCGGATCAACTGTACTCAACTAAGATGTAGCTTATGTAAAATCTCATAGAACAATATTTTTCATTTCTGCTAAAAATCTCTGAACAATTGGTTCAACGTTTATGGTACACCTGTTTTTATATTGTTTGTTATGAGTAAAGTAAAAAAAATAACGTAAAATTCATTCAAGTAATTATAATTTGATCGCATAGCACACCCTGACACAGTCGTGTCAATAAAAAAAATATTCAATTTTATTAAATAGCTGTTTAGTCAATTTCCAGGCCACAGAAATTTTTAAACAAACAATTCAATTTTGGCAAATTTAATAATGTGAAATGACTTTCCATTTCATTATATTTCTAAAATTAAATTTTTTATAAAACAAAATATTGTACCACTTTTCGTTTTATTCAAAGATTGTGGTTTAGGTTTTTGTATAACATATTCCGACATATTCCATATTGAATCGAGGCAGTTTTTAGGTTTTGGCTGATTACTTCCTCTGCATTTTGCACATATGGTTGATCAAAAGGTAAAATTGTAAACTTATTAAAAACATTTTTGTTTGGCGAATTCACTTCAGTAATTTCCTCATTTTGATTACATTTATTGTTATATACACGAGTGGTTTTGTTTTTGTGCAAATTGCTGGATTACTTAAAATGTTAATTTAATTTCAAACATGCGAAGCAGAAATATTTGAAAAATAAATTTCGAATTTTTTCTCTCTCAGATTTGATTGTTTTGTTTTATAACCGAAAGGTCAGTAGTGCCTTCGGAGATTTACAGAATCGTTTATTTAGCTTTGGATAATATGTTGAATCTCATAAGAGCTAAGTATGAAGCAACTATATGCGTGGAACCCTACAGTAATCGAACTTAATGGAATCGTTTCAATCAAATTAATTCAATGTGTTGTTTTTGCTAGATGCGTCTAATTCGCAACAACATTTTATTTAAAAATTTTCTTAACAAAGGAGGCGTTTTCATTTTTTTACATGAAAATCTGTATTATAGTATTGTTTTACATTTTCTAGAAGTACAATGAACAATAATGATAATAATTTATTGATTTTCTTAGTTTTATAGCATTATTTCTTTTGTTTGTAGTACATTGAAAAAAACTATAATTTATATTCGAAAATAATTATTTATTATGAAGTTTGATTTCCGGTTAAATCGGATGTACTTCAAAGACTTAAAGTCATTGAACTCTTAAGAAAATTTGTTTATTTCCTGTATAAAGTTTTCTTCCGTGGGCGTCGAATTTACTTTAAAATCTTAATACAGTTGTAATTTAATTGGGCTGTTAACAAGAGGAAATCTACCATATTTTTGCATTGAAACTTCCAACTATCATGAAAAATAAGTAAATTGGCGCAGTATCGTTATTTTTACCAGTGACAAGAGAGAAGAGTCGGCAGAATCATTGTTATTTATTTAGTTTAGTTATTTCTGCTGCTTCTGTTATTTCAGGTGTCGATGATCTTCTGTTTCTATTTTTTTCATCAGTTCTATTTTTTCTGTAATAAATATAGAATGAATTGGTAAATTATCGAAATGATGAAGCAAGAGGTTTTCACATGTGAAGCCTCGTGAGAATAAACGAAAAATTTCTTTCTTCCTACCGTGTGGAGCACATTAGCTTTAGGTAGTAAAAGTGAATTTTAAGTATTTTACTCGTTTTACTTTAAACAAATTTTAATATTTTAGAACATTTAAAAACTTATTAATGAGAAATGGTATTATTCGAGTTTTGTAATCGTTTGAGCGAATAATAGTCATTATATGCGAGTAGAACATTTTTTTTGTCTACGTCTATTAAATATTTTTGATTTTTGATTAAATTTTTTACCAAAAGAAGAAGTTGACATTTCAGTTTATGTAGATATTTAAAAAATTCAGTAACTAATGAGTATCAATACATTTGATGTAATGACAATGTGTGGTATCACACATTGTTATTATTATTATTCTGTAATACAAAAAAAAAACTAACAGTAAAAAAACGAAAGTAGTAAATGTAGTAGGTATATTACAATAAAAAGAGTAAAGAAAGTAGTACATGTTGAAAGTTGCAATATGCTTTAAGTTGTTTAATTAATGTTGGGAAATAATATGCATTTTATCTTTAAATTAAAAGTAAAGTGTTTGTCATTTTGGAGTATCTCAGATTGTAAACAAATCTCTTTCAACTGAAATGCTTTAATTTTGGATTATTAAAAAAAATACAGAAATGCAATAGAAAATCTAAGGTATTTTTGACATTATAAGAATGCACCAAAAATGACCTTATAAAAAAAGACCAGGCAATTGCAGATATATATTGAGAGTAATCATTATACGATGTGCAGGTGGTTAGGTTTTTGTTGTTACAAATTTAAGCTAGAATATTCAATTTTAAGACATATATTGAAAAATACTATGTAAGGGATGCGTTTTTTAATGGGTTTTTCTTAATATTTCAGAATAAATAAAATTACACAATTTGGTTACACACCTAAGCGAATTCAAAGATCATAATTATTATGTTGACATTGTTAATCATGGGCGCTCTAACTGGAGGGGTATAGGGTAATTTTAAATTTTAATGCTCTTTATGGTTTGTAACATAAATTTTAAATTGATTTTACTTAAAAAAAAAAAGGTAAGTTTTATCGGAACAACTCAAGAGAACTCTTTTTGTGAGAAACTATGGAATTTAGAATTTTGTTTCTGAAAGTGACAAGAAACTACAACCTACAACCAGAATAGTTAGGGTACTTTTTACCCTAAAACCCTCCAATGTGGGACGCCCCTTATAAAAAATAAATATCTAAAATGGTTACTGAAATATTGGAAAAAACCCATTAAAAACGCACCCTTTTCATGGGGTGAAGCTCCTTCTACATGTTTATAGGAAACTTTTGTCTTAAAATTGAATATTCTATCATTTGTTACAATTTAGAACAATAAAAACGAAAGATCCTATATATTTTTTAATTAAGCAGGAGCAATATCATTTCCAATGGGTGTTTTTCAGTCAAAATGTAATTCGCTTCGATGCACCCCTTTAGTCGGCGCGCAATACTTATAAAATGGAAGAATATTACTTTTATTTTAGATAAATGAAACAAAGCGTAGGAGAATTTCTGAAGATTGTCGGAAAACATATAATTCGTGATGCGTTCTTCCAATTTTTTCGCTATCAGTGTCGATATCGTTAATGTTAGTCACGGTTCGTCGATTGGGCAATTTGCGCGTAAACGACAGTGGCTCATAACTAGATGGTGCAATTAGGGTAAATTGGCCATCGCGGAAAGAGTGTAGACATTAATTCGAACGAATGAACATTTTGAATGGTTGTCGCCCAAGCCCATCGGCCCATTGGGCCCCCCCCAGCCCCAAGGGTGTCTGTCTCTGCCGTCTGATGGGACAAGGACAAGTCTGAAGGTGCGCGGCGCAGACGCCATACTGTTCCGTTTTTGGCCGGGTTTATACCCCACCAGTTGTGTTGCGATGCTACATCGCAACTCGACTTACTCTATCTATTACCTTGCCTACAGCGGAAAGTGTAGATTCGGAACGAGCACCGATGTAGTATTAGCTAGTTGTTGGATTTTTATTTATAGAACCCACGTGCAACCGGCTCGATGTGTTTTATTTATACTGTGTTTCGGTTTTTTTCTACTAATTTACCTCCTTCCGTTGTTTCCATTCGATAAATGCCAGCAGAAATAAGACTGATTTTCGTGTGAGTGCGCAACACGCAGCATCCCCAACGATGTTCCAGTGCATCATCCAACAAAAGAATGGCTGGATTCACCCCCATAACACAGAAACCAAAGATGTTTTCCCAGGTTTGAAACTCTTTCATTGATTGTTTTACTCCAACACCCCCAAAAGACCTTTTTTCCGAATGGTTAAAGAGCCGCAATTAATACGTTTCGGATGTCAACAAAGGAAATCATCTATAAAGTGCTCATTCATTTTCCGGTTTCAAACTTTCTACGTTCGGATTTTATTTCATGTTAGAAAAAAATATATATCACTTCCTGCGACATTAGAAACTCGTGTTTCTATCTGTAGCTCTAGATTCATGATACATCATGAAACCCCTATGGAGGGTAATGCAAATGATGGCACCCTCTTGTAATCAATGAAGATTTATTGGTTGCATTAGATTGAATTATGTTTCTTGATTAAAAATTACACTGGAAGGATGTTTACATGTTTGGCTTTAATTGCAACAATTTGCAAAATTCTTGAGTATGGTATGCAGGTGTATAGTCAGCTAGTCGCGAGTACCAAAGTTGAACGCCTTCCACAATATAGCTATAGGCCACAACAGTTAGTTCTTTCCGAGAGCAGTTATTACAATAAGAAAGTTGCTTTGTCAATTTTAGACAATTATATCAAAATCATTTATCTTTTGAACAATACTTTGAGTTTTGTGTGTTGTGGTTTGTGAACCATGTCGGAACTTCGAGTTTTTTACGAGGTGATTCAGTTGGATTTTTAACTAATAGGGGGGAAATAGATTAAGATAGAATTTATTTTTGCTGCATCTGCGCCTACGACCATATGAGACTTTATATGACTCATTCGGACTATGTTTAGATTCAAACTACCCTAAGGATTTCCTTTCGTATAGACAAGTGAGTTCCTTTGTTAAATACACAACGATCAAAGAATACGGAAATTAAAAATCACGCCAAGAATTGATAAGTTTTATCAGTAAATGATGGCGTCGAGAGTTTTAGATGATCCAAAAGCTATTCAAATAACTTATCTCTTGCCAAAAATACGTTTTTTACAGTTTGTAGCATTTTTAATCTTATTTCTAAATATGATTTCTAATTAAAAGTATTGTTTTTTTGTAATCACACAACTTTTATACAAAATTCTTTTGCTTAGAGAAAAAAGTTGAAGTTTCAACAAGTAATTAAAACTAAAAACACTTTAATCTGCTTCTTTAAAATGGCCTCCAAGGCGATGACAATTTTCTAATTTTTGGTTTGTGTCTAGCAGCTGAAAGTGATATTTCTCAACAATTTTGGCAAAACTTTGGCATTGTTTCCTCAATTAGAGGCGTCGCCGTCGAATGAAGGTCGATGCAGTTGATTCGTTTCGCCTTGTGGATGCAATTTTCCCCAACAATTGTCTCAATAGTATGATGACAGACACTATTGCAAATTAGTTCAACAACCTTTAACGTATTTGTTTTTATTGCGGTAAATTACCATAACAGTATCAGCGTACACAGTATACATACAAGGACATAAGTAGTTGTGATTTTGTAATTAAATATGTTTATGAGAAACACAGATTATGTTATTTTAAGTAATTACAAATTGTTAGTAGTTGTAGTTAAAAATTGTTTAATTGCTTGTGGTAGTGTTTATTATGAGTTGGTTGACCAACCTCCTAATCCACTTTAAGTGAGTGTAGACGAATCGCGTCGAACTTGACCTCTCCGAGGTGAAAAATTAATGAATTTTGACTATACCATTGATGCTTCATTAGTGCTTTTCATCTGTCGATGGTTTTCACTTATGTCGACAGCAGATTTATAGAGTGATTTTAACAATGGGAAAATCTGTTAGACACGATGAAACTGGTTGTTACAGTTGGAAGACTCACACACCTATTACTCTGCGATTGTTAATGGAAATATCAGGTTCAAATTTGATGCAAATCGATGTTTTTATTTTAGTTGCTTTATGTAGGTGGTGAATCATTATTATTATCTTTAACTAGAATTAAATATTTGCTGATTAATTTTGTAAATATGATGTGTAATAGTTGCAGTAGGTAACCACCACAAATTCCTAAAATCTCAGCTAATATATTGTGATAAGTTTAAATTTTATTTAGTTGTAATCTAATGTTAGAAGTCTGTAATTTAAATTAACATCTGAGCTGTTTTGTGGTATAAAACCAGTCACGCTCAAATAGCAATTTTTTTCAGGTTGGTTATTATTCCACTACTAAGTAGTGGAAGTAGGCACATAATAACTAAAATTGGTCAAAAAATTTTTTAGACTTAACATACTTTAATTGTTGACAGCATCATTACAAAATTTAGATGTCTTTATTAAAATAATTTTTAGATGTATTAACTTTTAGATCGTTTGTAGTTTAATTTTTTGAAGGCAATGTTTAATTATGTACTTGTATTACTTCTTTTTCTGGAGCCTATTATTTAAGTTTACAAAATTAAAACAGAATCCCTTAGATATGAGAATTTACTTAGTTTATCTTGTTGTGTGTTTCATTCGATTTAATCTCAAATAAATATAATGTACTTCGTTGGTAAATTGCAAGTTTTGAGATTTTGATAGATAGCAATGTAATTAAAGTGTGAAAGACAGATTGCAAGATTCATTTTTAGCATGGCGTTTCTGTGAAATAAGCTACGAAATTGTACCGACTGTGAAGTTAAAAACATAATCCCATCTCAGTTCAGATGGTTTTCATTTTATGATAATTTCAATAAAAAATGACCTTACAGATGATCTTAGGAAGTTGATAGCGCAATGAGAATTTGGTTTAAAATACAGTTAAGCGGCTACAAATATTCGATGTATTATTTATAAATAATCTTGATCAATTCACTTCGTTGTTTTATGATCTTCATTGATGAAATATCTCTTTATTATAATAATTCAGTGGTTTTTAAAGTTAGAGGTCTTCATATGGATGTCAACAACAATTTGTTGTTTTACTCGTATGTAATCACAACCAAATTATATGAAATCCACTACATGCGTAATTAAATTGTTAAATTCAAGCTGACCTCACTGTTTTTTAATGTGCTCTGTTGCGAGTGAGTCCTTGACTTTTGGTACATTTTAATTGAGTTGATGAGATGCAGTCTAAGTTCTCTTCCTCCTAGAAAACTTGAAGGTACAAAGAATGTAATTTTAATGGAAAAGAAGGAAACAATTTGATTTGCTCTTGTTTTATTAAAATTTTATTGAAATTTGACAAGACATGATTCCCGGAAGTCATGCTCTATCGGACTAGTACATTGTAGTTGAGTATTCCAGGCCATCGATTTTTGAAACAACCGACATTTCTCGCTTATTTATAATTGTGACTGGAGACAAATTGAGTTTAATTAACGAGGAATTTCGTTTAATAAAACGAATTTGTTTCTTGGAAATATTGGAAAAGTTCTCAACACTTTTGACAGGTGCTAAGAGCAGCGGCCACATGTTTCCTGCAAATTTGCTTTATTTAATTATGATAATGATTTTACTTTCACGGCAGTCACTTGTATAGGAAGATTGTATAAAAAGGCGTAAAAATAATGATCTGTTTAGATAAAATGTGTATTCGTTAAGTAGAAAGCGAAAAAGATGATCTTTCTAATGTCATGCTGCACTGCATAAAATTAACAATCACTCCTAATAAGCGAATGAAATTTTTGCATTCTTATTGTAATAGTGCGTTAATGCACGATAACTATTTATCTAAACAGAAATTACGAGGAGAGTGAAGCCGTAAATTTATTCTGACAACCAACCGGTTTCGAGAGGATTCTTGCCGGTTCAGCATCTTCCAATCTTACTAACCGAATTATTTTTGACAATATTGAGGGTTAGAACGAGACTAGCGTGTTATTCATCTTAACACGTGTAGTATTGATTTTGTTTATATTGTAACAAGTTGTGTATATACAATTAAATGATTGATTAGCATACTTAATTGGTTCTATGAGTATAAGAATATTTGTTGCGGATGTAATAAAAGTTGATTTAGCGATCGGAGGTATTTATTCGTAATCTGCTACACTAATGAATGGAACGAAATGGATCAATAAAAGTTTGAATGAAAATGGAAATTTCTTTTATTGTAGAGATGGCACATTAACTTTTGCCATTAGTGATATTTTTATCTTTCGAGGAATGAATGGAAGTAATTATAAAAACCGATTCGTTATCTAGCCAGCTATGTCAAAGTTCTTTTTTTCAAATCTTAATTCAACCCTACATAATACTAGATAAGCTTTTGTGTGGGTTATCTCAGATTTCACGAGTAGTATTTCATTTGCTGCAAGGAAATACTAAACTCCAGAAATAGCACCCTTCTAATCCTATTTTTAGAGTGATTTGTTTGTGTAGGCTGTAGGGTGTTCTAGATCAGCCGAATTGTGCGTTGATCTCAATGAGAATTTTTCCTAGTCATTAGTAAAGAAAACTGGGCTGCTTGGAATTTCCTCCAGGTGGACAAAGCGAGTTGTTTTTCGAAGCAGCATTCTCTTCTAAGCGCAATTAATTTAGCGTGTAATAGAGATAAATTCTAGTGGAAAACACAAGGGTCAAAGGCCGGAAAACTTATTTTTGTAATGTTAATTCACGTCAAAAACCACAACCAACTTTGATTCAATTCACGTAGCAAGCGGGACCAGTTTTTAGAGCTAGAATTTTGACAGACTCTTCTACCTGAAGCTGAGGGGCTATTGTGAGGTTGCTCCCCTGAGTCTCTTGCATCACAATCGCGTGATCAAGCCTCGATAATGTCTACATGACATCAAAGCAGTTGTCCTTAACTAACAGGAAAACTTTAACTTAGCCCTGTGACATTTCAATGGCACATTGTTTCCAAACTGACTCGCCTGCATTGCGTTTTAACGCACTCACCCGCTAATGACTTGAAAAAATCAATAAAAAAAGGTTGTAATGCTGGAATTAAATAACTACCACTTAACCGAACCTAAAACTTCTCACAAATCGAGCCTCGGATTACAACAGGTACTAATTTAAAAATAGTTTACGTTCATTTGATGAACAAATCCATCATTTTCCTTGCATGTTGTCTGATAATTACCAAAGTGTTCTCAAAAACGCGTCTTATTGCGATGATAAATAAATCATAAGGCATACCCGCTGTATAATTATTTAAACATCGCGGTGCAGAGATCTTTTATTTCTCTGAAAGCGGTTGGATTAAATATTTATAAGACGTTTTGTTTTTCTAATTTCTCTTCGATCGCGGGACTATGCTATCCATTGTAAGTGACTTCTTTTATACTCACTCATAAAAATCATTAAACCATCGTTCAAAATCTAGTATACCTCATCATCTAAAGCCGGATATCGATACTTTTCTCTATGCTTTCAAGAAGTTGCTATATGTAACATATGGTAGTCTACGTATTGTGTGCTCTAAATTCTACCTCTGAGTTTGATTTTTATAATAAAAACTTATTCGCAGATATTTTTAGTGCAAAATTTACACCACACCTTGCATCACTTGTTTAGACGTCAAATGTCACGTTTTTCTGTATCATCAAAAATAGTAACGTTGTGGTTTGTTTTAAACGAAGTGTTGAGTAATAATCACATGCACTACGCCTATTACCCTACGGATCAATGCCAACTGATGAGTAAAACTCAAATTTTATTTTTCGCAAGTTTCACAAATGAAATAAACTTTTATTTCGTTTTATGTATCAGTTTCATGTGAAGAGTTGTAAACGAGGTAATTTGCTTCAGTCTATTTACTCCATTCACTAGATCGTGGATTAGCAGATCTGAATATTAAAGTACTGAGACGAACATCCGTCACAGATATTTCAATTTTTAATAAAACTTATCTAATCTATGAACGATAAAAATACATTTTTCATGGTAATCTTTTTGCTAAATAAACTGAACAAAGATCCAGTGACAATTTAAATGATTTGCAGAATGCTATCCCTACACTGTCATTGGGTTGATAAATGGGCGAGTTTAAATAAAAGTTTTATTAAACAATAAAATTGCAAGTTGGGAAACGATTTCTCGCAAATTGATGAAATGAGGATAGCGTTGTTATATAATTTTTGTTGGAAGATGTTAGAACATCAGGAAGTTTTGTTCAGATTGATTTCCTTGTGAAAAGAAGAGAATACACTCAGAATTTTCATAATTTTATACAAATATTTCTACAAACGTTTCGCTTACTAGTGACGTATAATCAATCAATCAAAAACAATTGAATGTTTGACATTGACTGCCAAAACAAAGAACAATTTGAAAAATCGAAAACGCAAAGCAAGACTGTAGGATTTGTCGTTATCATATTGCGATTTAGTTTAATTTTTAGGCCGGTCATTGGCCTTTATTAATTTATCTCCTAATAAGTAGATACAATAAGTGGAGAATAACCAAAAATACGTTTACCGTTAAAGTTCTTCATATATCTGAGATTTGCAAGAGTTGCGAGTATCAATTATAAATAAATATAATCGAAAACGGAACTTTGTTGTATTGATACAGAATTACGTGTTAGTAGTGTTATCGCCGCTTTGAAACAAGTCTTTGTTAATTGCAAGAACAGCAAAAAATCATTTAATGATTTACGAAAGACGAGTTCAGAGATTATCTTTAAGGACGTTGAGAACTTGTAATGATTTGGTTTTAATTAAGTGAAAAATTAGATATTAATATTAAAATTACCACAACACAAACGTACACACAATCCTCGGAAGCGGTAACGTGTTTCCTTCATGAATAATAAAAAACTTGGGGATCACAAGAGTGTGTTCAGAAAACGAATGCTATGAGCATTGCCAATTTATTAGCGTTATTACTTATAGTAACAATAATAACCTGCGTAAGTGGCTTGTTAATGGCCAATGTGAGTTGAAATACGCAAGTGGGGCGATAAGTAAAAACTACGCCACATTCATATTTTTACATTTATTATGCTAATTTAGGACTCGTCCTAGTTGGAGATTATGTTGTACCTAAACCTTGTATCTCTTTTAATGTTTAAACAATGATTTCAACAGTACGGAATTTGTGTGTTAAATATTATTTTATTATTTTAATACATGTTTTCTTTTTCTTTTAGATATCCGTTTGCAACTTAACGAGCAGTTGCGATGTTTAGATATGCGTATGGAAGCCCAAGTCGCTCTAGTAACGGAGTTGCAAGATTTTTTCCGGCGGAGAGGTGAACTAGAACTCGACTATTCGAAAAATTTAGATAAACTAGCGAAAAGCTTGCAGCTTAGACACAAAGAACAAAAGCAAAAGTGATTGTTGTAAACTAGTTGTCGCTTGTTAATTAATTGTTTTGCTCGTAGAAGAGAACAATGGCCTTTATTTTCGAGTTATACGTGTTGGCAACAATTAGTAACACAGACTAAAAATTTAAGCAGGGATCATGTAGCTTTATCTGAAGTTTATTCGACGCATTTAGTCTCCAGACTATCGCAAGTCATGGAGGATGTCCAGAGAATATATAAGAGGGTAAGATTGAGGATTTAGCTAGTAGTGATAGGATCAGTGTAAATGTTTTGATATATTTTAGTGTCGGGAAATCGGATACGAGACACATGAAGAGATACTACGTGTCTTGCACGAGCTTCACACAACAATGAAAACATATCACAGTTATCAGGCGGAACTACGCCAAGCGGAGGCAAAGTTAAAATCAGCCGAAACTCAAAGATCGAAATTAGAACAGTCTCTTTCCCAGGATAAATTAGATAGGTCGAAAAAATACAAGTTGATGGAAAAAGAAGTGATGAAGGTAATTTTTCTTAGCGTTATTTTGGCCTGTTTGATGTTTATTTACATTTTTTTGAAGCGTAAAAACAAATACACAGATGCAAAATTGAAAGCTCTCAAAGCCAGAAACGAGTATATTTTATGTTTAGAGGCTTCCAACACAACAATTCATAAATATTTCGTTGATGATTTATCCGATCTCATTGATGTAAGTTCATTGTTTAGTTTGTTTGTCTTAAAATAATATAACAATGAAATTCTTCAGTGTATGGATTTTGGTTTTCACAATTGTATATCTCGGGCGCTTTTGATGCACGTAACCGCGGAAGAAGGAAGGCAAAGATCTGTACAGAATGGTTTAGACACCCTATCTGCATGCATTAATTCTCTAGACTCTCGATTAGACAAACAGCGATTCCTTGAATACAACCACACGGCGTTCATGATTCCGAAAAAATTGGAATTCCAAGGACAAAAACAGGAAGAGGTCGGTACTGAGCAAAATTACTGATCGTTATCATTAAATTGGAAATTTATTTTAAAGCCTGCTGAACCAGAAATCCAAAAAGTTCTACATCAAGAAATGGAGAGTCGATTACGCCAGTTGCAACAAAGGGTAACTTCGTTAAGAACTGAATCTGAAGAGGTGTGGAAGACTCTTGAAACTGCCGAATCCACCTTGCTGGAAATGTTGAATGCTAAAGATTACGATTGTAGTGGATATTTTGGGGAAAATGCGATGCCAGCCAGCAAACCACCGGAAACTGTCTCTATTAAATTAAGGGCAGACCGACAAGAGACTGAAGAATTTTATTTAACGGTAAGTCAGAACGCAAAATCTTTGCAATGACACTAATAACATAATAACATTAAACATCTGCAATTGTGCTCTATAATTATCTCATCACATCGCCATGGGAAATTTGACACTGACTTGTCAAATTAAATTCACATTTAAAACGCACAATACAATTTTTTAATTATTGACGGCCCTGATTTTTTTCCTTCTGTGATTATGATATTCTAAGCATTTTATTTTTATTTATGAAGTGGTAACAATACGTTTAATATATTTACATCAATAAGTGAAGATTTCTTAATTTCAAATACAAACAAGCGAAAATGTTTGAATTGCCGAAATTCAGGTCGCTCGGAAAATGTTTGAATAGAAAATCAATTAAACACTGAAAATTTATGTTTGTACAGTTATAATCGACCTCCAGAAACTAATTATAAAGTAATTTTATGGTGGTTATCCCCCAGGACTAGAATAGGAAATGGCCCAACAATTTTATTTGATACTGTAAATGTGGGTGGCATTGCCTATTTGTGTAGAAACTGTTTCAAATGCAAATTGCTTACATAATAAAACAGTTTTTAATTAATACAAATTAGATGACATTGCGACTAATTATATTACAGCATTACAATGATTTTTTACAGAAATTCAGAGAATATTTATTGGGATCAACAAAAATAGCTCGCCTAGATGCCAAACAAGAGTACATAAGACAATCGTTGCTGTCTGAAGCACCCGACTACTGTAGTACCCTTAAACCGGTTGTGAAAACTCCTCGCCGAAAAAGAATCGGTCGACTTCAAATGAGTGGCCAACCAAAATTGTTTGGTGGTTCGTTAGAAGAGTATTTGGAAGCAACAAATCAAGACATTCCTTTAATTATGAAGTCTTGCATTAGAGTTATTAATTTATACGGTAGTTAACTGGTCTGCAATTAGTTAAGGAAACTTAATCCTTCATTTGTAGGTTTACACCATCAGGGTATTTTTAGAGTATCAGGATCTCAAGTTGAAATAAATAACTTTAGGGAGTGGTTTGAAAGGGGCGAAGATCCCCTTGCTGATATGACAGACGCATCTGATATCAACAGTGTGGCGGGAGTTTTGAAATTGTATTTGAGGGAATTGCGCGAACCCCTCTTCCCTATTATTTATTTCGAACAATTCATGGAGCTTGCACGTAAATCTTAAGGTTTTATTGTAATTCCTCAATATGATTCGACTTTTTAGAATTAGAATCTAAGCGGGAATTCATTGTTAGAATGAAGGAACTAATCAATAGTTTACCAAGAACTGTGATAGTTGTGATGAGGTACCTTTTCGCCTTCCTAAACCAGTAAGTGATGCATGAGTTGTAATTCATCAAATGTATTTTCGTCCTTGTAGCTTGTCAGAATTTTCTGACGAGAACATGATGGATCCTTATAACCTAGCCATTTGTTTTGGACCCACTTTAGTACCAGTTCCTGACGACAAGGACCAAGTTCAGTATCAGAACCAAGTTAACGAACTTATTAAGAATATTATAATGTTTAATGAAGAAATTTTTCCTAACGATGGTGGCACTGTCTACGAAAAATATATATCCCCTGAACCCGATGACCAGTATGTTTTTCGCCATTTTTGTCCATTTTACCACGATTTTGTTATAGTGATGTTGGAGATTTGCCATCTGATCAGGTGCCAGAAGACCTGGATTCCGAAGTATACCCATCTGAAGATGGTCCGTATTACATATTTTTCACTTCTGTAATACAAATTGATTTTTTCAGATTCAGAAAACATGGAAGCAACGGCACAATTTGATTTTATTGCAAGATCTGATCGAGAATTGTCGCTTAAGAAAGGTGACACTGTAACATTATATTCTCAAGTGTCAAATGATTGGTGGAAAGGATCAGTGAAAGGACAAGAAGGGTTAATTCCAGATAAATATATATCTTTAAAAATGAAGTGAGATTATTTGTTTTATTTTCATTCGGGTTATTTATGACTAGTTTCTTCAGAGATGATGACCGAGAGAAACTGGAAAACCTCAAGTCCAGTTCGTCTGAAGAGTCCATGCGGCGTAGAGTCTCCAGTTCGAACGATTCGATGTTATCTGAAAGTTCCGTTTCTGCTAGTAATTCGCCATTAGTGCAGTGCGCCCCTGTAACATGGACAAACGTATCAGACATGAACGAATCAATCTCATCAGAAAACAACTCAGTAATTTTAAACCAGACGAGAGAGGTATTGGAAACTACTGTCTAGTGTGCACGTGTTTAGCTAAATGCCATGTCGCAAATTTTGATTATGATTTTTAATAAGTTTGTTATTGCCTAATGCTATGCATTGCGTAAGTATTTCTTAACATACAGTACTAGGACTCTTGAAAATCTAATACTTTATAAATTCATGTACACAATGATCTCATTTATGTTACAAAGTAAGTTGTCTAACGTGTGACTTTACTAGTATCTTGTAATTTTGTATTTGTTTTGTGCATGTAATTGTTTTATTTTATGTGTTGTCTCGTAAATGTTTAAAGCATGCGCATGCGTTTTTGTGTATCAGTTTTTAGATTTTAAATTTTGTGATTCAATTACCTATTTGTATATAATTTGAATAAGGTGCAGGTATTGTTTCAAGTTTCAAGCAATTGTATCGACATGTATGCATGGATTTATTAAAAAAATAAATGTTTCGTAAAATATTTGTCTAAGTGTCACATCTAAAACGTTTTCGAAATTGCAATAGGCTCAAACAATGTGTTTTATTATAATCCCAGTTATGACTTGTGTACATGAATTTATTTGTATCTGAGTTATTTTGTAGATGTACTGGGTTGAATAGAACACAGTGTTGTAGTATTTTTCCACTTTATTATTTTATTTTATTTTTGTTGATTTCATAGTACATTTGCTAGACTACAATCCCAGACTGCGAATTTTAAAGGTGAGCACTTCGCATGTATTGGTGTTTTCATTTGTTTGCATGCGCATTACTAAGCACATTAACACCAAGTAACAGCACTTCTTAGTGGTTTAGGTGATAATGCTAGACTTTAAGCCATCAAACATGAACCTATTTTAAGTAAAATCAGTGGTAATAGAGACAGTCATGTGACTACTGTCGTTTTATAGTTTTATCCCGAATTACTATTTCATTGATTCATTGATATTCAGTGTTGAATGATTACTGTTCGAGACTAATTCCCTTCATTTCTTTAAATTTATCTCTGTATATAATGTTAAATGTGTGAAACATGAGGAAGCCGTGACTTACGATTTGTTTTTGTTTCAGAATGGACACAGCCGTCTTAAATCCTTGGACATATCTTTAGAATCGCATTTGTTGAATCGAATTCGTGATCCTGTCGTCACGATAAATGTGAATCAAACCACCCCTCAAAATATCACAATTAACGGTTCTCCTATAATGTTAGCCCGAAAACTAGAGAAGAGCGAAACGGTTCCAGAGATGGGAAAATCGGACTCTGAAAGTGTCGAACTTCGCAACAAGTCGGAAATCGACGAATCGAATTTAAATTTTAGTCAGAATCGCGAACAATGGCAAAGACGAGCGGTTTCACAGTCGCATATCCATGTATCTCAGTCTCAAACGTTAAAAGCGAACCGAAATTCCGAATCTTTCTTACAAAGACAAAATCACACTCCTGATCTAGTTATGGATCTCCCATTAGTTGGTAATTCGAGTCCGAAAGAAACCACGAAGAAGTCCATATCAGTATCGAGTAATTTGAGTTCAGAAGGCTCAATCAGCGATGACAGTAAGTCGTTGGAAAGCCCTCAAGGGCCCGAAAGTCCCGATATGCAAACCGCCGCTGAGCGATTCGCCAAACAAAATCAATGTACGCTAAAGAAAAACACCAAGGTTCATGTTGATAGTAGCGATCTTAGTGCTGATCCGAATTTGATAACGATTACTAGTCCCATGCCTGAACGTAAGTATGCGACGATCGGGAGTGCGACGACGACGACTTTCAAACCACAGCTCAAAGCGAAACCTCCAGTGCTCAAGAAACCTGCGTTTTCGGTATCGTTGTCGACAGTCTCAAGCGAAGTACGAAAAGACCAACCAGATCTTCCCACGTAAATTATATGTAACTCAGATGTTGAAGACAATAATGGTATACTGATTAGAGAGGTTGGAGCCGTTATTTTATATAGAAATGTTCTTTTGTAATGAAAGTCTGTAACCAATATTTCTCTGGATGTTGACAAATTTGTGTTTTAGATTTTTAATCGAGTCGGTTGTCAGAAACAAATGCATTGAATGTGGTGCTTATGTGTATGAATTGTATTGTACCTAAAAATATAAAATTTAAACGCATTGATTTGATCTATTTTTAAACAGTTTGTGTTGGGCTGATTTGATATTGTTAACTGGAATTTTACATTTAAACGGACGATTTTTTTAATGAGACTGATAACGATATTTAACGGTTTAGATGTAAATTAGAAAAATAATCAAAAAGTACTTAGACAGGGTGTGTGTAAAAGATTGTTTATATATATTTTTTTTGTTAGACTGATTCAAGCATATATATTCATGTGATGTAGCATACGTACATATTTATACAATGTGAAGTTTTAATGGACTCGTGAATTTATTAATTACACCAATTTATGAATTATATTCATCGGTGCCTACCTAGATATAAAAACTGATTTGTTTATGGTCTTATCATTTACATCGAATTATCTATTTTACATGTTTTATATTAAGTACGAATATTGTGTATTCTTTTAAGTCCTTGCCTTATATTAGCAAAGAGTGAAAATTAGAATAAGTTAACGCCATTCACCAACTCATCAAATTAATTTTAACATGTAATACTCCGCAAACATTTTAATCACGGAAACCCGTTTGCTGAGTGCTGTGGCTCTTAATATTCAATGTATAAAAATATATATTAATCTCCAAATATACGTTATTATGCACAACATGATTTTTATTCTTCCTTGTATGTTTTTAATTCTGAAGACTGCCATATCAAGACGCCTCAAAATTAATTCATTTGCAAGAAAATCGTTACTCTCATACTTGAGTGTTTTTTCTTAAGTGTAATAATTATTTAAAACTGCTTTTTCTAAAACGTAAAATAAATTATGTCGAAATTTTTGAACTGATATTGAAGAAATATGTGTTGATCTTGCGATTAATATATCAGGTGTAACAGAAATAATTACATTAATTTTAACCACATGTAGAACTTGTCAAATGCAAAATTTTTTGTAAAACAATGAGCCGTTCAGTTTTTTTTTCACCTTTTGACCTGTGTAGAAATAATTATTGCCGTTTTAATGTCGAGTTTGGACGGTATTGTTTACGTTTGGTTAATTTTTCATAACTCAATTTATTAATAAATTTTGGTGGTGACATTGTACGTGGAAATTGTAATACCGTTTCATAAATTTGATGGAAACTGTTCGAAATGTATTTTTTGAGGTACTGTTAAGTGCAGTGACTGAGAACACGGATTAGATCAAAATAAACAAATTAATGCGTTACTTATTACTTTTCCGTGTTGCACAAAGCATGCAAGCCAAGCAGTAATCGTTTATCAATAAATAATTAGTATTTGTGTAATTTCGTTAAAACAATTATTCAAGCACTGTTATTGCATACAAACTTAATTAATGTTATTTTATTGTTTAAGTAATAATTATTAATTAAAAAAGGAGGACTGTTTTTCTAACAAAATTTGTATTCAATTTTACAATGAGGATGTTTACAAATAAAATTAAAAGGAACGATAATAATTACTTGTTCTAATCGAAAAACAAAACAACAATAAGCGAGTAAAAGCTTTTACAGGAAAACGTTTTATAATTTAAACTTAATAATTATTGCGTTTTCGAAAAAAATGTATAGGTACAAAAAATGTTGTATTTGGCGAGTTGTGCGCGTTGTTAAAATTAATGTATTTATTTCGGTTACAACCTATATTAATAGCATGGCACGCATTTTAAAAACTTCTGGACTATGCGAAATTTATCGAATACCTTTTATTTTTTATACCTACACATTAACATATTTTTTTGTAAATCATTTTAGTCTTGCTGTTTTGATGAAGAGGGAAAACTGTAAAAAATTAAGAGTTTGTTTTGTTTTGTATCTCAAAAATAATAACCGACGTGACAATAGTGAGGTACAGATAACAGATTTCAAGAGCAACTAGTTTCGGAGAGTTGTTTTTAATTTTTTCCGAAATCGTAAACAGTCGAAAAGCGCTCTTTGATTGTCCTGTTAAGCAACAGGTCCTTACTTTAATGAATTTCGGTTATGTCAATGGCGAACACATAAAAAACCGTTTTCAAATTCGCTAATTAAATTTCCCATTTAGGAATGCTAAATTTTTCGCAGGTTTTCTGTGACTGGAAGAATATGTTTCAAAAGAGTTATTTCTATGAAACTTTGGAGATTTATGAGTTCTTATGCAATATCAAAATTTTGTAACAATTGCATGAATGTCTTTTGAGTTATTATTATACATTTTATATAAGTCAGAGGTTAATTATATGTATTTAATCATCAAAGACGTTTGATTTTATAAATTTGTAAATTTGCCTGATTAAGGATTGAACTCGAATAGACTCTTGGAAATTTCGTTGTGATAACAGTTTTGAACATTATAATCAATATATCAGTGTCTCCATCAGCGGTAATTTTAAATTACATTACAAGTTGCAAACTCTTATAGAGCTATTTGTCTCTAGTTTTATAATTTTTTACTGATATATATAAATTTTGTTTGCATAAGTATGGTTTATTTCTTTTTTTATAAAAATGTACTTATATACTAGTCATATAAATAAAATACGTTTTCATAACAGTCAACATTACCTACTGGACAAAATCAAACAAGAATAGTTGCATTAAGCCGATTTCACACATGCGACGGAAAAATATTTCCTAAAGAAAATTAAATTCCCAGTTGTAAAGGTAAAGATGTCGTTGACCTTACGTAGAAAAAAAAACAAAGTTGTCTTTAAGAATACTGTTTATTTAATGATGAATGAATATTCTCGCTGTAAACGTAAACTTTATCCAATCATTTTGAAAGAGACCTGACCTAAATAAAAACATAACGAAAGAAAATAATTAAAGTTTTAAGCATTGTTGCAGAATAAAAAAGTGCGCTTCGATTAGAAACTCTCTTATTTTCCGGAAGAAAGAGGGTGAAAAATAATACTACATGACACATAAATTGCTACACAAAGAATTTTTTCCATTTCTTTTAACTAAAATTGATTTCTTTGTTTTACTAAATTTGAGAAATTTTTCCATCATTCGCTTAATTTGAAACAATCAGACATAGTCGAAAGTTCTTTCTCCTTCACCATAATTTTAAGTGATTAGATTCTAACAATACGGAGGAAGTAACGATAGCAGTGACGCCGTTATTGTCATTTTTTAACAAATTTTTTTACGAAAATATATATTTGTACTTTCGTAACTGTAATTATCGATGTTGAACACAAACTTATATCTTATTTTAGGAGAAATTTGGATTTCAATTTTTTTTTTTTTTTGAAGTTAAGTATGTGTGATTTGGTGTCGCAATTTATGTGTAAAGTAGTATATATAAATAGAATATTGCAAGTGAGGAGAAGAAAAAGTTTGAAGTGCTGTTGACGCTCGTGAAGCGCTTGAACAAAGTTTATTTGTTTGGACTGGCTTATGGGTAATAAATACAGCAGGATGTGAGAAAAAGCGGTCTAGACATAATTGTGGCACCGCAGGATTGCATAAAACGGCACTTATCGAATGATGATTAAGGTATTGGGAGCTGTGGCAAATTTTTGTCGGTATTGAATGAGGGTGATAAAGAGCGGCGGGTTCGAGGGCGGGTCATGGATATGGGCTAATGGTGTCGGTGGCATGGAAGAATAGCGCATTTCGGCTGATAATGTGAGGATGTTTTATGGGCAAAGTAGTCGAAGGACAGGCGCAATAGTCCATTTAAAATAACGATTCCCTCTATCCTGATGGTAAAATCGCGACGCTTGCGCGTCCACGCCGTCGCGGAGAGAGACGGCCGCAAGTACGCAACCTGCGCAACGCAGATAGTAGGTACAGTATACTGAAGACTTTTCAGGTCACAGTTCTCCAAGCTGCAACCGACGGGAAATCAATACCGAGCTTTTTTACAAGTACCTAATGCCCCACATTGCAAGCACAGTCATCGCCGTCGCCGTGTGCCGTCGTTGTTGCTAACTCGCCGCCTCCTCTCTGGCCAAGGCATGCCTCTTCTGGCTGCCTAGTGCCGATATCGGGACAGTGTGCACCGCAGAATGGGATAGCGACACCGATATCTGCACAACTTCCCAACTGTACTAATCAGGTTAGCTTTAGAGCTTAAAGCTTATTCATCATAACCACCATACACCATGTGTCTTTGTTTCCCCTCGCACGACACCACCGCAACAGCTCTTCTGTTTACATCACATTTAATTTTTTTTTTACAAATACTCTCAAATTGTCTTGACTTCGATTTAAATATGTATAAATAGGAACCAAATTTAATTTATATTTATTTTATTATACACGAAACGTTCCGTGACTAAGTACCGTATCGGGGTATTCCCCGATCGTATAAGAACTCCAACAGCCTAATCAGTGGCGTGCTGAGGCATCGGCGGTTTTATAAAGTTGAAAATATGATTTTAGAATTTTTTTATCAGTTGCAATCCTAGGAAACGTTAACAATTAAATTGCTTTACATAGAGTTAAATTTATAACAACTGTCAAAATTGAACTGTTATTTTTGAGCATTCATGCAAAACACTAGTTTGAACTGAGCGCTTATTTTCTCTATTGGATTTATCTTTGTCTGACAGCAACCGCTTCAATTATAAAAAAAATTAATTCCTTTTAATCCCCGTTTTAATCTGCAAACAATTAGTTTCCTGTGGAAAAATAAATAAATAATAATTAATACTTGTCGTTTTCACATTATTATAAAGCTCTACATCAACAAAAATCAAATTAATCTGTTCAGTGAACTACAAAAAAATTATGATACTGGTTTTAAGATTGCTAACTTATAAAACACAATTTCCATGACAAACGTAAAATATAAGCCTAATAATAAATAATAGTTTATTGTTTTGTTATTATATTTTTCGAAATGAATGCTAGTCATTTAGTAAAGCTAAACCATTTTTGTTACAGAGTTAGAGGTAGAAATCAACTTATTGACGTATTGGATCTAAGCTGATACGGTGTCTTATTAATAAATTATAGTGTCGACAGTTTTATGAGAAAATATTTTTTAATTTCAAAACTGTTTTATTCCGTGAGATGTCCCCTTTCAACATTTTTTAAAAGCTTTAAGAGTTTTCCATATTTTTATCTGTGATAAATGGTGCTAAGCTTTTTACTATTTCACTGAGTCTGTCGGTGTTTCCCCGAGATCTGTCGACAACAAAGCTTTGTTTTGTTTATTTATATGCCCAAAGCCATATAACACCGGCTGCGCTAAATGAATTAAGTGCGTCACTGGACCGTTATGTCCATATATAACAAAATTTTACGATAGCCTGTGGCAATTGTCCTGATAAAATAATTTCCTTTATGTACTTTAACACCAAACAGGTGTTAAGCTTTCAACTTTAATTTCACTTTCATATTTTCATGACAACGAAAACGTCAGTGATGACTCTTGAGTTTTGAAAATGTTAAGCCCTGGTTTTTGTTTAATTTGCCTAATTTGTTGCGGATCGTTAGTCTTGATTTACACACTCATTACAAAAAATACAGGCACGTCCCCTTTAATTAAACCCAGTGTTTTTAGGCTTGAAACGAAATTGGCTGCAATGGTTTTTCCGCCCTACCCAAAAAAATATTATAAAATCTCTAACAATAGTGGAGTGTGCAATTAAAACTTGTCAGAAAGACGAAGGCACAACACAACGCGGAATTATTTTTATCTTGCCGTACACAATGTTCTCGAAAATATTAACCAGACAAAATGAGGGTGAAAACGCGCTTGAACGCTAACGTAACTACACAGAAAGGCCCAATTTGGACGTTTCCATTACCGCGTAACAAAAAATGACCGCAATACTTTTAAAAACGTGTTCTAGAAATGTTCTAAAAATGTTTCGGAAACGAAAGAATAATAAAACGAAGATTAAATTATGTTAAAACATACTTCAAAGTAATATTGCTTATTTTTGAAACGTCTTCCAACAAAATGAAGTTACTCGTTCCGTGAGTATATTCAATTTAATCTGATTTTCTTTCAGGTGCGCTAAAAGTTTACACAAATCTCTGATGCTTCTAGACTTGCTTTTATATATATTTTTGTATATGTCTATCAGCCTGCAGCATGTGCTCTAATATTATTAAATTGATGCGACTGTTTGAAATATTTGCTGCTACCGGGAATAAGGATATTAATTAACGGTAGTTTGAATTTAATGGCATTTTTGCATCTTTGAAGTTAGAACAACTTAAAATGAACATGTAGGATTTTTTGCTTTAGAAGAACTTTTCACAACTAATCCTGTTTTTAGTCAGAATTTGGACCACCAAAAGAAATTTTTGGTGGTACTAACCTAAATTTTCAGTTTGCTAAGTAAAATTTGTTAATTAATTGAAATCAAACGAGAAATTTAATTTTAGTATTAAATTAAATTGTATTAATTTATTAATATTTAAAAATTGGAATCATATCCAGAATAATATTGTGAAAATAACGTCTCCAGATTCAAGTAACAAGGTTGAAAAATAAGTTCTCCACCAGTTATTTTTCAACCTTGTTCATATGCTGAATTAGACCCTGGATGTAATCACAAAAAGGCATAAGGCCCAAAAATATTTTTGCCAAATTTTGTATTTCAAATAATACATTTTTTATTTTACATTTTAGTGATTTGTGCACCATTCGAAAGTTTATCTTTTACTGATTTGAGAAATGGATATACAGGGTGTTTCCAGAAAAATGTAAGATAAGTACTAGGAATAAATGTTCAAAAATTTCTATCTATAAAAATTTCGAAAATATGGAGGTCTAAATTTTGCACTTTGACCCTATTTATTTTTGTTAGAAAAAACAATGTTTTTTTGCTGCAGGCGATTGGCAGAGGAAACAAAGAAGCTGTATCTGAATTCTCACTGTGTTTAACGTTATTACTGTTACTTTTTTATTAAAATTGGTAAATCATAGGCAGATATAGCAGTTTAATAGTTGCATTCATGTTTTTAATGTGTAATTCTTATGCCTTAACAATATGTATTATTAAAAACCGAAATGAATTTAGATCAAAATAAATAACCTAACGGTTGGTAATAAATTTTCTATTTATCCGAGCCACCGTGAATCTAAACTAAACTTTTCCGCCGTTTCAATATTTAGTGAGGCGAATAAAGAAGGATTATAAATCACGTTTTTAACAATCATAACAAAAATGAAAAAGTCGTAATTTATTCTCAAACCATTCGCCCTCACTCTGAAAACAAATCGTTTTTCCTTGACCATTGAACATTTTTGGCCTTTAGTTGAACGAATTTTTGACCAAAGTGGAAAATAAACCATGCGTCGATGCTCCCATTAAAAATAAACATTCATTGATATGTAAACGGTACTGTGCCCTCATCTTTGCCCGCTCTCATAAATAAATTAAAATGAAATTTAAATTTAGAGCATTTCACAAAATTTTGCACTCCATGACTCATTGTTGTGTGTTACATTTTTTCTACAAAGAAAATTGCTTACACTTTGGACTTCATTATGAAATATTACTTTAGCCTAGGCTGAATAAAATATTGCTAATGTTGCCACGCCATTAGAATAATCGATACATGCAAAACACTCAAACTTGATCATACTACATCGTTTAACACGCATATGGTTTTGCGTTACAATAAAAATACTAAGTCGATTTATTCTTTGGACAAACTTTATGACACATTTAGGAAAGGACACAATTTCGCTTAATATTTAAGCGTTTTTCGTGTGTTTGTGAGTAAAAGTCACTGAAATCGATAAAGTTTAATCAGTCAACAAAGTCAAAATCTTCACACCCGTAGCCTCATCGCCAATTTATGTTTTGTTTGTAACCACACAGGATGGGGAAAACACTAATGTTTCTGTTTCTATTTTATGATTAAATATTATGTCCTGTCAATTACAACGAAACGTAACGTGAAAATTGCAACAGGGCACACACATGACATTTCATTAAAAATTTGAATCATTTTATAAGTGAATGCAAATAGAAATTAACCAATTATTTGAATTAAACTAAAGCCTAAAGTGATTGGTTTCCCCATGGTTACACACATTATAATAATGACTGATCTCAAACGGACCAATCACATCATTGCATTAAATTTTTGAATGAAATGAAAAATATAAAGGTATTGTTTTTTTACATTATTAATAGCCGACTTTAAACTGCCCAATCACAATGCTTACAACTTTTACAACAATTTTTACGATAATTTATTAATAGTTTATTCTAGAGAGTGCGATGTTTATTAGTGAATAAGTATCTCGAAAACTACTTGCGATACAAAAAACCTAAAAAGATTATACCTATTGTTGAAAATTTTGTAAGCTTTAATTTTGTACAAAGCTATTTTTTCGAACACATATGAAAAGAGATAAAACGGCATCTCTTTGGTGTTCCGATCACCTCGGAGGACTCGGGGACTTTACTTTTGCACTAATATGTTTTTATATAAACATACTGGTTGTTTTTTTGCAAATCCAAAATGAAAAGATTTTTATATTTTTATTACACAATGTCGTTGTTGTGAATTTATTACTTTTAAATAGTAAAAATGTTATGGGTTAAATACTTAACTATAAATATGAATGCTGTTTTCAAAGTTACTGAAACTTTTTTAGAAATTTTACCACTAAAAGAAGATTTTCACTTCTATGTCCTCATGGCCAATTTATCTTGCATCTATAAACACACAGGATGGGAAAACACTAATATTCTTTTCCTATTTTAAGGTTTAAGATTTTATTTCTCAGTCAAGTACAACTAAACGTAACTTGCAAATTGCAAATTTTCCGTCACAATATACATTAAACTTAATAGAGAGCGCAGGCCACATAAAGGGCACACGCATAACATTAAAATGAAAAACTGTAATCATCTTATGAATTAATGCACATCCGAATTACCTAATTTTGCTACATTTTTGAATTAAACTAAAGTCTAAAGTGATTGGTTTGACCGACTTCAAACGGACCAATCACATCATTGCATTAAATTTTGAATGAACCCAAAAATTTAAAGTGCGCAATCACAATGCCAACAACTTTTACAACAATCTTTACGTTAATTCATTTATAGTTTACTTAGATATTTGCTAGCGAATGTCTCAAAAACTATTTGAGATACAAAAAACCCGAGAAGAGTATCTTGTATAAAATTTTATGGGCTTTAATTTTGTACAATACCATTTTTTCGTTAGAGGCACCGTGTTGTGAGTATTAGCGAAGAAGCATAAAACGGCATTTTTTTGATGCCCTCTCTGGGCCCGGTCACCTCAGAGACTTTTAGTATGTTTACTTTTTAACTAACTCTAATACAGTCCTGAAGTCAAAAGTTCTGTTCTTGACCATTCATTCATATTCATTTATTTATTTCGTCTGGTACAACAATCACAACCTGTAATTTTATTATTACAGAACAACGAACGAGTGAAAAAAGTAACTACTGAAAGTTTCTGTAAAAATAAGAATAAGTTGTTGCTCTAAAATTAGAAAAGTCTTGACGATACTAATTCATTACGTCTTTCTTTTCATGGAATTTTTAAAATTTTAAAAGTAGACCAAGATAATGAGGAACATTACTTTATGTTCATTTTTATAGTTATATTTATATGCAACTAATATAAAATAAAATGAATTCTAAGAAAATACTTAGAGGGTTTTATTTATCTATTGAGCTATTTATTTTTAGATTTGTCAACTCTGAAACTAGGTTAAATATGTATTTATTAAATTGAATTCTTAATTGTCTTGATTCCAGTGTAATGTAAAACTTTAATAAATGAGGATCTTTTGAAGCGTTATATTTGTCAGTGTACACCATTTTTTTGTTGGCCGCAATTTATTACTATAAAATACTTTTATTTTTGATATAATAAAAATAAGCTATTAAACAGTATCAGTATATTAGGATCAGCATTTGCAATATGTTTTTATGAAAAAAAAAACAATGATGTTTTGTATGAGGGTTGAATAGAATGTTGAAAAGAATTGAAAATTAAAAATTTAGACGTGGAAGTAAGTGTTTTGTTGGAATTATCGTAATAACCGCAACTTTTGTGTTTTGAAAATATGGAACTAACAGAGTTTTAAAGTAGTTTAAAAGTGATTCAGTTGAATAAAAGTTGAAAGTAATTTTTTCAGTACAGCGAACGTGTATTATTAGCGCTTTCTTTGTGTGGAAGCTACAATTTAGCTGTTTATTATAGGTTTAAGGTATCGATTTTAACGAGCTTTGAGCAATATCATCATTTATTATGACATTTTGCTAATCTGCAATCCACCCACCACAATTTTTTCCGTCTGTAATTAAGTGCAAAGCATGTATTTATTTTCCAGGACTAGTTAACTAATTAATTTAATAAACAAAGACTAATTTGTTTACTGAAGCGGTCATATCTGTACCTAATTTGGTATTATTAAAATGATTGCGTTGTTTGTTTCTAACATGCATCATAAAACGGTAATGAATGACATGCATGTAGTACAAGTTTGAATATTAATTAATTTCACGAAAATGTAACTTTCGTCGTGCAGGAATTACCGCTTATTCACTGATTACCTTCCCCAACGACATTTTGGATTTATCGCCCCGGCAATTTGTTTTTAAAACACAGTTTCATTTACCTATTTTGCAATACAATGGTCGTCCTACGACTCATATCTCGGAATATCGAAAGAGAAAAACCACTGAAACTATTTTATAACGTAACATTCAAATGCTACATTTTTTCCGTTATTGACTTTTCTTTTACATCCAAACAAAATATTTCATCTTTGACTTTCTTTAGTTTTTGTACATATCCATTTTTGAACGGATTTCTGACCGGTGCACGTGATTATTGAAAAGCTGTAACAATAACGTGCGCCGTCATGCTGATGTCAGTTTTCTACCACAAGGCAATGTTTTTCTTCCTGCATTACACGCCATACCTAACAGTGTTTCTGCACCTATTTATTGTTACTACAATTATTATTTTGGTTTCTCGTAACTAGGAATCGAATGGTGTTTTACTATTGAGGGATTACATATATATTAAAATAAGAGACACTTTCTCAAAAAAAGATGAAACGGTTTCTCGGAAGAAGAATTCCATTAATATTGCGTGGATACGAGTATCACACCTACACTTATTTAATCTATTTTTGCGGATTAAATTGAATGTGTATCTAGGGTACAATAAAAAACTATAGTTTGCAAAAGAGTGCGTAACTCGAGTTGTGTCATAAACATTTTCTATCACATCATTCATAATACTAAACAAAACAAAAATATATATTTTTAATAATGTATTATACAGGGCTTTCATTTCACAAGGATCCAGTCTCAATAACTTTTGACATTGAGTAAATGTATTTTCAATCAAAAACAGGTCGATTAGGATCCCGAGGGGGAAGTTGAAAACCAACATTAGTTACATTTTAAGTTTCATCCCCAAGTCGCTAGCCACCCCTACTTTAGAATTTTAAATGGCACCCTCTACTTTTTAGAACGTTTTCGGAAAGAGAAAAAATCAGCGTCTCTAAATGTCAAAGAAAAAAAATTTTTGTCGATATGTTTTTCAGTTAGGGGTGGTTTAATTTTTGAAATGTTTAGTTCTAGTAGCCTTTGATCGAACTCAATTTAATTTAAATAAAAAATTAGTCGATTTGGGTTGCGATGGGAGAGTTTAAAACCAACATTAAATACGTTTTAGGTTTCATCCCTTACTCAATAACCACCCTTACTTTAAAATTTTAAAGAGTTTCTCCAACTTTTTGAAACATTTTTGGAAGGAGGGGAAAAAAGCTTATCTAATCGTAAATGAAAAAAAATATTTTGTCGATTCGTTTTTGAGATACGGGTAGTTTTATTTTAGAAATTTCCATCAGTTTTAGTAGCCTTTAACTTTGATTTTGATTATGTGTCATCTAATACATTTTATTAAGAAGGCGGTGATGTCAACAATTCAGCGAAAATTTACCATTTGACAGTTCAGTTAATTAAAAAATTACTTTTATTTAAATTAAATTGAGTTGAATCAAAGGCTACTAGGACTTAAAATTTCAAAAATTAAACCACCCCTAACTGAAAAACAAATCGACAAAAAAAATTCTTTGACATTTAGAGACGCTGATTTTTCTCTTTCCGAAAACGTTCTAAAAAGTAGGGGGTGCCATTTAAAATTTTAAAGTAGGGGTGGCTAGCAACTAGGGGATGAAACATAAAATGTAACTAATGTTGGTTTTCAACTTCCCCCTCGAGATCCTAATCGACCTGTTTTTGCTTGAAAATCCATTTACTCAATGTCAAAAGTTATTGAGACTGGATCCTTTTGAAATGAAAGCCCTGTATAATAATTTTTCAAATAAATTGAAACGTCAACTTTTTCAATATCAAAAATCGAGTGAAAAATAAAAAATATTTAATAACCGTGGGCAAAGTAGTATACTGTCGATGCCGTTCCGCTTGATTTCTGAATTCGTGAATAATAGATTATTAAATTTATTAACTGTGTGTTTGATTTAAGTGTAAAAGTAAAAGTGCTGTACTCCATGATATTTATTATGAGTTTAGAGTAAAACTTGGACCACGTGGTGTTTGTGCACTTAGCACAACATATACCGAAAAAGATTTGTCAGAATGTTAGAACCATAAACGAACAGTTTACTCAACTTTATCATCAAGGATGAAATGTGACTTTACCAAAAACCTTTTAAGAGTCCAAGCAAATGATGAGTGAAATGAACGAGGGATGTTGCAATAACTCTCAACTAAGCATTTTCCTACCAAAGCAGCAAGCATTACATCGGTTCTTTTTAAACCTGACTGTAATATTTACATTGAATTGCCAACAAATAAATAAAAACCTTTAACACCATTAAATTACTGAATGGTTTAATAACCACCTAAGCGGGCTAGAAATTGCACAATTGTTTAATAATAAAAAAAAATAAAAATTGGTTTTATTTTATTCACGGGTTAGTGGGGCAATCCGTGGGCAGCGTCATTAATTGTCCTAACAGATTAATCTATCCATTTTCACACATTTTATTGCTCTTTAGGGACAATTAATAAAATAATGAATTATTATTAAGTGAATAGATAAAAATAAGTTTTACATAAACAGAACCTTATCTGTTAGTAGAATTCAGATAACCTGGATTGTGTAAATAATGTTTTTGACTATGACTACATTTATTGTGAAGGTCACGGTAGCATGTTTTGGATACTGACATATTTTTCAGTTATTTTCCTTTTCAACAGGAATTTCAACAGTATTCCGAGAGATGAGTGTAGAATGAATGAATGGAAATTCACCGCAGTGTCTCAGATGACAAATAAATTGTGTACTAAATGTAATTATAACAGAATTTTGTTTCACATTATTTTCTTTCATTCGTTTCATATTTTTAATTAAAAAGCTTTTTGAAAGTTTTTAAACAGCAGAAGTGAAGCAGTCTAAATAATTCTCGAGTACTCTCTCCTTTGATATTGTTCAAACAAATCAACATTAAATTTCAGTTGCATAATATTAGGTAAATAAAGTTTCTTTTTATAAGCCATGTGAATGTAACAAACATTCGCTTTATTAAAATTTTTTATTAGCTCACTTTTGAACGGATGTCCATTTAGATCGTCTTAAGTTGAATAACATCACTAATTGCATTATCTAGTCGTGCCGGCTGTACGCTAGTAAGGTTACAATGGACAAAGCTTGTTTCGTTTTGTTTCAACTTTGAGCAATTTTGGTGGTTCAACAAACTTTAATTCTTCGTATTATTTATTTAATTGTCAAAAAATTTATACATTCTTGTTATTATAGAGCTTTGCATAAATCAATAAATTAAGTTATAAGGATTTTTTGAAATTCATGACTGGTTGTTTTTTGAACTTTTTTTCTATTTTATATTTACATTTCATGATTTAATTAATTTATGTTTAATAGCGTATTTGTTTTATGTACCGTTTGTATTCTGTTCTTTGTTTTTATACAAAGAAAAGAGGTGGGTGTTGCTCTAATACATTTGGGAAAGGTGAAAAGCATAAACCTGATTTTAACAATACACTGGAGATTGTACAAAACATGTAACACATAAAATACAAAATGTGTCGTAACTGTTAGGAAAAGGTATGAAGATAAATATAGAAAAAGAAATCATTAGGATTGGAGTATAAAGCATAGACTAAAATTTTTTTGTTAGCTTATAGAGGTAGTTTGACATTGAGCTGAACAAAGCTCGGGATCAAGATGGTATTTATTTGTCTATTTTTAACGAATATGTATTTATTGATTATTTATTTTTAAATATAATACAAGTAACACTGGCCCACACATTTTACTTTATTTACCATCTTGGATGTCGCATGGGATGTTATTGAGTTTTGCTGGGAAAATATCAAACATAACTTTAACAACAGAAATGTAGAGACATTTAACATTTGCAAACACTTTTATTGCTTCTAGCTCTACATTGAAATAATTTAATAATGAATAAAACTCTCACGTATTTAAACATTAAATAGATAAACATGTTAACATAATTTATAACGTATTTTCAACGAATTTTGACCAGCGAAATCGATATGAACATGTAAATGCATAACTGCCATAGATAAAATTAGATTTTATAATTAGCTTGACAACATATAGATTGGGGCTTTGTCGATTAATCAGATATTGACATTAATGGTAAATTTGATTTACTTGGTGTAACTAAGGTCAGAAGCGAAGATGGAGATCCATTCATTTTAGTAAACTAGTGAGTGATTAGTAAGGCTCGGATTATATGCACGAAAAAGTCGTAAAATATTCGCATATATATGCACATATTTTCACAAAAAACATGCACAAGATATTAAGAAATATGCTCCAATATATGCCAAATATGCATCGATATGCAAAACTTTTAACAATAAAGAATCAAAGTTGGGATAGATTTTTATCCTTGAGTACACTAAACTTTGTATTTTCGGCTTTTTGAACTGCACACGATGAACGAAAGAGAATAAATAAATTGGTTTTGCCTCAGACAAGCCATTTTAATAACCTAGTAATTAAACCTTTCTAAGAAATCTGTACTTTTCAGATCACATCATTTATTTTTTTAAATGACAAACTACCAAATAAAACATTTTTCTCATGAAGGTCATAATCTAAGGGATTACAACTACTATCTACTTTGTATTAAATAATTTTTTTTTATATAAATTGCAATTTTGACAAGAAAAATTGATTAACTCAAAAACAACGCAAAATTTTGTTCTTAAAATAAGAATATTTTTTTATATTACTTTAATTTATATTAATTATTATTTTTTGGAAACAAATGATTTCAAAACCTGCTTGTTTTGATACCTTATAAAACGAATTTAAAACGGAAACACTCAGCAGGATACTAATTTTTTTGACTCTGGCTTACGAATTACCGGTTGTTTTCTCTTTAAAATATTTTGTAATCGGATCATTTTTCTTAAACTGTACAATTTTTAACTTGAACTGAAATTTTTAATCGGAAATTTGAGATTTGAAGAAAATATGCACAAATATGCAATATTTCCTAAAATATGCTCGAAATTGCCAAAATATGCATTTTTTATTTGGCTTATTTTAATCAAAAAACATTAGATATGCATAGAAAACTTACAATTTTGTTGATATACCTCTTAATAACAAATATGGATTTTGCATATAATCCCAGCCTTAGTGATTAGTAGTCCTTTTGAATGAATTGAAAGAAGTTGTAAAATAAACCAGGCGACGGCGGCGGCGTATTGATTTTCCGAACATTCCGTATGTCAAGTCTTGTCTCTAGAGGAGTGCTCATTTAAAACCACGTTTTTATTTTCAGATTGGACGAAAGAAGCAAGGAAGATGATTGATCCATCTTCATCTGAAGAAGACAGCGAAGAGGAACACGCCCCTCCTCATGCGGGCCACCATCCTGCCGCCCACCACCACCACCACCAAACCCATCACCACCACCATCCCGTGAGTAAAAATCGACAAATAATCGTTTTATAAACATTCGCGCATAACGCGAATGTTCATCTGCTAATAAGACTTGCTTTTGATATTGCGAACTTTGAACTTTACAAGTTATATTGTTACACGCAATTACCTCTCTTTTTTACTATGACAGCAAAAATTTAAAAAGACTTGTCTGTGGTATGTTTTTTCGTCGAATTCAAAATTAAATAAATTTTGCTTTTCGACCCTTTTATTGTTGTCAATCGTGTAATTTCCTTTTTCTTGTGGGGATCGTATTGAAACCCTATTCATTATTTCAGAAGGTATTGAATAGCAGTGAAACCAGGAAAGCAGCTGTCAAGGGCTCTCACTATTGTATTTTCTGCTTAATAAATACGTAGTGTCGATCGATCAACTAGTTTTTACATTTTAGATCAATTCGAAATTCTGGAAACTTCAAATCAAATAGATGATTATTTCTATTCCGTTCTGGTATCTAATGTAGATTTTAGAATTTAGAAATTACTTTTGTTGCGATTCTGTTCATGGCTTCTTACAAAATTAAATTTAAACTTTTATCACTTTTTACGGTGCTTTTTCGATATATCGCGTGTCTCCGCCAACAAATATTTTTAAATTTGTAACATTTAAAGTGTTATTGTTGCAGTGATAAGCTCTCAAAACACATCAATCTTGTTTAGCAGAATAAACTTCAAAAACCAATTTCACACTAATTTTACATCGTATTCAATAAAAATGAAAATATAAGAACTCGACTCGTGTCGAGTGCCACTTCAGGTGCAAAATTTTCTACATAGAATAGGTATATGTTCGAGTATTTTGTAGTAGTGATTAATAGTTTCTTGTGAATATCAATTACGCGCTTCTATTATTAACGCAAATGGACAACCAATCAAATCTAAATAATCTTGTTGATAAGGGTACGATTTGTATTGACTAAATAAATATTTACTTGCATAAATGCTACACCACACAATAATAAATATTTGATATTCAGGTCATAAAATATTGAAATAACTTTTTAAAATTAAAATAAACTGATAATAATAAGCAAAAAATATAAATGAAATAACTTTGGTGTTGCAGAATTTACAAAATGTGTACACGGATTTATTTTTGTTATTCATCAACTATATTAGCTGTGTTTACATTAAAAGCACACTGTTTTAAACGTAGAATGCATTTTAATGTTCGGTTTTGTTTGTCCCACGTTTTAATACAATAAAAATGTAATACGTATTTTTTATAAATGTTTATCTATTTATAAGCAGCTATAAATTTTGGTTGGATAAAATCTACGTAAATAGCAACCCTCATTTAAGCCTTATAACTATATTTATATATGTATCCTTTAAAAATCTGTCCTTAGTTTGTTAGATACTAATCTAAACTATGCTTGACAAGATATGATGTTTATAAATTGCTATTAAAACAATAGTACTGTTTTATAAACATAATATAAGTAATAAATGTTATTTTTGAAGTTTTGTATACTGAGAAACAAAAGTGAAAATATCCCTCCACGGAAAATATATATTTTATTTTGATATTGAAATCCTCCCTATTTATACGTTATTCTGAATCGCCATTTGATCTTTCCAGTTTCACTGGAAGTTATAAGTAGTCTAATATGTGTAATTTTTTAACTCAGATTATTATGCCTAGTTTTCTTAGTCATTTTCCTATTTTCTATGTATTATTTTTAACAAAAAGCGGTATTTCTACCAAAACATCAAAACACAACGTAAGAACATCACTTTTTTAGAAAAATGAGCCGATTTTCAAGTTTTTGTCGTTGAAGTTTGTTGAGTTTGAAAAACAGCCCATTGAGGTTTGTTCAAAAACACAAAAAATTGAGAAAATGACCTGTTTTTAAGCCTATTTTATCTATTGAAACATCAATTTTTTATGGCCTTTTTAAAAATGTGAGCCAGATTTTTATGCTAAAAATAAGGACAATTATCCTTTTTTATAATTTCTTAAAAAATATGAGCGAGACATAACAACTGAATACTGAATCAGTGGTTTCTGTTGAAAAAAAATGCATAGAAAATAGGAAAATGACTAAGAAAACTAGGCATAATAATCTGAGTTAAAAAGTTACACATATTAGACTACTAAAATTGAAAATTAATTAGTTTTCTAAGTCTACATCAACCAAATAAAGAAATATCTAGCATTGAATCTGTTATGTTTATTTTTTTTTCGTTCTCAAATTTATAGGTATATAACTTTTAGTCGTCTTCGCCGAGAAGGGGCTGCATGGTTCGGTGATTGTAAATTGCAGCGATGGTCATGATGACTCAAAATCAAACATGTAAGTTGCAGCGATGACCAAATCTGGGGTCCAGGTAACCTAAGTAAATTGGATCGGACATCCCGTTGTGCGCACTGCCCAGGTAGCAGATACCCTGATAAATATGTAATAAGTGTTTTGGGATAATAGAGCGATTCTACTCGTATATACAGTTATCTCCCCCTTGAGCGGACACTCCCTAATGTTGCTAAGGCTCTCAGAAAGTTACGATATTTTTTTCATGTGATTTGAACGTAAATTTTTTTTTATAGAAAAATAGATTAATCGAATTTTTAACCCGTTCAAAAATTCAATGTCAAATTTACTTCCTTAACTTTTGTGGAGCAGGTTATTTGAACAACTATAAACTATGGCAGTCATCGACAATTTAAAAATTATTTTTACTTGTATTGTTAATCCATTTTCTGAGCAGAATGATTTACCGAAACTATCCAAAAATTTGCTCCCATAAATGAAATGCTCTTTTAAATAGTAAACAAAATAATTAGACTTTGAAAAATTTCCCCTACATGATGGACAATTATCATAATCTCCAGGTACTGTTTGTTGATAAGTTTAAAAATAAAATATTGATTTTGACAACTACATCTGATAAAGATGGGTGAGTAAATTATTTTTAAATGATTACTCAAATTTTTATGGAATTCGATTTTTAAAATTTCCACGCCAGTTTGGTCTTCTATTTTTATGATTCAGTGTTGGATATTTCTGTATTTGCTTGATGTAGACTTGGAAAACTCATTGATTTTCAATTTTAGTAGTCTAATATGTGCAACTTTTTAACTCAGATTATTATGCATAGTTTTCTTAGTCATTCCCCTATTTTCTATGCATTATTTTTAACAAAAACCACAGATTCAGTTGTGACGTCTGGCTCACATTTTTTTAGAAATCATAAAAAGTGTAGTTGTCCTTATTTTTAGCATAAAAATCTGGCTCATATTTTTAAAAAGGCCATAAAAAATGATGTTTCAATAAATAGTTAAAATGGGCTTAAAACAGGTCATTTTCTCAATTTTTTTTGTGAACAGACCTCAATGGGCTGTTTTTCAAACTCAACAAACTTCAACGACTAAAACTTAAAAAATTGACTAATTTTTCTAAAAAATATTTAGGAAAATCTGAGTTAGAAAAAAGAGGGTTAAAAATTAGGGTAAAAAGTCAAATTCAACGTTGTTTTTTAATGTTTTTGTAGAAATACCGGTTTTTGTTAAAAATAAGGAAATAAAGGAAAATAGGAAAATGACTAAGAAAACTAGGCATAATAATCTGAGTTAAAAAGTAACACATATTAGACTACTGATGTAAAACATTTTCCATAGAATTCTCTAACTGGAAATCGCTCCGAAACATTTGTGTAAAGTTTATAAAACATAAATTAATTTCAGCAAATGACATCTTCCTGTTTAGCATGTTAGAAAACTAATTTTTTGTTATCCAAGCTTTTAACAACTGTGTTGAAAACAGCTCCATTAATAAAATTGCAATTTCTTAATAACTTATACATTTCAGCTAATAACAAATTTTGATCAGCTTATTGCAAAGATGGAAAAGTTAACTTCGTTGAGAGAATATAAGTTTCGGTTAAAAGTAAAACATAGTTTATTACTTAAAAATCAACATTGCTTAATTAATAAAAAAAAAACAAATAGAGAACAAATTCAAATATATATTTATTTGAATCTATTCTTGTCATCACTGTATGAACCGTATGAACAAATAAATTGAAGTCAATTTCAGCGAAACATGGTAAAAAATGTAAATGGTATGACATTAAAATAATTTGTTTCAGTCCGAAGCTTCTCCTTACCATGCTCACTTATCAGATTCTGGTAGTGGTAACCTGGAGGTCCCGAACAACACAGCGGTCCTCCAACGTTCCTTATCACCATCGAGTGCCGTATCAGCCGAAACCCTTAGTCACAGTATAGGTTCCTCCCGTGCGAATTCCCTTCCTCGTCCCACGAGTCCTTCCCCATCCGTGGCCTCGGAGAAAACCGAAGTTGACCTCCAGGAAAAGCAGGAACGAGAAGAAGAGGAACGGAAGAGACGTATTCAGCTTTACGTGTTCATTTCGAGGTGTATCGCTTATCCTTTCAACGCAAAACAACCGACGGATATGACACGACGTCAGACCAAAATCACAAAACACCAATTAGAAACTATCACCGCCAGATTTCAGGTAATGAATTGTTCTCTCTCGACAAATTTCAAATTAAATTATTCCTCTATCTAATTGGTTAATCAACAAGAACGAACCAATTACGTCGAAGCGCCCCCTCCCATTTTATGATTGCCTTTCAAGCACATATTTAATGGAAAAATCGACCCATTTATCGCTTGGTTTCAACCTTAACTGCCAATTTCAACTCCCGATCAAATATCCATGCTAGGCTCCTTCTCATATTAACCATAAAAGCGACCCCTTCCATCGATTCACTCAATTATGATCATCATTGATCATTAAACCAGAGAGAAAGACCCGACCGAACATGGATTACGTTAAGATTTCACTGCGCTTTTTGCTCACGCGAATTAATTTGATTGAGTTTCTAGAACCGTTTCAATGTCTTTAGCTTTACATATCGCAACCAAAACGAATTCTTTGTGTTACTCCTATTAATGAAGTTCCTTTGTGCTGCAACTCCTACAGTTCTATTATTTAGACTAAAGGCTTCGAATAGTTTTTTCATCCAAGATTATATATTTAATAACTAGGAAAATGTAGTTGTAGAACTTGTGTGATTTTCCCATTTTATTTTCAGAGTTTTTTGAAAGGGGAAACTCAAATAATGGCGGATGAAGCTTTCCAAAACGCTGTACAGAATTACTACGATGTTTTCCTCAAATCGGAAAGGGTAGTCAAAATGGTGCAATCTGGTGCTTGTTCGCAATATGATTTTAGAGAGGTTTTTAGGAATAATATTGAAAAACGCGTTAGGTATGTTTTTAGTTTTTATATTTTAGGTTTAATTTTTTTTCTGTTAGGTCTTTGCCAGAAATGGAAGGTTTGAGTAAAGAAACCGTATTTACCTCATGGATGGCGAAATTTGACTGTATTCTAAAAGGTAAGTTTTTTAATCAATTTTAAAATTACATTTCAAAAGGAGGACATTGACGTTAACGGTTAAATAAACTCGTATCTCATTCAAAACTCTTCTCTGCTTACAAGAAATAAAATCGATTTCATCACTATGGAGTGACACCAAAAGCTGTAACGTTGTGACAGGTCATTCATTCTGATTTAGAGTAATATTTCACAAAGTAATAGTAAAACCACGAAACAAAATAGCAATTATTTTTTAAGTTTCTCTATTGTCTGGGTATTGAAAATTTTCTTTAATTAAAATGATTGGTTTTGTGTTGGCACAATTGAAGTAATTGGTGATGTCACCGGAAAATGACGTTTTTTTATCGACCCCTTGTTAAATTAACGGAATAAATGGGGTTTTCCGTCATTTTCTTATTTCTCTTTTTTGAAGACCGTTGTGAATTTTGATTTTGTATCTCACAGGATTAGGCGACGAAGATTCCAAGCGGCCTTCTAGAATGCAACAACAATCTTTAAATTCGGAATTAATTTTATCCAAAGAACAACTATACGATATGTTTCAACAAATACTGGGAGTTAAAAAATTTGAACACCAACTTCTTTTTAATGCTCTGATGGTAAGGATGACTCCCGTTAAAACGCTACCTCTAAATCTATCGATTTTACAACTGTGAGACTATTTTAGCTTGATTCGGCTGACGAACAAGCCGCTGCTATCCGGAGAGAGTTAGATGGAAGAATGCAAAAAGTAGCTGAAATGGAAAAGGTAAATTTCATTTTATTGTTCAGCTATATTTGATCGAAAGACAACATGATTAAATGTACTAACGTATTGGATCTTATATTAAGGTCAACACCGTTGGGGATTTTCGAGAAAACAGTCTTCTTTCATCAATTTCTGTTAGTCCACTAGCTATATATTGATAACGTAATCTAATCGTGTGCGTTTGACACATTTATGCAACACAATTGCTTACGCATAGCTAACCATTCATAAATTCTGCTCACCTTTTTTCAGACATATTGACTGTATAGAGGTAAACAAAAACAGGCAAAAAAGGCTGTCGCTGTTTTCACAATTGTTTCATCGCCCACAATTATTTTTGCTATATACGTTTGTACACCAACTTAACAAGATCAAACACCTACTCGGATTTGAAGGGTGCCACAATATATTCCAAAAATATCTCAACAAATGCCTACACTTAACTCAAACACAAACGCGATGTCAAGCCACTAGAAGCTCACGTTTTTGTATTGAATTGAAAGTTAGGAAATTTTGTTTTAAATTAGCTATTTTTCCTGAAATTTTAATAATTTGTATACAATGTATGTTGTGAATTCTTGGAAAATAACATTTTTTATCAACATATCTCTTAAATATCTCTTCTGAAGTTGTAGTTTTAACTAAAATTAAAAATAACAAAGCTATAAATAAAATGGTGGATTAATAAGTTGATTTAAAAAACAATTACTTTTTTATTTTCAATAAATTTACATTAATCTAGTTTTATGTTTCTGGAATAGACAAAATTTGCTATATTTTAGCTGCTACTAAAATGAGTTTTTTGGAGTAGTTGCAGCCACCAACTTACTTATTGACTTGACAATTATTTTGTCAAAAAATTTATTATAAGAAGCAAACACAGATCAGAAATAAATGTCCGTGTCTGATCGTGAAAGGAATACCGTTCATTTAATAATTTATTTGGTATGGACGGCAAAATATTTTATTTCTAGATATTTTTACTGACATCACTTTGTTAGCTAATCGCACTGTGAATTACTTTGCAACAGATGCGTCAGTTACTAAGTTGTCTTCTAATTACGATTTTATATTTGATGTTGTTATATGGTGGATGCGCCGGGCAAATAATTTGTACGGTACACAGGTGTTTCAGAACTCGCACCCCAAAGAAAAATTTTAAATAAAATAAGATACCACAAAAACGTAAAAAATATTTAAAAATTCTGTCAACAGTTTTTGCCATTTGTTTGAAAATTTCACATTTTTTTGTCTATTTAATGTTACTGCTGATCTTGTATATGGTTTTTTGCCAATAAAAGCCACAAATAACATTAAACATAGTTAGACAGTTTAGCTTCCTTGTTTTCTCTTCTAATAGCCTGTAGCAAAACTTGAAAAATAATTTTTTCAACAGTAAGTAAATAGAGTCAAAGTGCAAAATTTAAGCTCCCATAATTTCGAAATTTTTCTAGATAGAATTTTTTAAACATTTTTTTTCTTTGTATGTTACCTTAGATAACATTTTTTTTTTCTCTGAGACTCGAATTCTGAAACACCTATTATTAGAATTCATCGTGTGTTTTTAATTAGAAATAATACGATTTTGTTTAAAGTAATTAAAAAACTAACAACTCAACGCAATCATTGAGAAAATATTTTATGCACCTGATGAATACAAACACCATTTGTTTAAACCGTGCTATTAAGTCACTCTTTTTATTTTAAATTTAATGTAATTTTACGATTGAAAGCCGATTTAATTTAGTTTTAATTAAACTCAAATAATGGTACTCAGAATTAACAAAGTTTAGACAAATGTTTTACGGTCTAATTTCTACAAGAACTATTTTAATAATTTTAACTATACGAAGCGAGGAAAAAAGTCGAGTTTGTGATTTATTTATCAAAATTGTAATGAAGATTTAATTTGGTATGTTTTATAAATGACAAATTGGTGGATGCGCCGGGATCAGAAATTTATTGCATAACAATTTATGTATATTGTTTAACGCATTACTAAATGCTTGGATTTTGGTTTGCTATTTTATATATTCGGTTTTATTTGAAATTACATTTTTTGACTTTTTCTTTCTACAAAGTTCAGTGTAAAAAGAAAGATGTATACGTTGAAGGAAAATAAAGATTTTTTAGTTGTACAAATTAGTTGTAAAGTTGTTTAGTTTGTATAAAAAAGGCTCAAATTGCAATAGCTGGGGTACATAAAAATAGACTTTTGATGCGGTTCAATTGATGCTTGTTAGAGTGTAGATATTTGAGAGAAGGTTCGCGAGGGGTGTTTATATTTACGATTGATTGTGAAAGGTAAAGAATCATGAGTAAACAGTTCTATTTTTAGTTGAATAATGTCTGTAAGTAAGGTTAGTGAAATTTGAGGAAGGAAATATGAAAAATTCGGTCATCGCGAAATGTTAATCATGTTGTCTTTTTTTTTAAATTTCTATTTGTTAAAAAAAGCGATTGGATTTTAGAACCGGAAGTTAATGCCGAAATTTGTACTGAAAGAAATGGAGTCTTTGTACATAGAGGAATTAAAGTCATCAATAAATTTATTGATGGCAAATCTTGAATCTCTCCCCGTTTCAAAAGGATCGATGGACTCTAAATATGGCTTGCAAAAACTAAAACGCTATAATCACAGGTTGCATAACCATAATAATCCGTATAATGTGAAGCATCTTTTGATGAATTATGTTACTTCTTTTAGATCGCAAGGATCTTTAGCAAAATTAGAAGGAGATTCAGCTGACAGTGATACGCAACTGACAAAACTTGATGTTGTGTTAACTTTTCAATTAGAGGTAATTTCATTTTAAATATCTCCACTCAAATGCCATTTACAGTACTATTACATTCACGACCATATTTCATTCTCCTCTATTCACGCTCTCTATTCTCTTCCAATTTCTTTGACAGCCCTTCTCTCACGTATTATTAAGACGCTTTTAGTTCTTATGCCACTTCAAGATCTCGTGCACTTGTTTTCGATTTTATTGACTTTGGTCTTTACACATTCGTCTGCCCCCTTTCTGTGTGCTTTCATAACCAGCTCCATCATCAGACGTAAATAATAATAATAATATTTTCAATAGCTTAAGCACTTGGTATTAATAATTGTGTGGACAAGTTGATCGCTCCGCTAGCGCTATCCTTCCAATCCTCCGCAATCTCTCAAAATAAAGTCAGTGTGCGCCATAACATAATTGTCTTTCGCTCGAGGCTCTTCAAACACGTTCTCTAGAGTCGCTATTTTAGGTAATAGTAATGGAAGTAAAAGGTTTAAAATCTCTAGCGCCAAATCGAATCGTGTATTGCACTATGGAAGTTGAAAACGGAGAAAAGTTACAAACTGATCAAGCTGAAGCTTCGAAACCAATGTGGGACACACAGGGCGATTTTTGTACGACCCATCCTTTACCAATTGTCAAAGTAAAACTATACACTGAAAATCCTGGAATGCTAGCTCTTGAAGACAAAGAACTCGGAAAAGTCATCCTCAAACCGACGCCCCTGTCATCAAAGGTATGAAAATCGAACGCCTCTTCAAACACTTGGCTCGATGTTTCACTCAACCTAACAAATGCACGCCAAACCACTTAAACTGCGCTCTAAATAAATTATCGACGACAACATTTGCATATGAAACGCAAAGCTATACTTGCGCTTTGCATTTTAACTATACCGAATCAAAGCAAAACATCAATTTATATTTATTATTCAATACTAAAACCTCAATCTTGCAACAAGTTGAGTTGGTTAAAGTGCATTTGTAATCGGAAACACACAACTTTACACATTTTTGGAAAAGTCGGGTGTGTTGTAGTTCTTAGCTACGTAAACAGGTCAGGTTTTGGATAACAACAATCAACACTCACGAACACCAACCCACACGAGGAACAAACAACCTTGTGAGATCCCAAAACAATTTAAACTCAGTGTTGGTAGCTGTGTTTAATAGTCCAAAAGATAGTTCTCGAAAAGTTCAAGTTTAGTAGATGTTGGCAGCAATTGACGAAATTCATTATGCATTCAGAAATTACTTGACTTATTATTGTCTTAGAAACTATGCATTCAAGCAGCTCACACTAAACGTACTTGCACTGCAAAACAGGGTTTAGGTTGGATAGATGTAATAGTTATTTACAAACTAAGACGGGGAATTGAAAAATATTTTTAAGACATAAATATAAATTGACATGATATTTTTTTCTTTGTGTGTTAAATTATGCTATCAAGCAGTAAGCTATTGCGAATCAAACTTGAATAGTAAATTGCTGAAGAGGTTGAAATTTTAATAGATTAATCATCATTGTTTAAACTCTACCAATCACCCTATATACATTTTTAAATGTTATTTAATTGCTTTGTTAAATTGTTAATTTCTGGATTTTGTATAATCGATAATGAAAAACGAATTATGCTTAAAAATAAAACGTAGGGGTTGTTTTAATTACTAATATTTTATACCTATGTAACCTAAACTAATTCAACAGCACATGTACAGCACTATTACACTTCACTTTAACATAATGAACTTTTTATTTTGTTTTGAAATTAGAATGCAGTGTCTAACTAAAACATGTGTCAAAAGATTGATAAATCTATAACATTAAGATGGTTAGACAACTCCTTTGTCTACAATTATCTAAAACTGATAACAGTTATTGAATCCGAAAAATTGAAACTCATTTTTATTAAATTTTTATAACAATTACTACATCACGGCCCACTTTTCCAAAACGCACAAACATACATGGCACATGGTGTAAATTGAAAAATAATGTATTTGCTACAAACGATTACGTTTCTCCAAACATAGGTACAGTTAAAAATTATTTTTTTTATTTTAGTGTGTACACGCGACACATGTTTTTGTCACACACTGTGTATTTGCTACTTTGTCCACTATGCATACTTTTTCGTTTTCGAATTATATTTAGGTCTTATAGTTAATAAAGAGTTGTATGAGTCAATTGTGGGCAAGATCTGGTAAACGATGGCTTTTCGTTTATGGAACCCGTATTATAATTCGCCTAAACTCACTTAGGTACCGGAGTGGCACAAAATGACTGTACCTAAAAACCTTCCCGATCAAGACTTACGGATTAGAATAGCATGTAGAATGGACAAGCCTTTGAATATGAAACATTGCGGTTATTTGTATGCCTTGGGGAAAAACGTATGGAAAAAGTGGAAAAAGCGATATTACGTTTTGGTGCAAGTGTCCCAATACACATTTGCGATGTGCAGTTATAAAGAGAAAAAGTCGGAACCTTCTGAGATGATGCAGTTGGACGGCTACACGGTCGACTACATCGAGGCTTCGAGTGGTAAGTCTAGTATAAGTTTCCTCGTTGAAAAACTATCGATTTCATATTTTTAAGCGAACTTAATGGTCGGAATGGGTAAGCGTAAGTTTCCTCCCTTTTTTCTTAATTCGGAAGGATCTGGAAGGGCTGACGTCGCGTTTTCTAGATTTGGAAGGCGGGCGGTATTTTTTTAACGCCGTTAAAGAAGGCGATAGCATTATATACGCGAGTGACGACGAAAACGAGTGCCACTTGTGGGTGATGGCAATGTATCGCGCGACGGGACAAAGCCACAAACCCACCCCTCCCTTGACACTGCAAGATAAAAATTCCACCATATCGAAAATTCAAGGAGGTATGAGTGTTTTACAAATTTCAAATGGATGCCTACAACCTTTTTAATTCGACCAAATTTCCTAAAACTAGTTTTTCTCTTTAATTCGCTTTTGAAATTTAGCTTATTTGCAGAAAAAATAAATGCTAAATTTAAATATACAATAATTTTTTGAGAAATTTATATTTTGTTTTATTATTTATAATTTTTTTAAAGAAATTTATAATTGCGACTTATTAGGCAAGTGTTTTTATGAAAATTTTATTCACTTTTAGGTATAACAGTTTTTATACACTTTGAGGTGTTAAGATTGCTTGAAACGCTCTAATTTGTTGTAAAATAGATCCGAATTTCAGAATAATTATCAGATGGTTAATTTATGACCGCGTTTTTTTGTATTGTTCCTCTAACAAGACACAAAATTTGGTGCTTCGAAAGAGTTGTAGATAAAAACATAATTTTGGGTCGGTTTTCCTTCCTATTTCTGCGCTTCGTTTGCATGCTTATTTTTTCCTAGACGCTGATCGAGCACGAAAACATGGAATGGAAGACTTCATATCTGCCGATCCTTGTCAGTTTGACCACGCGGCTTTGTTTAAACTTCTGCAAAACCTCACGTTAGAATACCGACTCAACGACCCGTACTGCTCTTTGGTAAAGACGTGCAAAAGAAGATGTAGGGATGTTAAGTTTGATTGTTATAGGGGTGGTTTAGCCCTGGCCAAGTGTTTGTTTTGGACGAGTATTGTGCGAGATACGGAGTGCGGGGATGTTACAGACATTTATGTTATTTATCTGACTTGTTAGATAGGGCCGAAAAAAATATTATGATTGATCCCACCCTAATACATTATAGTTTTGCGTTCTGTGCCAGCCACGTCCATGGAAACAGGTTTGTAGACTCTGACTAGGGCTTAGAAAGTGCATCGATTAATTGATAACATTAGCAATGACTTTAGACCTGACGGCGTTGGAAGCGTCACCCACGAAGAAAAAGAAAAATTTCAAGAAGTTAAGGAACGATTACGAGTTTTATTAGAAAACCAAATTACCAATTTCAGGTAAAAATCATTCAGATATACATGGAATAGATACAAACATGACAAAAACACATTAACACAAATGGACTACAAAAGGAATCATGGATGCAACTATATATTTATATCTCGTTGTATATTTTTTCATTTCTCTAGATTTATTTACAGATTGTTTAAAAAATTACATAAAAAATTATTTCCGAAAAATTAAAAAAAAGTTTCAGGTAACAGTAAGTAACAGGAATTAGTTTTAAAATCGTTTTATCGTAGCTCAATTTTGTAAATAGTTCACAAACTGATTTGATGATAGTGCTAGCTTCTGATTCTTTTAAATAATCTAGATTAAAATAAAATAAATGCATGACGATTTTTACAGTAGCTGATTTAGTTTATACAATTTTCAACTCTTGAAAAACTTGACTTGCTTTTAACTTTTTTCCATTCTAAAAGAGTTCAGGCATAAGCCGTTTCTTTTTTATTAACGCAATTGGCAGCAGAAATAATTTCTTAATATTTCTCTCACCAAAGCACCAACAGTTCGATGCCTATAATCTAAATTTCTACTTTTAACACACTTTACATCTAAACACATTTACACTTCTGACTGTCAGCATGATTGTTATGCCTAAAATGGGGTTTAGGTTGCTTACTTAAGCCTCAGTTAGATTTTTTGCATTTTAATGTACAGTTGTAGTTTTCTCAATAAAATTGCGAACCTAGCTCAAAATGTTGAAATTCTGTTTCAGATTTTGTTTTCCTTTTGGGAGACCAGAGGGCGCCTTAAAAGCAACTCTTTCATTATTAGAAAGAGTGTTAATGAAAGATATCGTTACACCAGTGCCTCCTGAAGAAGTTCGCGGGATGATCAAGAAATGTTTAGAAACTGCTGCGTTACTCAACTATACTAGATTATCTTCAGAAGCAAAAATAGAAGGTAAATGTGCTTTTCTCTCACCCACACTATTTACTATTTTAATGACTCTGTAGAAGATTTAAGAGGGGAAACCATGGTGCCACCCAGCAAAAAATTAGATGATTTAATTCACTTAGCTGAATTATGTGTTGACTTATTGCAACAAAACGAGGAACATTATGCCGAGGTGAGTTCTTTTTCTATCTTCTCTTTCAATAAAACTCAAATAAAATTTACCGCTGCAATTGTGCAATCTACCGTACCAACTCCTTAATGTTCTTGTTTATTGGTTTACGGTCGTCTTTAAACTTTCTTAGCAAAGTTTAAAATCAATACTGACTGGATTTGATTGAGATGTAAGCCATCTATTGATTTCCCACTTTGGCATCCGTGCAAGTTCGCGGCTGACGTCATTTGTCTAGGCTTCTATGGAAATTTTCGATCATTTAATAAATATTTTATCTCACATTACTTTCTATTGAATAGTTTCTTTTTGAGACAACGGCATCAAAGATTGCATCCTTGCAACAGCTTTCACAAAAACTTGTTAAATCTTTTTGACGCTCGAAATAGCGCTCAAGAAGATTCAAATTCTTTGTAACGTTAGAAGGAAAATCATCAGTAGAACAGTGTTTCTCATAAATTCTCGAAAATTGGAACATTGGTTATTTATGGTTATTCGTGGATACATAAATAAAATTTTATGGTCTACTCAAAAACTAAACTTCGAAAAATTTGGATCGTTGAATTTATTTAAGTACTCACCTTAAAATTTAAAGCGAAGTAGCAAACCCTTTTCATAACAAACAAAGTTTACACATTTAAATTCTTTTACTTACACATACTAACAACAAAGTGTAATTAAACTTTGTGTGCTCGACATGAAATAAACTTATTAAAGAAATTATCTTAAATTATGCATCACATAAGTAAAATAAGTAGTATAATTAAGTTAGGGTCAACGTTGCTTATTTTTTGTCATTACATCATTTCGACAAAGAAAATCATAGTTACAAACAGTGACGCACTCAAACTTTTACATAACTATTAATATATACTTAAAAATTAAAGTTTTCACGCATACCTACCTATTTATATGTATGTTTACAACTTTTATAGAGAAACAAAAATCTTTAAATTGTACACACACTTTGTCAATATTTGTATATGTTAGTTTCTTTGGCCCTTCTAACTGTTTTTTCTGGGTGCGTAGATAAGAATTATAACAATGAACACAAAAAAGTGTACTTCAATCACTTTGCTTGAATTTTTACAAATATTTTATAGAAGAAGCAAGAAGCATTTTTTTATTGAATTGTAATGTAATGTGCATATCCCAACGAGCACAATTAAGTATAGTTGGAAAATTTTAAATGGTCATCTTGTCCAACTGCAATTTTCTAAAGATTAGCTGTACAATTTGAGAAATACTGTCAATGTTCTTGTGTATATGTACCTCTACCTACTCGTATCTGTATATGTACAGCTTGTTCGATGTGGGAGACAAATCGCCAAAGAGCGTTGTTCCCAGAGCTAGCTGTCAAAAATGTGAAAATGTACTATCCACTTGTACCAATTGTATTTGTACCAATTTAATGTTGTGTGTAATTTTGTGTATACGTAGCAACTGCGCAAGGCAGACCGGCAACCGTCGCCACAAGCCGCAGCCTCGGCGGGCACGAACGCTTGTTCGGCCACTCCGGGCGCTCCGGGCAGTCAGGGCACTCAGGGCCGTGATGCCAAGCAGCAAAACTCTGTGTTCCGCTATTGCATGCCTCAGCATGCCACTTACACCCCACCAGACCCCACGGCACGTACATCTTCTATTTCTTTATCTTTTTTATTCTGAGTAGGTATCACCAAACAGGAGTGGAAAATTTCAACACACTCCTGGCTGGTGTAGTGTTATCAGAAATTGGATTCACTGCAAGGAAACATCAACTGGACCTTGCAGGAAATGCTTGCATTGCGTCAACAGCTTTCTATACCACTAACACTTTTCATCAAAACTGTTACAGTAGAAAACTGCTGATACAAAGAAAACAGGTGCCGACTGATTAAAACGGTCTGTCACTACTTTCATACAACAAACATTCTCGGTGTGCTACGCGTCAGGTCGAAATTTTGCTGTTGCTTGTGACTGTAGTGTGGTTCTTCCATATCTCTGATTCACACACCAAGAAATTAAGTAAAGTAACTAAATTTCTAATAAAAAATGGTGGATGCGCCGGGATAATTTCTTCTGCTTAAAAAAGTACCAAATTAAACCCAACATAGCAAAAAGCACATTTAGATCTTGATTTTATATAGTTATTCAAAAAAATACGCACTTCTTATAACTTTATATTTGAGTTGTTGCAATAAAATTGGGTTAGAAAATTCTTGTTACATTATTAAAAAAAACGTTTACGCATTATGAGTTTACTTTAGGAAGAAACATTTTTCGAAATAAGTTATTCTTGGTGAATATTATTAGTAATAGACTGTTGCATTCGTGTACAATTTTACCTGTTTAAAGAATTATCTTAAAGAATGTAAAAATATTTACATCAAGTATCTACTTGGTTTCTTGTGTGTATCTATGCTCATTTCCGCTGTTTGGTGTTGTGTACCTCAGTCAGCGCCTGATCATATTGCATGAATGTAATTGATGTTCCCTCGATAAATTTACAGGGACAATTTGGATCTTATAATTTTTTTGACTTCCACGTCAAATAAATAATTTAATTGTTTTTCCATGCAGGCCTTTGCGTGGTTCAGTGATTTATTAGTCGAACACGCGGAAATATTTTGGTCCTTGTTTGCCGTCGATATGGATAGAGTCCTGGCTGAACAACCAGCAGACACATGGGACTCCTTTCCACTCTTTCAAATACTTAACGATTATCTCCGAACAGATGGTAATACACTATCAATAAATTTAAATGAATGCTTTTGATGCAAGTTTCTAGACAACTTGAAAAATGGGCGGTTCCACCAACATTTAAGAGACACTTTTGCACCTTTAGTTGTACGTTATGTCGATCTAATGGAATCTTCTATAGCTCAATCGATACATAAAGGCTTTGAAAAGGAGCGATGGGAAATTAAAGGGTAAATTTCTGATGTTAAGAATTCTTATCACTTGTCTGTCGAACTTTCCAGAAATGGTTGTGCTACTTCCGAAGATTTGTTTTGGAAATTAGATGCTCTGCAATCCTTCATCCGAGATTTGCACTGGCCGGATGCCGAATTTCGCCAACATTTAGAACAACGTTTGAAATTAATGGCGTGTGATATGATAGAATCGTGTATTCAAAGAACAGAAACCGCGTTTCAGCAATGGTTGAAGAAATCTGTCACTTTTATCTCGACGGACTACATTATCCCATCAGAGATGTGTGCCATGGTTAACGTTATCTTAGACGCTAAAAACCAATCGTTAAAGTTATGTGCTGTTGATGGGATTGACGTTCACCAATACCACACGAAAATCGACGATCAGATCGACAAAACCTTGGCGAATATGAATCAAGGGATGATCAGTAAACTCATGTCAGTGTTAGAAGCGACTCTATCAAAGCTCTCACGATACGACGAGGGTAGTTTGATTGGTTCGATTTTGAGTTTTACGGTGGGTGTTTTTTGGAAATCTATGTGTTTTTATTTGAGTCTTCCAGAATGTGTCTGGATCTGGGAAGGACATGGGTCAGGGTTATGTGAATTTCACGCGGAATTGTATGGACCAGATAAGGGGTAAAGTGACGGATGAACTCTGGATTCTAAATTTCTTCGAACAGTGGTACACCAGTCAAATCAACATGCTTTGCAATTGGTTATCAGAACGGTTGGATCACACTTTGCATCCATACCAATGTACGTGCCTTGCCCATATTGTAAAGGTAAGTCATAGATTGTACTTTTCACACTTTCGATATTTTTGGTACCTGCCTTGATTGATTTGACCAAAACTTGTCTTGCAGAAAATCTACTCCGATTTCGAACTTCAAGGCGTAATGGAAGATAAGTTAAATTCCAAAGCTTACCAAACCATAGCCCAGCGAATGCAAACCGAGGAAGCGACATGTGCTCTTACCATGGGACAAGCAGAAGGGTAAAGTATTTCAATAAGGGGTGATAATCTTGATTGTTCATCTTGTTTAGTGGAAGTGAAGGTATAGACGAAGACGGAGATAATCGCAGTAAGACGAAAGTTACGATAATGGAAAGTCTTAGTGGAGAAGATGGTAATTATGTCTCAAATATCGGAAATATGGTAGCAGGAAGGGTCGGCAATATCTTCGGGAAAGGATTAGGAGGAATCAGTACAAAATTTGGTGGTGGAACAAGCAGTTGGTTTTAAATTAGCAAATTTTTATTATAGCTTATGTTTTCTCACAAGGGTTACAAGAATGCTGGCACTGGCCTGATATTGTGATGGTCCGTTTTTTTATCTAGATGAAATAATTTCAAAGCAATTTTGTACCGTTTGTTGACATTTGTTGACGTTCTATACCAATAATATTGTTCGAAAATATCCAGTACTAAGCACTATATTCTTTATTTGCCACCACTATATAGTTAATCGAATGATCTCGTTATTTTGTGTCATCGAGGCACTACATCTAATTACATTAAGCCTTCAGGAACACACCATTTGAATTGGTACAATAAATAACATTCAGTAACAACGGCACTGGACTCGGAATTGCGTATAAGATTTATTTTCATATTTATATCTTACCAATTTTGTATATATTAGATTCTAGTATGCAAGTTACTTATTGCTGTTTCCTAGACCGTTAATAAATTTTTATTACATATCAAACAATAAACTGTTCCAATATATTTTATGTGCCATTAAAAAAATCAGTTAATTTTTGGTGTAATTAAGGCGGCTATAACTTTTTATCGGAAATTTATATTATATATTGTAGCAAATAAGGTTATTCATTTGGTTGTACAAAATGTTTATAGCGTTGTAGGGTAAGGGGTGCATTTGATAATGAATCGAAACGAGTCCAGTGATGTTGGTGAGTGTAGTATAAAGATCGCAATTTAACAACGTTTTCAGTATCTTGAAGCACATTTGCTATAAATAGCATTGCGCATATCTTTAGGAATGTATTGTTGTAGGCATAATAATTGGATACTGAAAATGTTTTTGTTTTTAAATCTGTAATTTGCTTTATCTGCTGGCATCGGTTTGTAAAGTACGGTTAATATGGAGACAGCTTATATATCTCTTGCTATAAGTTACTATGTTGTTCAGTTAAATTTTAGAATAAACTGATTAAAATAACAACGATAACTAATTGAAATTTTTTATTGTAAACTGCATGCTGCTGCTGCTAATATTTTTAAAATTCTCTGTAGCTCTTTTATCAGAAAACATTGATGAGTACAAATTTATCATTCGTATATTGTAGTATAGATATCAAAAATTTTGATGCGTAATTTTTGATAAATGTGAATAGGTGACGATATAGTCTTAAATTAATAACTCTTCATCACTTCATTATATAATAAAAGGGTATATCCAATTGGTTGTTAAAAACTTTAAAGTTTAAAAATATTCCCATATAAGTGTATATAGAAATACAGATGTTCGTATTTCATAATTACTTACTTTATCTGCCTTTTCATGAACATCAAATACTATACTTATTGTAGGATATAACTGAATAATAGATGTTAACTGAATTTCATAGTAACTTGCTTTTTTATTCTCAAAATCAATAAATACATTCTAATTTAACTTAACTTGTCTATATAAAATAATTCATATTTTTATTTTTGTTGCAAAACGGTTATGGCAATTCTTAACACTGATTTGTAAATGAATGTTGGGCCTGTGATGTCGACAAACCAAAAGATGCTAAAAAAATTTAAGCCTATATAAATAATTATTTATAGGCTAGATAATATTGTTATGTTTAACTAACTTGTACTTACTGATGGTAAATAAATTGTTTTAAAAGATTAGTTTTTCTAATACCTGCTTTGTAATACCTACCTATTATTAGTCACACGACGTTTATCTATATGAATTTTAGCTGGTAAACAATAATTAAAAGCAACAATAAATGGAAATATTTACATAAAATTGAATCATTTCTTATATGTAGCGTTTTCTTTCTATTTTTGTAACAAATAAATTCAATTTATTCACAAATTTTGCATAATATTAGTCTTAACTTAAGGGCACGTAAAAACAATATACCTCAAGGCATCCATAAATTTATTGCTCATAAATCAAAAGCTCATAAATAAAATAAAAACAAAAAATTATTTAAAATTTTAAAACAAGTTGAATAACGCATGCGTAGTGTAATGTAAACATGTGTGACAGTCCATGAGATTTATGCTGAATCGTGTGTCACCACACCTAAGCCACAACTTTTAAATTCTGTTTTTTCAAATTGTGATACATTTGTGATTTAAAAATGTTGATAGTTTTATTCATCCCACTTTTTATAGTGGCTTTAATATTAAGATTAATAAAGCAACGAAGTCCCAAGAGCTTAGATAAAAGACATGTAGTTATAACAGGAGGTTCCAGTGGAATTGGCAAAAGTGCAGCTGTTCTAGCCGCCAGAAAAGGTGCAAACGTTACTATAATAGCACGAAATCTAGAAAAACTAGCAGCTGCCGAAAAAGAAATCAAGGGAGCTTGCATCCATAAAGATCAAATTGTCACAGCTGTATCAGTGGACGTTTCCAACAAAATCGGTATTCATAACGAACTAAATAACCTTGAGGAAAAAGTGGGCCCAATTTACATGTTGATAAACTGTGCGGGAATGGCGATTTGTGGCAAAGTTGAGGATTTTACAGAACAGGACGTCAATACAATGATCAATGCCAATTATTTGGGCACTTTGTACCCTATCCAAAGTGTAGTTCCAAGATTCAAAGACCGTCAAGAGGGAATTATTGTACTGACAGCGTCTCAAGTGGCTTTAATGGGCATGTTTGGATACTCAATTTACGCCAGTTGTAAATTTGCCTTACGAGGTCTTGCAGAGTCTATCAGTATGGAACTTAAACCATACAATATCTCTGTGACTTTAGCCCTACCCCCTGATACTGATACTCCAGGATATGAGAATGAGAATAAGACTAAACCTACAGAAACACAACTAATATCTGAAACTGGAGGATTGCTGAAACCGGAAGTTGTAGCGACGAAACTCCTCAAAGATGCTTTGGTAGTATTTTTAAAATTTAAATTTTAATCTATTGATTTTTTTTTTCAGATCGGGAAATTTTTCAGTTTTGTAGGAGTTGAAAGTTATATTTTGACCACTCTGTGCATAGGAATGACACCTTATGTCGACTTTCTTGAAATTATGGTTCAGTCAGTTCTTTTGGGACCATTAAGACTCATTGGCGCTTATTATTTACAAACATTTCATAATATTATTCAAAGGTGCTATCTACAGAAACAGAAAGACAACTAAACATTGTTTTATTTTTGTTTAAGTATTTCATATGTAAATTAGTAAAATTCTGTTTATAAAACGTTTGTTGTATAAGAAATATGCCGTTGCGTAGGCAACCAATTATACACGCTGCAACAATGCTAAAATTTTAAAACTGCTGGTCCGGGTTATGTATTACGGAAAAAACACTCGAAGCCTGTGTTAAACATCAATTTTAAAAAATAATAAAATTGCTTTGGAATAAAAAATGGCTCGTGTCACAAGAAGTTGAACAAAAAAAACGACCACAGGCACAAAAAATTTTGGTTTTTAACACATTTTTATTTAATTATTTTTTAGTTTGTTTAAATGCACTCAAAATAATTAAAAACAACTAAAACTAAAATACAAGTTAAAACACTACAAATTCAGTTATCATCAGTCGTTGGCTCGTTTGATTCATTATCTTGAATCTCTTGTAGAATCGACTTCTTAAACTCTTTTTTTAATACTTCCTTAGAGAGTCCAGAACTGATCTTTTTTGGATAATCGTATGTTGGTTTCACTGGTGTGTCACCCGATTTACCTATGAAATTAACTTCTCCTAACATGCCTTGGAGGTTTTCAACGGTGTGTTGCGAAAATTCTACCACCTTTGCAACGGATCGATTTTCATTCATAATAAAATGATCAAGTGAAGCTGTAACTTGGGTGGAGAAATCTGTAGTCACGCGAGTTTGACTTTCTAAGATGTCAAACGCCTCTTTTGTCATAGCCTCCTTTTTTGCAACAACTCCCTACAACACCAACATTTATTTGAGTCATCAAAAATCAATAAAAACCTTATTCTGTTCCTCTAAGCGTTTTTCAATAGTATCAAAAAATTTAGCGAAGTAACCTTGGTTTAGACGGTGATTTTGAGAAATCTGGAAAGAGCAAATCCTTTGGCTGTCCTTAATGTCTTCTTCAACTGTTTGATATTTCAATCTAAGCTCATTTAGTTGAACATACGCCTACAAGAAAATTAAAGTTAGGTAGTTAACTTATGATTAAAATCTTACCGTCTGTTGGTTGAAATTGGTAACAATGGTATTTAGATTTTGGTTGATTCTTTGAGATCTTTCTTTCAACAAGTCGACGAGTTCGGTAATATATCCTTTCACGTGCATTGCAGGTTCCAGTTCCAAGGACAAATCTTCTTCCTTGGTTGTAAACAATCTTATGAGTTGCTCCCAAGATTCACGTTCTTCATCATCTCGACTTAGTAAACGCCTAACTCGAATGTAACGTTTATGCAGAATGACACGCAAAGCATTCATTAAAGCGTAGAATTTATCGTACATGTCTCTTAAGGCGGAAAATTGTGTGCTAACATCATTGTTATATTGAAATGTTGCTTCGGCCAATGATGCTCTAGTTTCATCTATGTGTTCCTTTAATTTTCCAAGATCTGTTTTAATTATTCGAAAATTGTGCGCCACCAGTTTATGATTGGCACTACACGTGGACGTCAAAGTTGCTTTAGCATCGCGTTCTGTAAACTCCGAGTTCTTAAACAAAGTCTCAAATGTGCACTTAAGTTTCTCGGAAAAAACCGCTACTTCGTTAAAAAGTTGTTCTAAACGTTCCGAATCCATAAGTACGTTATCCTTGATGCGTGCACTGCTTATAGTTAAAGCGGCCAAATGTTCTTTTCCATTTTTTACAAACTGTTCTAGAGTGTTTTCAATTCCTCTCAAGTTCTTGGATGAAAGCGTGACCATTTCTTTAGCGATTTTTGCATTATGCAATGTTGCGTCACACTGAGAGTTATATTTCTGGTAATAGATCTCCCCAAGTTTCGTTGATGTTTGGTAGACGTCACATAAAGCTCTTGATTGTTGTTTCACTTGAGACAGATTATCACTCATGCGGACAATCGCATATTCACTCTCTTCCTGTTTGACGGTTTCCTCTTCCAACTCTTTTTTGAGAGTTTCCAATGTGGTAACAGACTGAAAATAATTCCTTCCCAACTCTTCAGCACACTGCTTTTGACTCCTGATATTATCATTTAATGTTGTTATTTCTGCAGTTAGACAGAGTACCCTTTCGCGTTTCACTTTAATTTCAAGCATCAGCTTCTCATAGCTTTCGTTATCCATAAAGAAGCCTTCACCTTCTCTGGCAGCATTTATCTCCTGGCGTAGAGAAGTAACCTCGTCTTCTAAATCTTTAATCATATTATCTCTGCGTATGTTTTTAACATTGTAAGTCGGGCAGTTGGAGACGCTTCTAGCCATATGTGCATAATCCAACGTACTAACAGTCTCTTCAAAAACGTCAGAGCAAGGAGAAAAAGTCGCAATAATGCAAGTTTTACTCTTGCCACCCAAACTATCTTGTAGGATTCTTGTTAGCTTTGATTCTCTGTAAGGAACATGTGGCGATTTAAAAGCAAGAGCTTTTATAACTTTTGCCAAAGTCAGAAGTGACTTATTGATGGTCCCTGCTTGTCTAGCACGCAAATCAGTTGCTCCAGAACGGCCAACGTTCTCACTTCCAGCCAAATCGATCAAATGTATTTTACCAGTCTTAACAATCTCTTCACCATTAGATAATTCGCGAATGGTAACGAGAATAGTAAAGATGGTATGAGAGCGTGAGCTTTGACGGTTTATGTTAGTATCAGCGATATGACGATCATTAGCTCCAATCATCAACATTTCAAAGAGTTCGTTACAATCTTTCACTGGTACTTCAGACACACCTTTGATACATGTTGCCCCCCTATTGTCCGGGTCATCATAGATCCTAAATAAGAAAAATAATTAATGATTATCGCCTTACAAGTTCTACAGATTTGTTAATTATAAAAAGATAAGCTACTCCCGTATGTTTTTATTATTTGTAGCTATTTATTTGTAATTTGTACTTTAATATTTATTATAAATTAAGTTTTGACATACCCCCTTTTTAAATGGCTCTCGGAGTTAGAAAAATACAGGAGTAGCTTATTTTTTTATAATTAAAAACAATACTTAAAGCCACAAAAAATTATCTCTACCTCAAACAAGGACCGTCAGAACATAAAAGATCGCGTATTTCTTCATTGTATATCTCAACATAGGAAACAGATACATTATATTCAACCCCAAGTTGCGATAGTTTATCAAAAATATCAGTTGCTGCCCTTGGTACCATTCCAACAGAAGGGTCCTGAAACAATCATTGTGACAACAACTCAACTGAGTTACCCATATTTACATTAATAAAATCAACCGACGTATTAACTGTGTCTCCAACCATGGTGTAAGTTTTGCCAGTTCCAGTTGGTCCATAAGCAAAAACGGTGCAAGTGCAGCCCAACAGCATCGAGTCAACCAAGGGGCGCACAACAACATCATAAACTTCGGCTTGTATAGCTCCACCCGCAAAAACTCTATCAAAAGTATAGTTTTTCTCATTTGCCCCACACTTTAGGACAAGTTCGGTTTGACTTGAAAATTTAATAGCAGAAGGCTTGCTGGCATTGATTTCACTCTTAGTGTAAGGTCTGTAATGTAGTATTTAAGTAATTAAGATGTTTTAGAGAAAATCCGCCGTTTTGACCAAAAAATCAAATTTTGGGGTTGTATCAAAAAATCTCACCGTTGTCTAACGTAAACCTGGATGCGAAATAACGGATTCTTGCGTTCAGCCATTGTGTAGAGTACAAACAGGTAATATTACCACTTTCCTTCTTAAAAACAATTAACAAAAATCGAACAAACACATTAAAACCAGACAGAGAATGATCGTTGCAAACTACAACAAACAACTTGTCGCTTTTGAAGTCAAATAGCAAAAGTAATGCCAACCCACGGCCACGAACGAAATGCACTAACAAAAACCGTTAACACTCCACTCGTGGTTAGAATTTAATTTTGTCAACAAAATATTTTAAAAATAAAATGATATAAATTTTGTAGTATTGTATAAATATATCTAAAGACAGATTTTATAACTGTGCAAAAATAATACAATTGTAGTTAAAAACAGCCATAAAACACTATTGTAATATTGGTTGCCTATAAGTAAAGCCTACGTGCAACGGCTAATGCAACAAAAATAATACCCAAACTAAGAAGAATTTTTACCACATTTTGTAGTTGAAACATTTATAAAACAATAAAAAAACCAAACACTTGCCAGTTTTAGCGCGTCATTTTGGGCAAACGTAGATGTCATTTTTATGTCAAAAATTGCAAATTACCCCAAGACTTATAAAAAGTAAGAAGATTGCCTGGTAACTTGGAGTGAAAGACATTAAAAAGCGAGTAAGATGGCTATATGGATTTTTGAGATTTTTGAGATTTTTATTTGCAGCGAAAACAAAGTATCTTTCAAGTTAAAGTCTTCTTTCTGTCGTCAATTTTGATTTTGAATTGGCTGAAGTTGATCACCTTATGCCAGATTTCAGATTGTGTTATTATTATTGCGTTGCATCTTGCATTATTTGCCACATCTTTCTTTATAGATCTTGTATGCTTCTAGCTATATTCTTAATTTTATTACTCAATATCGCAAAAACTATTCATCGTAGAGTATTTTAACCTGTTACATCGTGTTCAGCGTGTAATTTTACGTCTAAAAAAAAACAATATTTCAAGCACTTTTTGGAGTCTTTAACATTACTAAAAATGTAAAAAACGTTATATGGATCGATTTTAAAGTTAAAATTTTTTTGATTTATGTCGAGATTTTGGTCGATTTTTGGCACCCGGAGCGGTCCGGAACTCCGGACTTCTTGGTGATAACCGCTTATGTTTGGTATCATTGGAAAAAAAATAATTTTCTATTATATACAAAAAAGATCAGTGTTCTGCGATAAATAGTTATCGAGAAAATTTCTGATAAACAAATCAAACAAAATATTAATAAAATTATAAATTAAAACATTGCAAGTTTTAACAAATCAAATTTATATTTTTTTATCTATGTATATATTTTATTTATTTTACCCTTAATAAAAAATATTTTATCAGTATTTATTTTACGGAATTCTAGTTTTTTAACTTAATAATATGTTTGGTTGCATATAAACGAAACCACCAGTGACGTCAATTCGCGCGAATAATGCGCACACGTGATTGGTGCAAAGTTCTTACTTTATAAATCTTGAAATTACCCTTAATAAAATTCGCTTGTTTTAAATTACGCAGTGCTTATTGACAGTTTCTTTTCATTTCCTCTGAAGTGCAAAACACCCCCTTGTACGCTTTCGAGTATTCCATTGGTCAATTGTCGAAAGTCGGTTTAGTAGTAAACTGTGATGTACTGATGCTGTTTTGTTGGTAGCGTAACTCTGTAATTGATTAGACTAACTTTTAGTAAAAATAATTTTTAATCATTAATAACATTTAAGATTATAGATCCAAATAAGAATGTAACTGTAATAATTATTGTTTATAAAATATTTTTTTATGTATAGAACGCGTTTTGTTCAGTCAAAAAAAAAATTATGCAATTAAATATACACGTGTGCACATGTATGCATTTACTATAAAACAAAAATGTTATGCTTTAGTTATAATACGTTATACTTATACCATATATCTAAAGAACAGAGAATTAAAAAAAATGTTATAATAACTATATTTAAAAAAAATTACCTACAATTTTTTATTTTTTATTTAGTGTTTTTATTGTTTAATTATTAAATAAAATGCAATTTTGCTTGTTTAAAAACGGCTCACACTGACAGATTATCGTCGAAATTACACCAGGAAATGGACGTATTGAAAGTTGACGACTGTAGATGATCACATCAAAATTTTTCTAATGACGAGGCCAGATCCTCAAACGGTCACAATAGTGTTGTAAATGTACTTTTGTATGCGCAGTTTTTGCGCTCTAATATTTACAAAATATTGAAAAAATGTTTACTTTTCCCTTGTAACGGTTTATTTTGAAAACAGCGCGTCGCATCCGACCAATAGCGAGCGTTTGTATCATCTGTTGCCAACAGTAAGTTAGGAATATTTAACTTCTTATAAGTGTTTGATCTGTGTTCTATGGTGTCAGTCGCCGCTGGGAAGTTAACGATTAATTCAATTGTGTAGTTATACGTATTATTTATATTTTACTTATTGTACCGTATGAGTGAATTAATTATAATTGAGTCGTGCACACCCTCCCTTTAGTAATGGATCAACAGGACATCCTCCAAGTCGGGACTAGTATTAACATAAAACGAACCGATGGTAAGTCTTCATATTCGTTAAATTTAACCGAATTAAATTTATTGGGAAAGGTCTTGTCCCGATAATTCAGCCATATAAAGCCGAGGATCGATGCTGCTACTTAAAATTTAATTAGACGGAAACACACCAAGTGAACAATTAACACTTGAGGGCCATTATCGTTTTTTGTGTCTTTTTCATATCGACAGTAGCGTAAAAAGGTGTCTTTGACTAGTTTCAACATAAAGATTTCGCTAGATATTGAAAGGACACTGAATTACGAAAAAACAGAGCCTGTCCTCCCAACTGTCAACAAATTTGGAATTGTCTTAGGTATGTCTACAACAGTTCAATTACTTGAGCAGCCGGTTAAGTACAATGCAGTTAGAAAGTATTATCGAAATGTTGCTTTTTTTCTCGACTATTTTTGGGATTGCTCGTTCTAGACGGTTTTTATTCATGAATTCGTTACATTCTCCTTTTTTTCTCACACAATTAAAATAGACAATACACATTATAGAACATTCAACGCCGACAACACAAGTATAAAATTCACATGCAATAACTGCTCCGCATTTATCGATTTCGGTTTAAAAAAGTCCCATGTGTTTAATGTTTATGTGGGTTTAGTGATTCACTAAAGATCAGATTGTTATCCAAGGTATTCAAGTTATAGTAGAGTCGCTTTAATGAATCAATTATCAAAAGCGATCCATGTCCAAATAAAACCGTTTAATTAGACCACCATCTGATAAAAGGTTGGCGAAAGCCAGTGGTGGAGAAGTCAGAACACGCCGCAAATGGTAATAATCCGAACCGCTTAAAATAATAATATTGAACTTGTCTCGGCATGAGTCACACCTGTGCTGTGCTAAGAAAATAAATATTGATAATAACACCGTTGTCAATTAAAATCGCACTTTGTAATAAACCGATCCATGTTCCAATTAGGCGATTCAAACATCTAATTAAGTCAAATTCAGTTAAACTCAAAGACAAGGTAAAAAGTTGCATGTATGTCGGTGACAATTCATCGATTTGATAAGCGACAAACCAGACAACGAACCAATTTACGCGCAATTTACATAATCCATTTTGCAAAATTTTTCGAAAGAAACCCATTTTTCGGGTACCACATGACGGAACCATCGAGGACAGGGTGACGCAAACGTGAATACGATGGTACCTTATATGGTTTGTACAGTTGAGACAAGGTTGATCTACCTGGAATGCTCACAGGGCTATTTCTACTACTATCAAAAGACAATCCAGTGACCTACGAATTGACATTCGACATTTCCGAATTATTTACCAAAATTGTGGTTTTGTTAAGAAATATTCCTGCTGTTGTTCTCACTGACTTCATATGAATGAGTCATTATTTACTAACTTTGTTACTAATTATCAAAGGGCGATAACATTACATTTGTAATTTTAGAACTTCTACCAAATCTAGAAATAAATAGTAAAACGTCAATTTAGAGAAATTATTTTATTTAGAAGTTTCCTCTAGGGTAAAAATTGTTTCAAGTTTGTTATTGTTAATACTTTCGAATAAGATAGTTCGTAATAAATACTCCTGAGTAACCATTTGTACTTAAATATATAAAAAAAAATATTGAAAGTAGGCGATAAAGTTGTTTGCATAACGACTAGTCATCTCTTTTCCATAGTCGAATAAAATTATCAAAAACAAGATTTGTTAACATTTATTGAGCTTCTTGAGCTTCTAAATTTTTAATAATGACAAAAATATTGAACTCATTTTTTTTTACCAAAAAAGATTATATTTTGTTAGTCAACTATGCTCTCCGTTTCTGGCAACACTCACCATTGTATAGAAAGTTAATCTTTATGTCATTAATAATAAATAAAGGATAAAATAATTTGTTTTTGTTTTTCTTTTCAGGACGAGTACATTCTGCGATTGTCGCCGCGGTCAATTTTGACTTGCGTAGCGCAACGGTGGAATGGTTCGAACAGGGCGAGACTAAAGGAAAGGAAGTTGACATGACAGCCATAACATCTTTAAATCCAGACATTATAATTTTAAAGCCCGGTGAACGATACATCCAAGAACCTACTATACCACAAATCCAAACCTCTGGCAACAAATTGCAAAGAGTAAGGGACACATTTTTTGATAGGATGGTCAAGGTTTTTTTTTCGATGAGTAATCGTTTAAGTTACAAAATTATGTAACATTTTTCATTTTGTTTACATTGATCTTCTATACAAAAGTAATTCCGCCTATACAAATAACGTCACGTGGTTGACTTTTATGTAATTTTTTCGCGTTTTTAAAAGGTTCAATCACCTGCACTTTTATAATTAGTCCATTAAAATGAAGCTTTGAGGTGAATCAATTAGAGTAATTTGTTGGTCCTGTTGGTATTAATGGTATTGTTATTTTACAATGAGTTTGTCTCAAGCAGGTAATTGACCCCTCTCACCAATTGACGTTATTCATCATGGGTTTCTCTTGTAATGCTCTAATTAAAAAAACTCGATAATCTTATACTTTATTGTTAGTTACTAGCAATTCATGACATACGACAATTTTCCTCTTAATTGTCGTAGGTGTAACACTTATTACACACTAATAAAAACAAAGTGCAATAAATATTCAATATTTGTACAAACACGGCAATATTTATTTCACACCCTACAGGGTGAATCAACTAAACATCTGTTAATTTCATAATTAGTTTTTTTTCTAATTTTCGTCACACTGCTCCAGTTCAGATTAATTTTTACTTTTGTTCACAATTATAAAGTAATAATCAAATTACTTTGCATGTGAAAATTTGGAAAGTATGACATTTCAACTTCATTTTATTTCAGGTTGGGAAGTGATCACTTCCTTATCAGCTTTCGGGTTGGAAAGTAGACATTTCTCAACCGACTTTTTAAATTTTTTGTTGCTCGTTCAGCAACTTCCCTGAGTTCAGGAGAAATACATTTCATATTTTATTGTATCACTTTTAATATCGGACATTTTCCTACAAGGAAAAACACAAGCGACACGACGTTACTTTGACATAATTATGTTCTTTGACCAAAGAATATTTTATTTATTGCCTACTTAATAACAACGTTCGGTTTCAAAATTTGATAAATTCTTTATTGGCTTTATGTATGTTCTTTAAGGAGGATGATTGTGAATAAAGTAGTAAGTATAAAACGCTTTGGTGCTCGTTGCTTCATCGTATCTCGACTTATTAATCAAATTTCGCTTGGTAATGAAGCATCTTCCACCTATGTAATCTACTATTGTAAGCCCCATTAAAATAAGACTTTTTGTTAAATTGCACATTTGCCGAAATTAAATCTATTAGACAACTTTCGCCGATATTTTGTCTGCTTTTGCAATCATAGGAATCATCAAAAATATACTTGTGCGTGGGAACGGTGACCTCTACCTACAGTCCAATTTTTTTTGGTATCATTTGCAATAATTACAGTACCTGAAATTGAATAATAAGAAAACAAATTTGATAAAAAAATGTCTTCAGCCTGATTTTCACTTTCAACGCAAATCAAATGACGATTAACTATTTTTTATCAACCACGTTTGTTTTTTTTTTCATGTACATTAATTTGAAAACCCAGCAAAATATTTATATTTGTTCTGTAGAATTTGTTTTTTTTTTAACAATAAAAAATTCTTTAAGAGCTCTCCCAAATTCTAAATTTACTACAAAATTATTTAACACAAGCAATAGTGGTTAGAAATCAAATATGGAACTAAGTAAAAACGTAATAAGGGTTTTATTTTTTCACTTCGACCAAAAATGTAATCAACAAAAACAATTATTGTTGGCTCAAGTTAATTTTGTTACAAACAGGTTATACTTTTTGAGTTCCAATTATTGACAAATGTTTAGAGTGGGTTTTAGGAATTTTTAGTTAATTCGCAATAAAATAGATGGCGTGTGTTAAACTACTTTCAGTGGTACCTAGAATTAGGTTTTAATTGTAATATGAAACAGGATAGTTGTTATGCATGTGTGTGTGTGTGTGGTACCAGGCACTGGACTTGAAAGGGTTAATTGTACTTTTGAAAGTATTATTGATTGATCGTTTTACAATATGTCAGTTATTCAGTGCCAACACAAGCAATTTAACACTTTAAATAGCGATTTTTGCCAAGTTTATTCGTGTCCGTGTTGCGATAAACTAATCGAAATCTCTCTCCTTAATGCTGCTAATTATAAAAGGATTCGTCCGGTTCTTCTGAAGAAGAAACTAGTGCCGCTATGGCACAATCGGGACGTTTTAGCCATAAATTGGACGAAAGTGACGACGATTTTAATAGTAATCAATTCTCGTCGGAAACTGCAACGCTATCGGTATTGGATTTAATACATTTTAAAAAATCCTCGAGTGTGGTTTTAATTTTTGTATTTTGTGTGTTACAGAATCCGACAAGGCAGGCAGTAGCTAGCGTCAAACATAATAATGGTAAGTTTGTCATTTTAAGTAATATTTACAGAGAAGTAGGGAAAATTTTATCTGTGATAAATTATATTTACATTAAACGAAATACGAAAATTTCTCATCATGAATTACCACGGTCTTCTTTTTAATTCATTGTGATTTAAGTAAATAATCATTTTCTTATTATTTTTTTATTTTAGAAAAAATTAAAATACGTAATTTGAATAATGTAAGAAAAATTGGGCGCATATATACTAGTTCGCTCCGGCGGTCGGATCTTAATCCTTAAATTCTCCAATCTAGCGTTACTACAGATTTTCCTGCTCACAATTCAATGAATTATTATTAAGTTATTATTTATGTTATTGAAATGAATTTTGTTAGCATTGAGACATTTCCTAACAAGACTTCAAGATCTACTTTTAAATTGTTTGATAGCAGTCTCGTCTTCTAAATATCTTGAAAAAAATTTTGAGAAATAATACATTTTATCTAAAACACAACTAATTTCTATTCATAATTTACTAAATACTTACTGTTGCATTCAAAAATCACAAATTTACACACTTCACTTTGCGATAAACAATGAAATAAAAAATTAAAACGCACTGACCTTATATGGCATCTTCTTCTGTGTGGCAATTCGCCTCTGCTTCTTAAACGGACATATTGAAAATAAAGAAACATAATAGTACATTACAAGCGAGGTGGTAAATATGGCATTACCCCGAGTGCTTATGTATACGATCGAGAGGCGCTAGCCTCGAGATCGGATAAAGCACAAGGGGTAATGTCATTACCACCGAGGTTTGTATGCTATTTTATTCACAATCGCATTATTTTAAGTCAAAAATTTGAGTAAAATAAAATTCTAACAAAGTTAAGCTCCAAACGTGGTAGGCCATCCAAATGACGTTTGATTTTTGACATTTCAGAAATGTCAAAGAAAATATTGAAATAATGTGTAAATTTGATTTAAAGTCATCGAAATGGAGCAATGTACTCCCCCAGAATTAAGAGAAACTGCTACAAAAGCAATTTATACTAATTTAGTGAAATATTATGCGTAACTTGACAATTTAAAAGAAAAAATTTCAGGTATTTTCGTAATTTTAACGTTGGCAATCCTGCATATTACCACCCAAGAGGAGTAACATTTATTACTCTTCATGAGAAATAATGACATGTTTCCCAACCTTCAAAAGGTTAGTAATCGGCATATTACATTAGTGATTGTGAATAAAATCAGTTTAATGTATAATTAAATCGGTGGAAAATATAAACAAAAAAGTTATATGTTTTTTTCATAAAAAAAATTCAAAGGTATTGTTGACTAACCCGTTAATCCGGATTCTTGTAGCACGATTGCTTTTTCCAATTCCCTCATTGGTACTAATAACTCGAATTTTTAAAAACTGCGCACTACCAAATGTCTATTAGACACTCGAAAATACCCAACACGCACGCGCTGGTAATACAGCCCCCATTTCTACACAATTTCGCACTGAACCACGAAATAAGTACTTTATTCGGACAATTATTACAATTGCTTGGCTAAGACTGGTTCGTTATTGTAATAATTCCCTCAAAAACGACGGGATTCACAAAAACCCATTTCGCAACAGTGTCGTAAAAGATATTTGTTTGGGACTGGGTAATCCTGCAATTCACAACGTCAAAAAATAATTCGAATATCACACAGTTCCACGTTCACCATTTTTTGTGCCCTTTACAATTAAACAACCCTCAGATTTACGTGATATGGCGTTAAGATGCTTAGCATCTGATTGACTGCGGGATAGCGTCTTGATGCGCCCAAACATGAACTTTTGCCGAAAATTCTCTTTTGTTTAAAGGTGACAATGAAATTTTAATATGCCATTAGTTGATTTAGAAAAAGCGAAATGAAATTTAATTCATGATTAAACAAATCCGAATTAAGTTATCAGTTACTTTACTCTTTTAAACATCAAATTAATCGCGAATTAAAATTGATTGCAATTAAGAATGCTCTACTTTTTCAAAATGAAAATCTGAAATTTGTTTAAAACAAAAATTTGTTTAAGGCTACGCCACTGTTTCTCGCATCTCGAATTTAAACGTACCGAGGTTTACCGAGTTACTTTCTCGGCATGCACCAAACAATTGTATCTGATTGTAAAAAGTATATAAATTAATCTTTCAGCAAAGTATTTATTAGTTAAAAAATAATTTTGAGTGCATTGTTAATTAAAATGATAACCTTAGAACCCAGAACATGACATCTGACATGTTGACGGAAGTTATTGAAAAATTCAATAATTTTATCGAATAAATATAACGGTTAAACCACTAACGGAGTTTTTCCATACAACTCTTTAGATTTCCATGACCATGATTGTTAATATTTAATGATTATTGTTTTTTTTCGAAATTGTTATTAATCCATACAGAACACAAAATACTATAAAAATAAACCTTGATAGTGGCAGTGATACTTCTAAGTAACCAACTATTACTATATTAATCAATATTTCAAATTATCAGGTAAAAAATAAAAATAGATTTCGGCTAATGAGATATTTTATTTTCTCGACAAATTATCCATTCATGATTTAGACATTTATGATTTCGAGAATTTTTTTAACAAGGAGTTTATGTTTAATAAGCTTTAGAATTATTTGCGACTTGTGTATCGATTGATTTGTTTACATTGTTATACTGCTGCACAAGTGATAAGTTATGCTAAAATGTTTTGAGATTTTACTTTTTAACGATTTTGTCATTTTCATTAATAGTACCTATAATAAATAATTATTTGTGAAAAAAAAAACAATTAAGGAGATAACTTATAACCTTATACTTAGGTATAACTCAACTGTGTTATTACAAATTTGGGGTGAAATCGATCGTTTAACCGCAGGAATGATGAAGAAAAATAATTTGACCAACAGTATTACACACACACCTATAAAGAATTTGTCATAACATGAAACATTTTACACAATTTGCGTGTGTACATTTTTAAACCAAGTTTATAAAAATAATGTATAAATAATTTCTTAAAACAGAGTTGTTTTGTTAAATTTTATTGTCGTTTCTACAAAACTTGGCACTCTTAATAACAGTTAATAAAATGTCAATTACTATTAAATTTGTCTTATTCTCTGGAGTTTTTATAGTCAGACAATTATTAAGGCTGCAGAAAAAAAATCAAATTTTAGCAACTAGGTTGTGCCCATACACCGAATCCTAATTTACATTAATAAATTATTAGAAAATTACACATTCATACAATTAAAATAAAGAAAGTCATTTCAATCCCCTCTTTGTTTTTTTGAATTCTAATCAATTCCTTATCGACACTTTTTCTGTATTGTACAGTTTTTGGTATAGTCTTGAATCAGTGAAAATGTCGTTGGGTCGAAAGCATTCTATGAAGGGTGTGTTCCATTTAAAATTGGGTAAATATAATAAATGTATGTTTCAGGGTTTATGCGATCAGCGCAACCAACAACCCGGATTACTCAAAATCAGATATTAACTAATAATGGACACACCATGCCTTCTTCAAATGAATCTGTGCTCAATAAAGAAACTAATATCCCGACCACTCGTACTACTAGTGTACAGGTAAACTATAGATTTTTTTCTTTAGTACAATATTTTATTTTCAATATTTGTTAGAACGCACGTCGTAGTAATGTTGTTAAGGAAGTAGAAAAATTGAAGAAGAATAGGGAGGAGAGAAGACAAAGGCAAGCTGAAGAAAAAGCAGAAAAAGAAGCGTTCCTCCAGTTAGCCCCAGGGAACCCCCATTGGGAGTTGTTAAATATGATAGCGTAATTTAAAGTAAATCAAAATAACAAAGTTTTTTAATGTTTGTTTCTTTAGAGAGTATCGACGCGGTTTGGATATCAAACCGTTGACCGAAAACGATGCGATTGAAGATCATTTAATCACAGTTTGTGTCAGAAAGCGGCCTTTAAACAAGAAAGAAGTGAATCGGAAAGAGGTTGATGTCATCACGATCCCAAGCAAAAACCAACTAATTGTTCATGAACCTAAAAACAAAGTGGATCTGACAAAATATCTTGAAAACCAATTGTTTAGATTCGATTATGCGTTTGATGAAACATGCTCGAATGAAATGGTTTACAGGTGAGAAGTGGTCATCAAATAATTCAGTCGATATTGTGTCAATTTCTCTAGGTATACAGCTCAGCCACTGATCAAAACCATTTTTGAAGGTGGTTTTGCCACTTGTTTCGCGTATGGTCAAACAGGTTCGGGCAAGACCCACACAATGGGCGGCGATTTTAACGGAAAAAGTCAAGACTGTCACAAAGGCATTTACGCAATGGCATCAGCTGACGTTTTTCGACTTGCCAATTCGCCGAAATATCGTCATTTGGATCTCGTCGTTTCCTCAAGCTTTTTTGAGATCTATTCAGGGAAAGTTTTCGATCTATTGAACAATAAAGCCAAATTACGAATACTTGAAGACGGAAAACAACAAGTCCAAGTTGTAGGACTTACTGAAAAGGTCGTTTGTTCCGTTGATGAAGTTTTAAAGTTGATACAGAAGGGGAACCAAGCGCGCACATCAGGCCAAACTTTCGCCAATTCGAATTCATCACGATCTCATGCCGTCTTTCAGATTTATTTGAGATCCAATAATAACATGCATAAAATTCATGGGAAGTTTTCACTGATTGATTTGGCCGGGAATGAGAGGGGGGCAGACACGTCGTCGGCAAACAGGCAAACAAGTATGTATACTACATTCAATGTAGTGCGTTTAAAAATATAATTTTTTATTAGGAATGGAAGGTGCTGAAATTAATAAGTCGCTCCTCGCCTTGAAGGAATGCATCAGAGCTTTAGGTCGAAAGGGTGCTCATTTACCGTTTAGAGTTAGTAAACTGACCCAAGTGCTTCGAGACTCATTCGTCGGTTCAAATTCACGTACTTGCATGATAGCGATGGTGTCGCCTGGAGTGAATTCATGTGAACACACTTTGAACACATTACGATACGCTGATCGTGTCAAAGAACTCGGAGGTGGCGATCTTCAAACTAATACGCTTTCAGATGAACAGCAAGGAGACGGCGATTTGATGCAGCTACGGTCATTGAATGTAAGTCATTTAATTGTGTAAAACTCGTGTGCGATATTTGAGGGTTGTAGGAAAACGACATGACACCTGAAATGTTGAATTTTCATCAAGTCATATCGGAGTTGGAAGTTGCCGAAGAAAATATGTTGGATAATCATAAACAAACAACGGATGATTTATTAGCAACGTATGAAAAAGCCGTAAGCCTGCTTAGAATGACCGATGAAGTTACTTATGATCAAGAAGGTAGCTTGAACTTGTTTGAGTTTGAATAAATTTAATAATTTTGTTTTGTTTGTTTCAGCATATTGTAAGAATTGGGAAGAACTAATAAACAACACTTTGGCTTACTTGGTGAGGTCACAGGAGATAGTAGCAGATTATAAAGCGAAAATGTCAGCTGAAGAACAACTAAGTCGTAAAACTAAGAGAAAGTAATCACAATTAAATCTTGTATAGAAATTCCTCTTTAACCCCCTCTATTATTTCTGATTGAGACCTCCCAGTGTAAGATTCATAGTATTAATGCTGAGAATCTTTATCAGAAATAATAGGTATAGTATAAGACTAGTTTTGTTTATTTATCATGTTTAAACTATTTAAATTTACAAAAAAAAGAACTGCACGCTTTGGAAACGATTTTTTACTCTTAAGCTGTTGTTGTTTTCTCGTTTTATGATACTAATTTTTGTATTTATTACCTTTTTTTATTTTTGCAATTAATTTATTTGTAGGCCTCTTAATAGGTGGGACGTGGCCGTAACTTATGCTTTAATAATTTAAACTAATTCGACTTAAATGTCCATAGCCCGCATTTCATTAATTTACAATCATTAATTTATATTAAATATTAGGCTGTGCTATATACATTTTACAACAAATGCAGGCTATCACTTCACTTTGTTTCACTACATTTAGTGCTTTAGTAAAGTTAAAAAAAGTCATTAAGGTGCATAATTTAAGAGGCCTTTATGAGTGTATTGTATATTGTTATTTGAAGGTTAAGATGTTTTTCTTTTAACTTTGTACCTTTTAAAAATTCTTTTACTTGTTTGTGAAGCCTTCAAATGTAAATGTTATTAATTCATTTGTATTTCATAAAATTGAAGATTAAGTTTGAAAAAAATCGCAGTGCGTTTGCTTTAAAATTTATAAAAATACATAACAAGCTTGAACATTCATTATAATTACTGTAATAAAACTACTGCATTATTACAAATCGTTTGATTGCAAACTTTCCCTCCAATCGTAGCCAAAACATCATAATTAAACCCGCTTTATTCACAATTAAACTATACAATATAATTTACAATAAAACATCAGTCAAGTCAAAAATGGAGTTGGAGTCCCTTCTGTGCTATCACCATCCAGCACTAACATTTGTGTACCATGAATATACATATCTAGAATTTGTAATGTACAATGTGCTATAAATCGAACAAAAGGTCGAACATCCCCAACATTAGCTACATTTAGTGCATCGTAGTATCTATCCCTCTGCTCTTTTAAAATCATAATCGGCGGATAACCACCACGGAGTAAAATCAAATTCATTATTAAGCGACTTGTGCGTCCATTACCATCAACAAATGGATGAATATCGACTAGTTTGTAGTGAGCTAAAGCGGCATAACGGACAGGATGCATGTTTCGAGCTTCATCTGAATTCAACCAATTCACGTAACTTTCCATCAAAGCGGGGACTTTTTCTGACGGCGGGGGAATGTGGCGGCCCACGAACACCTAAACAGAATTATGTTCTTACAAAAATGTTATTACACTAATGCATTTAATTAAATTAACTTTTGTTTTTTCATTATGGTACTAAAAAAACTCACTTTTGTATCACGAAATATGCCAGATGTTAGAGGATCAACGTGTCCCATTACTCTTTTATGCATTTGAAGTATATCATCAACAGTGATATACTCCTTCCTAGCCAAACTTTTCACGTATTTGAGGGCCAACTGTAGTCCGAGTACTTCATTATGTTCAATTATACTTTTCCCTTGGATCACCTGACCAGTTTCTAGTAAAGTCCGCAATTGCTCAACTGTCATGGTATTACCCTCAATTCCCACAGTGTGATAGATGTGTAAATAATAAGCTTGTTTCTTTAATGTTTCAAAATTGTAACTATCAAACTGTTTTTTTAAGTAGTCTTTTTTCTTATCTATACTTTTGAAAAGCTCCAAGTCCAGTCTATCTACAACAGGTGATGTTCTTTTATGATTGGTCAGTGCGGCTGCATGTGTGGGAGAGTGGGTTAATGCCTGTGGGAACAAATTATTAAGTAACTATGGCAGTTTTTATGCATTACTTTGAAGTAGAGCTCATCCGCGGTCACGACATCGTGTCGAATTTGTTCAAGGAATTCCCCATACCAGTTTAGGACGTCTGGATTATCCGGAGCGATCGCAGTTGCATGTTCTAATAGTTTCAAAGCCTTGTGATTTTTTCCGGCCAGTTGGAACCCTATAGCCGCCTGTAGTATATTCAAAACTTCCGAATTCGACGATTTCACATTAAAATTTCTACTCCCATCTAAATAACTACTACCAGTTGTTGGCGTATAATGGGATTCAAGAAGGGCGTTTAAATTACTTAAAATAAAGTTGTCGTTTGAGTGGTCTTCAATAGCGTTAAACGTATAACTTAATGCAAAATTGTTGTTGGAGTCTGTCGCAATTAAATCCTCAAAAATTGGTGCATAACTGGTTTGTTTCTTATAGAAGTTGTAATTTAAATAGTAATATTGTATAACAGAAATTAAAATACACAATAAACAAACTAACACCGAAATTATAAAAATTACAATGTTACAATAAATCTTCATATTATGTATCTTCCCAAATTTTACGAAACAGTTCGAGATTTTCTTCCATTATAAAACATAGAATGATAAAATAATTACACGTAAAACAAATAATATTAGTTTAAGGTTATGTCCTCCCACATTTTGACCTGTCAAATGGTCGCCAGTGCTCGGATAAAATCGGACAAATGGTTTTGGAGGGGATAACAAAGCCATTTGAATCCTCAGAAACTCAAAAAGGCAGTGGCGTATCAACTATTTGGATATAAATGGCAATATTTTTGTGTTAAGTGAGTTATAACAGTTTATAAAAATAATAAAACAAAAATAAAAATCTTGATTTTCTTTAGGAAATAAAATCACAAGTTTATTAATACCATAGGTTTTGAAAATTGTTAAAATTTGATATTGATATTAATATGTCACTAAACAATAAGCAATTAAAAAAAAATTCATCTTTATCATCAAATAACACTAAAAGTTTACAAAACATTTGTGAACATCGATCTTCTAAACTATATGTAAAAAATGACGCGTGAATTGATTAATACATTTTTTTCTTAACAGATGTGACCCACTTTTAGGTTGATAGAGTCGCTCATATCATACAGAAATTTTGCAAGAAATAACCTAATCTAATAGGTCTAGAGGCTTAAAAGCAAGATTGTTAGAAACATTTTTAAACATAATACAATTCATATTAACTTATTTTTTTTTTCTATTTGGAAAACAAACCAATTTCAAAATCTACATTCCTATGTTTCTTTAACAGCCTTGAGTGATTTTTTAAAGTTGGGCTAAATTTAGAGTTATAAACTGTGAATTTAAAAATAATTTGCGTCAATTGGCAAAAATTCAAATTCAAATACGAGTCGCCTCTGGATGCCAAAAATAGCAGTGCTTGAGATGGCGAGTGTACGCACCTTCGTGACAGGTGACATGTGACGTCATTAACATTCAATAAAAGAATTTAGCAAACTGCAAGTGTTAATTCTAATGACAAACAGATCAATACGATTTGAAATCAATTCGTTTCGCAATGTTTGCCATTGATTAACAGCATTTTTCGTGATCATGACTAAATAATATGTATAAATTTTCATATGTTATTATTTATTTCCTGAATACTTGTACACCTGCACAATGTTCTAGAATCAAATAAAAAGTTCTCGTCGTTGTCTTTGGCACAATTAAATCTCATATTGACTGATCAATTATAGTCTGAAATATTAATTATAGGAGAGGTTTCGTGTATTTTTTGTGTGCCTGCTTAAAGAGCAATAACTTGGTAGAAAAAAATGCAAGCCCGTTCATTGACTCCTGCAGTATTGCCAAATTGAAATATTTAGCAATAAACAAAAAACCTTGAGTATGACTTTTGCAATGGAGTAAGTGCAGTAATGATGTCACAAAAGCAACAATGTGCATGCATAGGTGCATAGTTGCATTATAAATGCATCAAGGCCTACGTGTGGAAAGCAATATCGATAATAGAGCAGGTAGAAGTTCGAAGCGAACGAAATTCCGTAAACTATCAAAACTGTCATCAATGAATGATGTTGGGTTGGTAGTACTGTCATAGCACTTGCGCGCTTAACGTGTATGTTTGGCGATGGCGTGTTTTTGCTGTGTGAAATCTATTTAATTGTTAAAAAATGTGTTTATAAAGTGGTTTAGTTAGTTCAAATGGTGTTCATATTTAGTGTTAAGGGTTGTGTTAGTTGATATCGACCCATGTGTGCGCTGGAATTGAAACTGCATTCTCCGGCGGGGGCAGAACCAGTATTATACACTTGGCCGTTAACCTCAGGACGAGGAAACGTAAGATAATAATTAGTGCATTTATTTGTTCTCAAAACACACGAAGACAACCAACAAAACAACAAATTCGACCCAAATTCAATCCCAGACAAGCTCCTCCTTATCATTTATCAGTACCGAGACACTCCGCGATATAATCAAACGGTACTCTCGTCATTAATGATACTATTTGTAATAGTTTTTCTACGATTTCTTGGATTTATTACACATGGTAGAGTCCACAATCCAATGACTGGTCATTTTGACGAAATTCACGTCATTGGGGAACTCACGATGGTATTTTCGAATTCTTAGCGGGATTCAACAAAAATAACTTGTTTACATAAGTTTATTTAAAAAAACTACACTAAAAATACATCACCTCGTGGAAGCAATTCGTGGGAGTTTTCGTTTACATACTTAGGTACCCGCAAAAAATCTCAATCAGTATGAAAACAAATGGTTTCAATTATCAAATAATTTAAACAAAGAAACTTCTAATATCAAAACCATTCAAGTGATAATCAAAACACGTGCTCGTTTGTTTTGGTCTAGTGTCAATTTTAACATCTCAATGTCAGCTAACAAATCGCTGATTTTTCTAATATTGTGACCTTCTCTCGATTTCACAACACACACATTGTCAAAAAATACAATCATTTAATTGATATTGTTATAGGACAAACATGATGGTGCCCTTGAAATCGTCGAAACCATCAGGTAAACGTTTCTAATTTGTGTTGTATTTCCACACTAACACATTTTTTAGATGGGTCTGTGAAGATCTGCCGGAGCTTAAACTGCCGTTGGAAAACAACATCCTCTGTGATTATGATACGAAAAATTACGAGAGTATGAAAAACCTCTGCGATCGGTTTAATCGGGCCATTGACAGCGTTGTTGCTTTGGTAAGTTTTTCATTCAAAACTGTAGACCTGGTAGCTGTTTCCCGCTTACAACTTCAATTTTTCCCAGTAGTAGTAGTCATTATCGAAAATGATAGGGGAAATCGTAAGCATGCCACTGTGTTTGTTTTTATGACAAATTATTAATAAATTCGAATGTTCGATAAGAAATTCCTATCTAAAACCAAAACTGTTAACTTGCGTATGTTTAAACTGTTGTCATTATTACTGATAAAGTTATTAAGCATTATTTTTCATTTCTATTTATGACGATTTTGTTATTTTTTACCATTACTATTGCACCATCCTGCATATCAACAAAACAAAAAAATATAATACCTTGCTGAGAATAGGCAATCGATTGCGACTGCACATAAAAGTCAATAATGATTAAGGAGGAAATTTTAAAGAAATATATAATTTATATTGACTATAAGGGTCAATAATGTGGGTGATGTGTGCCAATGTGTTTTTATCAGTGTTTTTTTTTTGATAGGTAAAAAATGTACCTTTCTCTTATTTGATAATAAAAGTACACCTTATTGAGTGATAATAGACTTCCAATTAGTTATCAAATAATTGTAACTCAAAACTGTAACGTGACATATGTATTTCACATTGACCTTCAATGTCATCAACCATAAAAAATCACAACTTGCAGTCATTATAATCTATTAAATAATGACTTGTTGCATCTCAGAAGTTTTCAAATAACAAATAAAACTACAAATTATATACTCTTATATACTGAATATTCCAGAAGATGAAAAGTTTATTTATCTTAGAAGAATTTGCTTACAAATTTATGTTTAATATTTGACTGCTCATGAATAAGTAATTAGTGTTTAAGAAACAATGATAGATGGGTCGTGAAATAGGATACTTTGTACATAAATGTCAACTAATTTTATTTAAAGAACAAAATAATGATTATTTCAATTAGTACTTATCAAATGACGTGTTGTTGTAATACGTGTCGAAATCTATTTATGTCGTGTTAATCGAACATTTCTTTTGATTTATAAATTTTCAAAATATTTAAACTTGGATCAAAAATGTTTGAAACACTCAGCATTGACTTGATAATGTAATATTGTATTGTTTGTACAACGGTGTAACTGAAGAAAATCCGTAAGTATATGGTGTTGTTTCTGTGAAATTCTGAAATGGAATTTTCAATGGAAGCTGAAAAAACTGTTAGGTGGCAACAAAACAACAGCTTTATTGAATTTCACTGAAATGACTCGACTTTTGTCAGTTTTAAACTTAAAAATTGAATTTTCCTTTAGGAGAAAGGAACATCGCTGATAGCCCAAAGGCTGAACAAATACCCGTCCAGAGGACTACTTCGCCACATCCTCCAGCAAACGTACAACGCCGCCGTTACCGACCCTGAAAAACTCAACCAGTACGAACCCTTCTCTCCCGAAGTTTACGGCGAAACATCCTACGATCTAGTCTGCCAAATGATCGATCAAATCGACGTTACATCCGACGATGTGTTCATCGACTTAGGTTCAGGAGTAGGTCAAGTAGTTCTTCAAATGGCTGCAGCAACGCCTTGCAAAATATGCTTCGGTATAGAACGAGCTGAAGTTCCAAGCAGATACGCTGAAGCTATGAACAAGTATTTCCGTACGTGGATGTCTTGGTACGGAAAGAGATACGGAGAGTACAAATTAATAAGGAGTGATTTTTTAACGGAGGAACATCGCGAGAAAATTAATCAAGCAACGATTGTTTTTGTTAATAATTTTGCATTCGGGCCAGCTGTTGATCATCAGTTGAAAGAGAGATTTGCCGATTTGAAAGATGGAGCTAGGATCGTGTCGTCGAAGAGTTTTTGTCCGCTGAATTTTAGAATCACCGATCGAAATTTAAGCGACATTGGGACTATAATGCATGTTTCCGAAATGACACCAATGAAAGGATCAGTTTCTTGGACGGGAAAACCAGTCTCGTATTATTTGCACAGGATTGATAGGACGAAATTGGAGCGTTATTTCCAAAGAATGAAGAAACCACAGCTCAAAGTAATTTTTTATTTTTATTTTATTGGTTGAATAAATAGTGCTACTGACTCATTTGTTAATAGAACGGTGACGATAATGACAATTCACGTAGTGCTCGTGAAAAAGCTAAGAGAGATCTTTCTAAGCAGCTGGGGTCGTCATCTGATTCCGACTATGATGATCAAGATAGCAATTACGGACCTACAACACGGAAAGCTTGGTCTGATTATTGTTCTACTAAAGGTAAAAGTAGTCAATCAGAAGAAGAGGGTAACAGTAAGGTAAGTATTTTTTGATAATCGGAACCAAAGTTGCTAATCATTATTGTAAAAGAATGGAAAGCGTCAGCCGAAGAAACTACGAAGAAAAATACAACGGGGTAAAAATCAAGCAAACGGTGAAAAACAACAAAAGACAGGTCCGAAATCTCGCAGAGGAAGAGTGAAGAAAGGTAAACCAAAGAAGACGATCAAAATCAACGGTTTGGATCTTCTACACAACGAAACATTGCTGAGTACATCTCCGCAAGGTATTTTTTATCTCCTTTATAAATGTATCCAAAAGTAATAAATTTTATAGCAATAGGTAAAAAGCTTCCACCAGCACCTGGTTGCGTCGACCAACAATTAACAGCATTGAGTACTGAACTTGTTCACAATGAATTAGATATACCTCAAGCTCCAGCAAGTACACCTTATGGTCTCCAGATTCTTTTAGATATGTTTAGAGCTCAATATATGCAAATGTTAAATCAAATGAAACAACCGACTTATAAAACCAGCGTCGAAAATCATATCAAACAAGAAAAAGAAAGAAATAAAAAACTGCAAAATCGTGCTGCTCAATTGGAAAAACAAATAAAGGTTTTAATCGATGATAGTGTGGCACTTTTGAAGGCCCGTATGAGCGAACTCGGAATAAATGCGACATCACCTGTCGATTTATTAGCAAAAGCCAAGGAAATTGTTTGTCGGCATAAAGAACTTCAAGCTAAAGCAAGTAAATTACAAGGTCAAGTCGCGAGTTTGGAACAAGAACAAAATAATCTGGTTAATCAACGGCAACAAGAAATTGTTGAAAAATACAACGGAAGAGATGCTTGTCACGAATTATCACCTATCGCGACGCAAGAATATATTTTACGTGAAATATCGTCGACCTTAGCACATCGGAAAAAACTCCACAATCAAGTGTCACGTCTAGAGGGTGAACTATTATCGCTAGAGAAAGCAAATGAGGAAAGAAAACAAGCACAGGCTCTAGCTTCTCGTCAACAACAGACCAGTACGAAATCATCGCGGAAGTCTCGCGAGTATAGAGCCAGGTCACAAGATTGGCCCGACGTACCTGATATTGCCAAAATCGAAGAACAAAATCCGGAAATTCTAGCACAGAAAATATTAGAAACGGGACGCAAAATCGAAGCCAGTAAAATGTCAGCGAATTGTCGTAAAATTAATCTAGTTCGCAATAACATGCCGGCACCACTACCAGTATCAAAACGGCAAAAGACAAGTTATTCATTACCAACGCAAAACAATACTTCTAGGGCCCAAGAACCACCCAGATTGGCCGATTTTGAAGATCGACTGAAGAGTATCATAACATCAGCGTTGAACGAAGATCAACAAAACCGAAACCGTGCCCAGTCTTCTTACAATCAGCAGCAACATCAAAATTATGTCAATTTCCAAAATCAATTTGCTAAAAATGAAGATAAACACAAGTTTGCGAAGTACAACCGATGTGAAACTATCGTTAAACAAAACGACGATAATCGCAATTTCGTCCAACAGGAAGGTTTAGCCGGCATGATGGAATCGTACAGAACTGAAGTTCCAAAAGTGTCACCACATGTTTCAAGACAGGTAACGGCGGAACAGCCCGATTATACTCAAGTGTCTCCAGCAAAATTGGCATTGAGAAGACATTTGTCACAAGAGAAGTTAGCAGCACAACATCACAATTTTAATTCGTCGGACGGGATTGTGGCGACGAGAACTATCGGGGATTTGATGTCCGGTGAAATCGAAAGGACGTTGGAGATATCGAATCAGTCAATCATTAATGCAGCGGTTGATATGAGTGATATTCAAGGTACGACGACGTTGACATCGAGATCAGTGGTTAATGTGAATCTTCCTCCAAGACCGGAAAGAGTCAAGGTGACTAATAATGAGATACAGAAGAAAACGGAACCGATGAGGCAGGTTTATAGTCCGATATCGAGGCCGTCATCCACTGAGGGTAAGCACATTTAGATGTAGTCATAGTTGATAGAAAAAATTCAAAAAACACTTCAAATTAATTAAATATGGACAATTTCAGGTTTGGAAGGATTAGCATACACCCCGCTTCCTCGTGCCGACATCCGACCATATCATGAGTCTTACTTCACTGACGTCAAACCGCCGATCGAAGGCGAATCACCAATTCGCAACAATTTCGTCGCTGAAGGTTTGGCCGCGAGTTTACAAGCACGTGTTTTGAGTGGGCCTCAAATCAAAGAAGAAGTGGATGTTTATGACCGAAGAAGTTGCGTACAACAAAACATGTTACCAACCATACCGTCATATCAAGATCAGAACGGGTCGACCATCAAAAGCGAAAGCGTCAGTGATTGTCAGTACAAAAGAGAGTCGCCGATTATACAAGGACCGATTCGTAATTCATTGAAACGAAGTTTAGTGGATGACGTTCAAGAGCCACCACGTGTTAGAAAATGCAACGAAGAAGGTAAGAAGAAACATAATATAATAATTGCTATTAGTTTTGTTATTCTTTGGTATTCAATTAGTGTAGCTTATTTTTCATTATCCTGTTTTGGTTTAATTATTTTATGTAGTTTTTTAGAATTTGATTGAACTTTTGTTAGAAATAGTGGTGTTGTTTTTTATTTGTTGCTTTTGATCAAGTTACTACTAACACTTCAACAATATACCGTGTCATTATATTTTTAAATTTTGTATTATCAGAACGATAGCTTTAATTACCAACACTAAAATGCAAAAGCTTTTTTCGTTCTTTTTGCTCTTTCGTTTGGTTGATTTGACTAAGTTTTAAGAATTTATTGCTTTTCTTTTGCCATAACTTGTATTACTAACAGATTTTACATTAAAAAAAGTTTTATTTTACTTCCTATATTTTTGTGACACTTACTTTTTTTTCATTGTAATATAATTATTTTTGTTGGAGCAGTACCAAAGTACAGCGAAAAAAGAAAATATTTCAGATTTTTATAGTTACCTGAATTGAATATCTCAAAACTAAGAGACAAACATGTTTCTATGTTGATTTCATAATAAAAAAATCATCTAATTTTAATAAAAACATTTAAATTTAAAAGCAGAATAACCGTTTATTAATTTTATTGTTGATGTTGTTTTGAAACTAAGGATGTGTCGAATCGAAATTTAAATGAAATGGGTTTGAATTTGTTTATATTGGACTGAAGTTTATGAGAAAACCTCTCATTGTCGCGTGGTGAAAAGTTCGGCAATAAAGGAATTGAGAAGTGTTTACTTCCCTTTTGATTTTTCTCTTTTTCAGAATCATTGCTCGGACGTGTAACGGCCATCTTCGCTTAGATTTATTGCCGAATAGTTCCTCACTCGTCAAAGAGACTTTAGCACATACGGTCTCAGACGTATGCGCATGCATTTGGTGCTTTTAGGTGATAATGAAAGTTGCGGTTCAACAAAAAGTAAATATGGTACAGAATTATGTTTAGCTCTATGTTTATTGTTGTGATTGTGGTACAAATCGGAAATATTATTACTTTTTACGTTGCTACCTTGTGGGTATTTACTGCGGTGTGAGAGTAGCTTAAAATGATGCTTTGTGCTTGTTTTTTTCAGCTTATTTTTTTTTTTAAATTCTTTTTATTTTTAGGACTTATAAAATACTTGTTGTGGTGTTGGAGTAAGTTTAGTTTAGTGAATTAGTGAAGCAAAAAAATGAACATTATTGCACGATTAAAACTTTTGTCTTGTAGTTTCGGCCATACTAAATTTGGTACGAAAAGTTTTTCGTGTTATAATGGCACTTGGTGTTGAAATTCTTATATTTACTGTAGTTTGTTTGCGTTGACTAGGAGGCAGCACATTCAGGCATGCACAATCACACGCGCACAATATAGCGCATGCATAATACCCCTACCATACTAGATTTAGATGGCTGATTAAGTTTGGTGGTAAGTAGCTTTGCGCTATTATTTTAATTTTGCTGAGCTCTCTTAATAATTACTCTTGGTGGTGGTATAAGTTTGATTCATTTTTAATTCAGATCCCACTTGATTCGTTGATTTCATTTTATTATTTCACAGTGTTGGTACTTAATGATTCAATTTGTTTATTTTTGTGTTATTATAGGCTTATAGCCTACACCCCCCCCTTAAAGTATCCAAAAGCAATTTTAAGACTTTGAGAAAATAAATGTCTTGTTTGTTTAGATGCAGATGTCGAAGAAGAGGGCGAAGAATCAAAATGGCAGGATCGTATTAGTTCAGGTTTCGATCGTTTAGTAGCGTTTGCATCTACCGAATTAGATAAAAGAAGGCGATCGACGGAAGGTAGTGACAGTTGTAATACGTCACCAGATTCAGGAATAGGTCATGGCGATTTACCCCCATCTTCTTTAACAGTAACTCCGGCAAAGCAAGCATTGAAGTTAAATCCGAATTCAAAACCGACTCTTTTTAAAATGCCAAACAAGATTTATTTAGAAAGTCCTCCAATAGGGGAGGCTGGAAACGATGAATCTGGACCGCCTAGAACGCCGTCTCCTTCTTCGCTTATCAACGTCCCTTTAAATTACAGCCCGGAACCACCAAATGAAAAAAGTCAGCCACGTCTGAATCCGGCTTTACTTAAATATCAACGCGAAGATAAAAAAGTTAAACCGGATCAACACTATAAAAAGAAATTTTATTACAGAGAACAGTGGAGGGATGATTCTTGGCAAAATCGAGACCACGATCGATATTGTTCGTGGAAAAATTGATAAATTCACTAAATAAGGCAGTTGTTTCATTGTTGTTTTATTTGCGATTTCACACAGCAAATGATTGAAGCGGTTGGACTTGTCTAGTTAATTTATACACTGTATTTATTTTATTTATACTATTTATCTCTGCCTATATTTGAAACATTGACTCGGTTTGAGCTTTATGCTGTATTTCATCTTAGGTAATTATTTCAGTGACTTCATTCACGTTTAAATATTTATGGCTTCCATTTCTTACTTTTTAAATCCAACATTCGTCATGTTATGTGTTCACGAGAGACTAATATTTAAACGTGTATGTAAGTCGTTACTTGTACCTACGAATCGTTGTGGTGTTATAATTCGAAATCTTCGAATTTGAAGTTTTGGTTTTAGGACCATAACTTCAGATTTAATTGCATCGTTTGCATCAAGTGCTAGATGTGGTGTAGGTGTTCTTTTTTAAATAGGTGGTTGACAGGATGGTCACACTAGAGAATTTTCGGTCAACTAGATAAATTGTAAATTTTACGTTTTAGCGTAAATAAATGGAGACTGTAATTTTGTGTTCATAAACATTGGAAGGATTTTATCGAGTTTCAACTATAATTTATTCAATTTGCTTGTAAGAGTTAATTAATTTTTACTAACGTATTGAAGACAAACACTGCCTATTAAATCTCATAAAACTGTTTTCAAAATTATTAAGTATAATTTATTTGTACATTGTACATATGTTTTTAGATATAGTACTAGCTATTTAGGGATATATATTGTAAAAAGTATAGTTAATTCAAACATAGGTAATTCACGTGGGGAAATCATTGCCTATGTTCTTATATTTCAAAACCGATTTTTACGTACAAGTGTAATACTGCCATTTTCATCATTAATTCATACATTTATATGAAAAAGTATATGTCATTTATAACTAATAATTGACTTGTACTTGTTAAAAGTGTTATGCTTGTAATATTTTAAAGTAGTTCAAAAGACTCAATTGCACCGTTTCGTATCATTCACACGGTCTTCAATCGTATTTTTTGAGGGTTTCAACTTTTACTGTACAAAGACTAAGAAACTGGCATTGCAAACATTTTTTTAAATATATTTGTATATATAGAACACGAATTAAGTCATTTTTTTATTATGTTGGATGTTTTAATCAAACTCGCGATTTTGCAAATACAGTTTTTTTTACGTTATATTCGGTCCTTTTTTATAGAATCAAAGTTTTTCAAGTGATATTTTTGTCTATTTTGTACAAAAGTACTTTGTTATTTTTATGGCCTTATTGTCTTTATCTATTTCATTTGTTGTCTTTCGCATTATATTATAGTTTATTTTTTTAGTACTAAACTTTAATGTTAACAAGTTTTTTTCAAGTTTTGTTTGTTAAATTTTATTTCTGTGCACCATATTATTACTGTCATATCCTTTAATCAATTTTTTCGTATAATGTTTTGTCATTTCATGAAACCCATAATGAAGAAGCCAAAGGTTTTGTCTAATTCAACGTTTTGTGACTGAATTTTTCTTTTTTTTTTATTCTTAGTAAAGAATTCATGGTCGAAAATAGAAAGGATAGCTCTCAGGATTACTATGAATGTGAATAAGACTAGGAATAGAATGTATGTTACATGTAAACAATAAGTTGGTAATTATGGTATCCTTTTAACTGCCATTAATTTAATAAACACTTCTATGTAAGTTTCTTCCTTACTCTCCTATTCCTTATTAAAACTCAAAAAAAAACTTTTTATAATATATTAGTGTATCTTACATGTTATGAAACAATAAGAAAACTGGAACGAATGAACATATTAATAAAATCAATATACAAAGTACTGGATAATTATTACATAAATAACACAGACAACTAACTACTCTAGAATATTCAGTGATGAAAAGATATTAATTGTAACAAAGCCTATAATTAAGTACAAGCTGTGTTTTGTCTGTTTATTAAATAATGATTCTTAAACCCTTAGGAAACTAATGCAAAAATATATATTTACAATACAACCTAACAAATTCCGAGTCGATGTTCTCCAGACATACATTTTCATAAGAGAAATATACACATATTTATATAACAAAACCATAGACATGTGATTTTTTAGTTTAACTCACGTCCACAAGTGTTTTAATTTGAATAACAATGCTAATCAACATAATTAATTTCAATAAAAAAAGACTAAATACTGAGAAAGATCGAAGAGTACAACAGTTGGACTAAATTTTTAGTATCTAGGATTTGTGTTTTGGCTAAACTGTGATTGCACAGCTGCTGCGGCGACGTTACTTGCGGCACTTCGCACATGCTGATTACGAAGAAACTCAGTCGTGAATTCTTGTTGAGCTTTGGCTAAACTAGCTCCAGTACTCCTGTACATGCGATGAATCTAAAATAATAATATAATTCTCTGTAGCAAATTATTGTTTTAACATACCTTTGTAATCAAAAACAAGTCCGCAGCTGCTGCACAACCGAACCCTGCTGCAATGATTAGCGCCAAAATTCCTTTGATTATGCTCCAGACTTCGTTATTGAATGTTTTAATGGCAGTAATGATCCCACTAAAAATTATACATTACAAAATGTCGTGCAATTTTCCGGCAATACTCACATAGTTCCGGAACCTGGAATTCCGATTGCTTGAATAAGTGTAACAACAAACTGAAAGAAGAAAATGAAAAAGAACACCATAAAATTGAACGACGAGTCGGAACGGAATGCTTTATATGCCGGCCGAAACCAACATAAGTAAGAAAAGGGTGTAAACAACACCGTATACAAAATTCCAAGTCCGATTATCATAAAATCTAGCAATAGTATTCCTCCTAGGACGTTTACCAACATTATTATTCCGTGAACTACAAATTTCCAATTCTTATTACTGTCTAACCTATTCAAAACAACTTACATATCCAAAGGTAGTACAAATGGCGTACTATTTTTTGGAATTCTAAAGGTATATCAACTTGTATATCTTGATAGAAACAAGGTTGAAAGCAGCACTGCTCAGGAAGAGGCGGCCAATTATTACGTCTCACGTTATACGATGATTGACGCATTTCTTCCTCTCGTCGAGCTAACTCTTCTTCTTTTCTTTCCAATTCTTCTTGACGTCTCTAAAATCCAGTTTTGTGTTGAGAAAATGTTTAAATGCAATAACACATGGAGCGACTTTGTGTCCATGCTAAAAATTTCTATATTCGAAAACGTTTGAATTAAGGACATGTAGTAATTCTTCTCAAATTAAAATTGACCTCTACAATGTCACCAACACATAACAAAGATCATAGCTCAGTCTAATAATAAATTTTTGTCATTTAGGCACTAAATTGAAAATAAATTTTCCCCTTTCACAAATCAACAAAACCTAGAATAAAACGTTAAAATCGGTTTTGTTCGGAATTCATAAACACATTCACGTAATGACTACAAAAACAAGATTTGACACGTCAAACTGCAATAAAGGTATATGTGCTAGCAAACATTAATTAGCAACAAACTTCACTTCTGTCGTTGTTAGGGTCAAGAGTCTAACTTTTATTTAAACAAAACAGATAATATAAACAAACTCCATCAAAATCCAATACAAGAGATAACAAAACACACAACAAATCTCCGATTTTTATTAAAAATTAAAATAAAAACGGAAGAATGAATTAAAAAAGCTCTTTAAGGTCCATTTTATCGCAGACTTTTGTGCTAACACCGTGTTTGCGAACCACGTATTTAGATAAAAACGATCTTTAACTTACTTGCAACTCTTCGGTGTTGAGTGCTGGTTTTGGTTCATGTATCTGTTGGCCACTTTTGGTATAGGCAGGTGGTTCTTGCGTTGGCTGCATAATCGCCGGTGTCGTGTTGGGCTGATTGTACCCCATCTAAAAAAAAAGCTGTAAAAACCAAGACTTTCATGCAAGAATAAGACGTACAGGCCTTGCATTTTGGGGTTGATTATCAAAAGGGTTGTAATCATTGACATTGATTTGGGCATTGGTATTCCTGGCAACCTGTTGTACCGAGGGATCCTAAAATGCAATAATATTGTAACATACGTTATTATAATTTAAATGTATTATTAATAATAAAATATTGTCATGGTGGTTGACAGTTGTAACTTACCGCAAAAGGGTTGTCAATTGTTGGTTCGCCGAATGGATTATCGTCAAAACCGGACATTTTTTCAAAAATATTTCTATTCGTTTAGCAAACAATGGATATTGAAAATGATATACTAATCTTATCTACAAATCCATTATCATTCTTGACAGGACACCATATTTTAATTTTTAGCCATGTTGACACTTGATTGTGATCATGCGCAGAACAAAGCCTTTCGTTTATCGTCTATCCTTGTTTGAATAGTCATCCTAATGTGATAAACTGAAATAGACAGAGTAGTTTAATTGCATGGTAAAAGGTGTCGCTGGGTAATTTGCAGCGGCGTAGATGTGTAAAATTGAAAGGGGGCAATTTTAGGGTCACATTAATGTCAATTTGCCGGCTTTATAATTTCATTATCTATTGTGTATCAGGTGTTTACTGACTCACGTATTCCGTATCGGATGAATTACAATCAGAAAAAATAATAATTTAAATCATACCTGTTAAAACAGAAAAAATGTAGATGATTTATTTTATTTTATAAATAAAGTATAGGAATTGAAATCGGTATTTGATTTTTCAGCGCAAATAAACAATGCTTTTTTATTACCTATTGTGGAAATAGAGAAATAGAGTAACACAAAAACATGTTTATTTAATGAATAAGTATGCTTTCTATTTTAAGAAATTTGAAAGTAAACTGAATTTAAGTATTAAGTAAACATATTCATTATTTTTGTATATATGTTAATTGTTTTAATTACTCATATTTATCTAACTTTTAAAAT
>NW_025400995.1:5596129-5874037 GCF_015345945.1 Tribolium madens | reverse complement strand
TTTTTTTACAATTATTTAGTAAAGGTACAAAAATTTTGCCAATAAAAGCCACAAATAACATTGAACAGAGTTACAATTTAGGATAGAGCTTCCTTGTTTCCTCTTATAATAGCCTATAGCAAAAAAAATTGGAAAATTATTTTTACAGCAGAAATAAATAGAGTCAAACTGCAAAATTTAAACTCTCATAACTTCGAAATTTTTATAGATAAAATTTTTTAACATTTTTTCCATGTTCCTGGTAACTTTATATGGCATTTTTCTCTGGGGCGCGAGTTCTGGCGCACCTGTATATGTATATATAAACTTAGTAGTATCATAGCGGAAATATTTCATCTATGGTAGTATATAATATGCTGTCTCTGGACCAGGGTACTTATGTGCTGAAAGAGGTCAATTTAAAAAAAAATAGTAAGAGGGGTCGAGTGACACATTATTTTGAAGATATTTTGGCAGTATATTCCTTAAATTGAATTGTTTTTTCATAACCACTTTTGTTTCCTCGCAAAAAAAATCATGATTGCATAGACAATAAGGGCAACCGGACCCTTCTTGCTTTTTAAATTTTTTGAAGGGTGGCTCTGGGTGTTAGAGAAATGCAGAAATAACTTTGAAACTTGCATAAAATATGGTTCCCCAGCTAAAATAGACCTGTTTCAAAAATTTTTTCAAATTTGGACGAAATCAGTAATTTTGGGAGATGCAAATTTTCGTTAGGACAGCCTGTGAACCTATGTGTCTCCAGTTTTGAAACCCCAGCAAAATTTCGTTTAAATAAGAAATTTATTACAAAGAAAGTACCTACATGACCTTTGACTGCAATAAATAAGTTGCAATAAAGTGTTAGAAGTGCAGCTGACACGTTTGTATATATATAAAAATGTTGTAACTGTGTACAATTTTATCAGTTGCGATTATCAGTTTGGAGTTTGCTATTCGAAAGCTGAAGTTTCGCTTGAATTACGCCTAAAAGTCAAACCGATCGTCAAAACCTAAAATTAAATTTGAAAAAAAAAAACAGTTGCGGGGTAAAGTTTGTGTTTAAATCGGTAGTACTTAAACTTAGCTTTGTTGTCTTCATGTAATTAAAGAAAACGTAAACATGTCACTGTCTCTGTCACCTGGTCTCTCTTTCTAACTTGTGATTTCTGTTCGTCTATTTCTAATTCCTCTGTCAAAAAGGTGCTGGTGAGGCTCTGAAAATCCGACGATTTTCCAAAAATCCGTCGAAAATGTCCAATTTTCACAAAGTGGAGGTCAACAAAACCGTCTGGGAAGTACCAGTGAGGTACCAAATGCTATCAACGGTGGGTTCTGGAGCATACGGCCAAGTTTGGTACGTAATTTTACCACCTACATGTATTGCTCAATCATCACAATTCCACCAAATTCGATTCCATTTTCCATTAAAATCCACCCAGGGGAACCTCTAGTCAAAATAAAATTCTCTTGCAATTACTGTCTTTCGAAAATAACACCCGAAAATCACATTTTCATCGGGTTTTATAGGTTAGGTTTTTAAACGGAGACCTTAACCTATTTTGGTTCACAGCTCAGCTGTCGACACTTACTCAAATAGGAAAAAAGTTGCAATAAAGAAGTTAGCCCGACCTTTTCAATCAGCAGTTCATGCTAAAAGGACGTACCGAGAATTAAAACTGCTCAAACATATGAGACATGAAAATGTCATAGGTTTATTGGATGTTTTTTACCCACAACATGATAATAACCAGGTAAGGGGGCTGTGGTTCGCCACTGTACCAATAAAACTTGCATTGTAGATTTATCTAGTCACGCACTTGATGGGGGCTGATTTAAATAACATCATACGTACTCAAAAACTCACAGATGATCATGTCCAATTTTTGGTATACCAGATCTTACGAGGGCTAAAGTACATACATTCTGCAGGCATAATACATAGGGTAAGACTTTGCAAAATTAACATGAGATTGTTCATTAACCAATGCTATTTTGCATTCATCGCTAGTACTTTCTTATTTTACAAATAATAGAAAATAGACTGAAAAGATCCTACTAGTGTCATCCTAGAACAAAGAGAATTTCTATTATTTCCTTATTTCTTAGTAAAATCAAGTCGAAATAGCTGGCAAAACAATGATTAAAGTCCAGATTCTGTCGTAAAGGTTGGACACAAGTGTCATGAATGAAGTAATGTTTTTATTAATACTGTTTACGACATTTTTATCTTTATGGTATAATTACAACTTTATTAATGGCCAGATGTTTTGGTCAATTTACTGTAGTTCGGCTTGTATGTGGAAGCAATAGAGTAAATATAATTTTTTCGGCACAAGATTTTTTACTGCGAATGAAGAATTGTCAGTGAATTTTTATTTTTAAGGATTTGAAGCCATCAAATATTGCTGTGAACGAAGACTGTGAGCTAAAAATCCTCGATTTCGGGCTTGCCAGACCTACCGAAACCGAAATGACCGGATATGTAGCAACTCGATGGTACAGGGCACCCGAAATAATGTTAAACTGGATGCACTACAATCAAACAGTCGATATTTGGTCAGTTGGTTGCATCATGGCCGAATTGTTAACAGGACGTACATTATTTCCAGGAACAGATCGTATCCTTTTTTATCAACTTTCGTTTATGAAACTAGAGTAGTCCTTAACACTTCTTAGACATCCACCAACTCAACTTGATTATGGAAATTTTAGGAACACCCAGTGATGAATTTATGAAAAAAATAACATCAGAAAGTGTAAAATATACCGAATTTTTCCGAGTTGTTGTGTCATGAATGTAATTGCAGGCAAGGAGTTACATAAAGTCGCTGTGCCCTCTACCTAAGAAAGATTTGAATCAGTATTTCCTTGGAGCGAATCCTCAAGCTGTCCATCTGTTGAGTCTTATGTTGGAGTTGGATAGTGACAACAGGATCACTGCGGAAAGAGCATTGGCACATCCTTATTTAGCGGCTTATGCTGACCCCAATGATGAACCTGTCTCGGCTCCTTACGATCAAAGTATTGAAGATATGAACCATCCAGTTGAAAAATGGAAAGAATTAGTTTTAGAAGAGATTAAATCGTTCGTCTATATACCTCCACAAAATGAGGAATCGTAAATACACGTTCAATGCTAATTGCTCACGATATAAATGTTTGCGTTTAGAAAAACGAAATCGATTGGATTTATTTTATTTAAAACAAGTTTATCGATTCGTTCAAAAAAATTATGAATTGTCTTTATCCATCAATATTAATAATTTTTTTTGCGTTATTTGCAGCTTTATTGTTTATTAATTTTTTGTAATTTAGTCTAGTATTAATAATTGATAATAAAATATAATACGGTTACAATTCTGTTTTCTTTCATCCGAATTCTTCTGGTTTAAATTTGGAATAAAAAAGGAACAAGGAAAGAAGGCATTGTAAGTGAAAAAATATTGTTTTAATTTTATTGCTGTATTAAAATACCTTCATAACTTTTCACACCAGAAAAAAACAAAATTGGTTCGATAACTTTATTTACAATAATTTTATTGTTTCTTTACTCAGGGAATATAAAAATGCGTTCTAAATTATTGAACTTATTGTTTATCTATATAATGTAATTTTTTAATTTTCTTTGATTCATAATATTTTTAAATTTAAATTAATTACAGTATGATAAAAAATTAAATAGTGTGATGTTCATGTGAGAATTGTACAGTTTCGTTTAATAAAGTGACGTTTCCACTTGACTAAATCAGAATTTCCTGATGAGATTCACCAAATAATTTAACTTAAGTAAAATACTGTTTATATGAAAATATACACAATTGAAAAAATTGTCTCGATCACGCACTATTTTTTGCACTTTGCAGCAACATCGTGTAACTTCTTCCAAAGATCGTACTGCTCAACACCTTTGACCATATGTATGCTGATTCCTTTTTGTACGCTGCATGGAGTTAGAGAGACTCTTTTATTTAAAAATTCCGGTGCATGCACGCGTTTGATTTTCAAGCTGTTGGCCACGATTCCAGTAACGAAGACATCTTCCAATTTGAAATAGGTGTGATTAAGTGCTGCGACATATAATTCTTTCGACAATCGAGCGGGCAGCAAATATGCTGGTCCAGTGGTAAAATCAGGGAAAACCGCTGGTTTATACTGGTTAGGAGAAATGTAATATTTGGATTTTTTATTTCTGATCGGTTTCCACTTTTTCGCTAATCGACCGTATATGGTTCTTTGCTCAGGACTGTGCTTTGCAATGAAAGCAAGAAGCCGAGATACATTAATAAACATGTCATCGTCAGTTTTAAGTACAAAAGCTGCTTTTGGACAGTAATTATCTACCCATTCTAACATCGAAATCGTTTTAAGAGTAAGATTGTCATATGTATCTCTGAATTTCCCTCGAATTATATCACCGTACAAATATTGTTCCTTTTCTATATTGGCATTAATCGTTTCGTTCGAAATTGAACCTAACATAAATGCTATAGCTACATCTTTTCTACTAGCGAAATGACCCCAAGTCTCTCTAATCGCCATTCTGGCACTTTCATGACTCGGTGCTGACGTTATTGCAATCAACAACTTTAAATCTCTTCCTAATTCTGGGCAGATTTGCGAACTGACATCCACGTGACCTGCCTCATATATTGTTTCAGCGGCGACTCCCCGAGTTAAATCCGGTTGACTACTACTATTTGTTGTTCCATTTGTCAAAGTCCGAACTGCTGAAATTTGAGGTGCTTCGGATGAACCGCTGTTCAAGGGCGCCGCTGTCATATTTTTCGCCACTTCAGCCTGGGTTGTGTTACCTTGGAATGCGCGAATTTCGGATGATACTAACGTACGCAGGGGTGAAGCCGTTGTCGTCAATTGGGGGGATGTTATATATGCCACGTATAGTAAACATGACGCTGTAGCTAATATTAAAATCGCCATGTGCAGTAATCGCACTTGGGCGAGCCATGGCACCCCCATGCCTGGAATAAACGATTTAATATTAATATCAAGCAATATTCACACACAAATTACCTTTTAAAGATAGTATAAATAGCTTTCATTAATTTTTAGTGTGCAGATTTTCGTTAATCAACAGATAAATTACACTTTAAAGAATACTTATTTACATTATACGTGCGGTAGATGTAATTTTACAGCGTGAAGTTTTAATATTGAACCTCGAAGTGAAGCTGAACGCTGTAAAATACCTAACGCACAAATAATGTACAAAACTTATTGATCAAAGACCATTCTTTGATTAATTCAGATTTCGATTTCTCAACACTCACGTGATTACTCATGTCAAAAGAATTATTGCGTTTATTATTTTCGAGCTAAATAGATAAACAGATAAATATGTGCATTTATCTACCATAAAGTTTTTTTTCAGAGTTTCTGAAAGCCTAAATTTTCTTGTTTTTTACAGCACTGCACAAATGCCTTGTAAAAATCAAGTACCATAGTTGTCAAAAATGTGTAAATATGTCAATTACAGTTGTCAAGACCAAAAATATATTTTCAACAATTACTAAGTAAAATCGTTTTTATTTTTAAGACTTACTATTCCAATTACTAAATACTAATTAATTTAGAATTAAAAAACTTACTATCAAAATTAAATTGAACCAATATGTAAGTGTACTAGTACAAAATATTGTTTGAAGAGAATAATGAACTACTACAGGACTGAATAAAGTTTTTTATTCCAAAAATGTCGCCTTTTTATTCGTTTATTGATTATTATCTTTACTTCATTTGCTACTTTTTTAATTACAATCGTAACTTTACGACTTGGCCACGAATTAAAACAGTAAATTTCCTTATTACCACTGATAGCTAAAATATTCAGTAAATTGTAGAATTTCAAATAATTTTATTAGTAATTTCTATAGACTTTTTTGCTTCTATACAGGGAGCACCAGAACTCGCGCCCCAGAGAAAAATGCCATGTAAGGTAAGAGTAAGATACCAGGAACATGGAAAAAAAATGTTAAAAAAATTCTATCTAAAAATTTCAAAGTTATGAGAGTTTAAATTTTGCACTTTGACTCTATTTATTTCTGTTGGAAAAATAATTTTCCAAGTTTTTTGCTGCAAGCTATTGTAACTCTGTTTAATGTTATTTGTGGCTTTTATTGGCAAAATTTTTGTACCTTTACTAAATAATTATAAAAAAACATATACAAGATCATGAGTAATATTAAATAGACATAAAAAAATGTCAAATGTCAAAAAATAAATGGCAAAATTTTTTGCCAGATAGAATTTTTTAAACATTTTTTCCATGTTTCTAGTCCTACTTGAAATTTTTCTCTGGGGCGCGAGTTCCGGCACACCTGTATATCTAATCTGTGTTTAGTGTTATATGAACCTTATTAAAATAGTTTGCAATAAATATTATTCTTTATCAAGAGTTGGCTTTCCATTGTAATTTGTGCTTAATTTTATCACAATATTTTACAGTTGATAAATCAATCAAGAGATATCAGCAATAAAACTAAGACTGCGATTTTTTAAGATAATTAAAAATGTTGATCACAAAACTTTGACTTTGTAATAGGTACATTACAATAAAGAATATAAATTTGTTAAGAAGAGATTAAACAAATTTCCAAAACCCGGAAAATCTAATTATGTTTCATATAAACTATTAAACAATAAAAAGATTAAGTCTAAAAAATTGACGCACATACTTTTGACTTATCTAATTTATGGTTTGAAAAACGTATTGAAAACGTTGGTAGCTGCGAATCTATATTATCCACCACATGAACTGGTCACATGGTTGGAAATAATTTTAAACTTGGGCAAAAATATCACAAAAGTTATGTATTACATTGACGTTCGTTAAGAAATTAAATAAAAATAAAAAATAAGTGAATATCTGTTTCAATACCTTATAACAACACGCAAAAGAAATGATTCACTTATTTGTTGGTTTTTATAATGAAGGTCGGACCTGCATCATTAAAATAATACAGTTGTTGATACCGCAAAATGAAAAAAACTAATTTGTGATAATAGCAGTAACGAGTGAACAACTAATTTTCATACCTATTCACTTGATGTATGAATATTCACATAAGTATTTTCCACGATCTAAAGATTAATTAGTGCTATTATACCATCAAAAAATTAATTGACGACAATGAAACTACATTTAAAAATGTCAATTAAAGATTGATAAATATGAATAAGCCATTAAAAAGATTTAAAAAAACATCAATTGCCAAGTTTATTTCATTTAGTTCTCTTTGAAGAATAAAAACCATTAAAAAATCATTATTGAAACAACTTTTAATTTTGAAAAAAAGTTACCTGTTATTATTACTTATCTTAAAAACTTTCCAAGATTTATACTATAAATAGTACAAAATACACATTTTTCATAGAAACTAAAAAATTACTCACATGGATACAACATAATCGCCTAATACCTTCAGGAGTCTTGAAGAAAGTTTACACAAAACAAAAAAACCTTAGAACGGTCCTACGTATATACATCCGTTAAATCTATTTTCTCCTGATAATACGTAATCTAACACCACCGATAAAATACTTACCAATTATTTGTAAAAAATTATTGTTGTTTTGTAGGCGAGTGGATGTTGATGTAACACATCAGACGACATGACGGTGTCAAAACTGGAACATACAAAATAATTTATTAAGAATTTGCACACAAAACTTATATACATAAAACGAAGTGTTATCTTTAATCCAAATTCGGTGAAATAAGTAGGTATTGTATTTTTTAATAAATAATAATATCATTCCGAGTTCTTAACAAAATTTTGTTTTATGACACAATGACCTTCCTAATGTATTTATTCGTAAGCTTTCAAGGCACCCAACAATAGTATACGTAATTAATTTTCTACAAATTACTAATCATAAATACAAGATAAAAGAATTATCCTTGAATTTAGTAATACGATGCTGGTTTGTTCCACTCCTACATATACAGCCGGTTTCTAAAATAATTTTGATAATGAATAATAAATTAATGCTCGATAATCACTAAATTTAGAAAAATCGTTTCTCAAATTCTTGAAATAATTTCCCTGCGTTTCACACAGCGATTACTATTCGTTATATGCTTTATGCAAACGCAAACGTCACGCACAAATAAAGTGGGTACTTCGAAGAAAAATGTCCGCGGGATGGCGGGTTTGTCCCACCAGCACGAGGATATGGACACGTTCGCGGTTACAAAATACCAAGAAATAGTTAACCACTGTTTTTGAAAAGGTCCAATTTAATCCGGTTTTTCCTGAATGATTTTACCTCAAGAATATTTTTAAATCTTGTCGCCTTGTTTATAATTTTCATATTTTATTCACTTAATATTTTTGTTTTGTTTTGGGCATTATAGCCATTAACCATAACGTTTTATTTTATGAATATCATCCATTATTTTGACATTTAAGTAACATAGGGAATTGTAAATAAAAGAATTAATTGTGATATTGCTCCTTAGCATTTTATAATTGGTATTTTAATTTTTTCTCAAATAAAATTTACAATTTACTCTGTTATCTTCACATTTATTTCCATTTTTTTTTTGTTTTGTTAAATTTAACTTGGTTTTTAGAGTTATAATTAATTTGAATGCTGAGATTACTAAAAACTGCAAGACATTATCTAACTAAGGCAAAATGGTACATGAAAGTCCTACGACCTCATCACTTTAGTTTTAGTTAAAATCCGAAATCTCCCAAATTAGTCTTTAGAATAAGTATCTAAAACTAACATTAACAAGCAAAACTAGTTTTATTGTTTTAAGTTTCAAAATAAACCTCTCAGTTTTCAATTGATTTATACAATTACTTTACCGCTGATTTAATTTATTAGTTTTAACAGAAAATTAGTTTGTTTTGATGTTGTACTTAGAATAATTTTTCTCTGCTTTTTAAGTCTCATCACATTGGCGGTTTTAATTTTTTAACAACGATGTCACTTTGACAATTAATTAATTAATTGACTAATGATTGTTCTTGTTAAAAATTACTTTGTCATTTTTAAAGCTGTTTTTTGAGTTGCCATTTATTAAAATTATGTTTTTCACAAACATTTTTGTTAGATAACTTGCGTCCAATCATTTGTCAAAGTGACATCATTATTAAAAAAGTAAAACCGCCAATGTGATGGGATTTAAAACGCAGAGAAAAATAATTAAGTCCAAAATTAAGAAAAAAATTAACTTTTCTTTCCACTCAGATAGAATAATGAAGTTTTTTATTACAGATTTGCTCGTTTCAAGTGAAGCAAAAAATGTTTTTCCTTTGCAGTTTTGGCGTAAAATAAAAGATAAAAATCTTTTACTTCTTGTAAACTCAATCCGGGGAAACAGTCTATATTAAAAAATAAATATAACAAACACTCTCACTGTGTTACAATGCACGAGTATCACACAATGAGAATGAATGAATTTATATTTAACCGTTAAAGTTGATGACATTTGACGTAATTAGAAAATAGCTCAAATTGCATTGGTTTCAATGAAATATATTGATCTACAACAATTTCTCACTTAAAAACGACAGTATGCAGTCAGTGATGGTATAAAATGTTGACAAAAACAGTGCACCTGTTTTCAGTTACGCAAAATGCTTGAAACAGAAAAAATCGTTATTTTATGATCACATCATTTTATCACAAATCGCAAATAAACATTTCCAAAAATTACAAAATACTAAGAAATTGTAATTGCGTTTGATTGATGACAACAATTTCGAATGTTTGTTTCTTCGTCTTTTCTTGCAAAACATCTTTATCTCTCATGGCAATTTTAGAGTAACTTCAGGTGAAGTGAATGTTTTATCTTTGCCTTTCCTACCTTCAATTTTCTGTCATAAATCTCAGTGTTAAGATTATTTCTTATAGATGAAGACCTTATTTCTGACTGGTTTACAGAAAAAATACATTAGGCTTATCTTCTACAAGAAATGGGACAATTGTGACAAAACCGTCTTCTAATAATTAACTTATGATACAATATTATTAACCTAACAGCTAGTGTAGATCTAAGTATCGTTGCATTATTGTTGAAACATCTTATAATGGCTATAAAATGTAAACATTTGGAAATAATAGTTTAAAATTTTCCAATCACCAAAGGGTAAATTTAAATAACAAACAGAAACTTTATTGCAAATTTACTACACTCATGACCTCAAACCATATACATACTGCCTTAATTTTTACATACATACATGTTTAGGCAAACAAGTACAAGTACTCGGAGCCGCTTTGATCTGAACAGGTGAAAGTTATCTTCACTTGCAAACGATTCACTCGCTCAATAACTCAATAGCTATTTGAAATGCCTAACTTCCTCATATTTACTGTATTGTTAACCATGTTTTAGAGTAAATGTCTGGCAAATGTAGTTTTTTTTTGACTTGGTAACTGTCGTGACTGTACTGGCGGAAGGAATGACAGTCATAATTTGATTGGAAGACAAATGTAAACAACGTAAAAAAGAGTTGTTTGTTGATTCGACATTAGTTTAATGAAAATAAATTGCCGGTCTCAGGATATGACTAGTGTAGTTAATCAAATTAATTGTTAGGTGACAAGAAAAATCAATTAAAATAAAGGTCGCAATGTGTAAGCAATTAGAATTTGGGTTTATGGCAAGCAAGTCTGGATCATTGTCTTGGAGAAACTAAACGAGATTCGCAATGATGGGTTATGGGGTTCATTAGTTAATATAACCCATTTGGTTAGTCTCAAAATACGGAAAACTGACATTACATCGAGAATAACCTGGAGTTAATTTCCTTTATTTTTAGATTTGGGGAAAACATACCTGTCCATGCAGGACACGTTACACAATTAGAATTAGCCTTGACGACAATTTCTAAAATTCGCCTTTCGTTTAGCCTAAAACTAATCAGAAAAATTGCGCGAAACAAAGTACGATTCTAATCTTTCTACGTATACAAACACAGTTTTATCTAGCAAAATCGCACACCACTCACCTGTAGTTTTCTGTTTTATATCATAACGTCTACAGGTTATACTGAGGAACCCCACAGCCATGCCACCGTCAACATCAACATCGGATGACACACGTCATTGGACTCTAATCAGTGGCGTACACAACCGCGAAAAGGCCGAAATACGAAAATTCATTTGCAAGAACCATGGTTAGTTTCAATTGAAATACGACCAAGGCGCGCGGTTGACCTCAAACTGGCCCCGAAGACTAAGCTGGTTATTAAAATTCGCTTTCTTTACTTTTAATGAGGACATTTCTCCAACAATTGTTATAACCAATGGCAATTCTAAGTAATGGGAACGCGACAAGTTTAGACGATAATTGTTAGTGTCTTTGCAGAAAGAATATAACAGGAAGTCGTGTTTGCTCCATTTTAAATTTGATTAGAAGATTTTTTTTTGTTTTACGATGTGCTTGTGGCGAGTCGTTTGGTGGGATTCGGATTTCCGCAAATGTCAAACGGGGATTTTTATTATTATTTGTTGGCAGGAGTGATCAATGACGAAAGGTAGAGAACCACAACAACGACGAGAAGTTTTATTATCAAAATTTCTTTATCAAATGTTTGGCAGGTGTATTGAATAACAGGTATGTTTTCTTAAATCTTTTTATTAAATAAATGTTTTATTGACTTTGTGGTTTTTGTGTATTTTAGTGAGATAGTGATGGTATTTAGGCAATTAGAAAATTTCTTTTTTAATGATTACAAAACAATTTGTATTGTTAAGGATAATTGGTTTAATTGTGCAATTTTCAGTTTCTAATGCGGATCAAGTCATGACATTGTCGTATTGGTGGATGCATTGGTTTTGGATCACCTTTAGAATATTTGGTAAGTGCTGAAAATATTTCATGGTTTGTCTGCATGAATCATCTGATTAGCTCATCATAATAAATTAATTAGTTGCTTAAGTGTAAGTGACGTCATTATTTGTAATTGCAGTTGGTGTATCTGAGGAAATTACTTTAACACATTCCATCACCCCAGTCACAAATCCAAGTACTGATTTAGTTCAACGCACTGGCAAGGCGATTGGAATTTCTAGTTTAAATCCGCCCATCAACAATAATCCTTCCAATTCTTCAATGCAGAACATTTCAACATCAAAAAACCAGAAGCCTTCCTTAAACAAGTTTGATTTTATGTATTCCAACATGACTAAGCAGAACACAACAAATAAATTTTATTTTCCAAGCAAAGAAACGACTGTGATAAATCAGAATATAACTGACATCAGTTTAAATATTACTGATAACCAAATGCTAATTAATTCAAGTTTTAGCGCAATAAATCATACTGATAATTTCAATTATAGTAATGATACAAATTATAACCAAAGTCTTCTGCTAACCTCAGAGAAAATAACAGAAAAGGATGAGGATGTCACTGGAAACTTATCAGCAGCTGGGATAACAGGGATTACTCTGGGTTGTGTTGTTATTGTTGGCATTATTTGCGGGGTTAGCTACTTTCTCTATCGCAATAGAGGATTCAACAGACCTCAAGTACTTAACGATCGTTGCAGCAATCCGGATTCAAGTGGATACATTGATGATGCTTCAGTAAGAGTAAGCAATTACTATTTTTCTTTTTGTTGCACACGTTTGTCTTGTTTTACTCACTTTTGTTATTTTTAATGCTTCTTATTTTTTGTTTTGTGACCATTCAGGTGTTTTAAGTATATTTTTATTAAAGGAAATTGTTCATTTCTGATTACAGGATAATTCAGAAGAAATGTACAGCTTGGACAACGATTCATTTCTTAATAGTTTAGAGGCTATGACCATTCAGAACTATTGGACAGATACTGTCAAACATACAAAGTTGTAACAATCCCTTTTAAGTTTTGTAAATAAAATGACTTAAGTATTTTAGAATCTGTGATGCATATCAGTAGGCTCTCAATAAACTTTTAGTTTCATATATTTTTCTAAAAGTCTTGGAAATTAATTGTGATTTTTTAATATATTTGTTATGAACTTATTATTATTATTTATGCTCTTAATTTTAGAAAAGTACAAATGCATTTTAGTTTTGTATATATGTTTATAAATTTCGTGTTTGTTGTTTTTATACTTCCTTCTACATAAATCTCGCATGTTAACTATAAGATGTAGTGTAAAGTTAAATATATAAATTGGTAAAACTAATAAACATTAAGACACAATCAGAAGTATTTGTAAAGATTTCATGTGCAATAATATATTTTCATCCCAAAATGTAATGGAAATTTATTAAAATATAGTTTTATAACACACCTAATTGGAAGTGTCACTAAACATGGTTAGTAAAAAATGAATATACTTCAAACGTGTTTTTTTTAACCATTCATGAACCAATCCTAAACTACGTATTTTTCTTACCAGTGAAAAGTATAAGTAACAATAGAGCTTTATAGAATACATACTTAGTAACTGACTTAAAATTAGAAATAAAAACCTATACCCGGTAAACCGCTCGAATTAAAAATAAGTTACAGTGACTAAAAAATAAAGATTATTTAGACACTGACCGGTTGGTTTTGTCAATATTAGCGAAAAAAGAAATAGAAAAAGAAAAAATATATAATTTTTTTCTATTGATTTTTTAAATAAATAAAATTTTGTAATTATGGCAACATTTAATAAGCTATTTGTTAAAGATATGATTTTATAACAAATGAAACTTTCAACTTAAGATTAAAAAAAACATTTTGTAACAATATCTTCCTATTTTTAAAAAAAACTAACAATTTCGCTAACTCTAAAATGTTGACCCGAACCGATGTAGATAACTCCTTTTGAACCACTGCTTGACGTGTTGCATATAATTCAAATTACGCGCTGAAAGCTTTCCTGAAAGATCGTCGCAGCCAATAACTGAAAAGGACTAAGGAAGGGTAACTTGCGTTGTGCCCACTGACATACTTTCATCAAAAACCTTAATAATAGAAATAAAATAAATCAAATTAAATATTTTCGATTAAAACTAGTGTTTTAAAGTCATTTAGTGACAATTTCGGCTAGAAAAACGCTACAGTAAGTATCTACATTTATTAGATAGTTGCTCCACGTAGGTGCCACTGTGAAATGTTTATAATAAACATATAGCTTTATATATTTGTTTATTTTCTTTTTAAATAAGAATATGAAACATAATTAATTATAAATCTTAAATTAATAAACCACCTAATGTAATTTGCCCAGTAAAATAAATTTCAGGCTTGATTAAAGCTATTGATTGAATTCCTTTTTTTATCCAAAATTAAATGTAGAAGTGTGTTTAAAAAACTTTTTTTTTGAGGTATCTACTCCCGATTTAAGCACCGACATTAATTTGATTTCCTTCGATTATTTCAGAAAAAAAGTAAAATTTAGAGCAGCACAGAAACCGAAAAATAAGCCAGTTAAGACGAAGTATCCAAGCAAGCCGTGACTGTTTCACGTGCTAATTTTTTACAACAAATACAACAAGCGAACTGCCCCGAAAATGTTCACCCTTTGGTACTCCGTATTGTCATGGAAGGAATACAGGTATGTTTGAATGCATGATTTTTAAAACAGTTTATTAAAGTTGTACCTACCGGCATTTTGGGTCTATCATTCCAACTTCACTCAATTGGACCAAACCCAATTTTATTTATGGCAACAGACCGATTTTCAGGAATTTGCTTCAACTAGGCGCGTATAGATGGCAGAATAACGATCATAAAAATAAAATCGCAAGTGCTATTAAATTTGTCGGTTTTTTATAATATTGTTAAAAGATGAATTATGATTAATTGTAAAGTGGGCCTTATTATAAAGTCTGGCTGCCGGAGAGGTACACCACGTGTTTTTCTGAAAATATCCCAATATTCCAGGGCCACGGTCGCTGGGATATTTTTATATGCAACCGCTTTCGTAGCAACAAAATGTATTCTGGAATACTATCAAGAACAAATAAAATCTTCTTAGCTCCACATTCCTTACGTATTTATCTCTAACTAGGTGTAATTTTAGCCAAGTCTCCGCTTAGACTCACGATTTCACTCTTTGCAGTCTATGACGGTTTTAGTTTTATATTTATAGACACGACTATCATTAATTATAAGAGATGAAAGTGGACAAATTCTACCACATAACAATTCATTCCGATAAAAAAACACTAGAGGCTTAAATTTGCTTCTTCAACACAGACCACGTCAGGATTCTTTACAATGAAATTTTATTGAAATTAATTGTTTCAAGTAGCTGTGGGCGCAACAGTAAATATGTAGGGGACCAACTTGATAACATTACAATACAGACACCACGTATAAGAAAATCACAATAAAATTTATTATTATTTATTTAAATAATGGTTCACTAAATTAATGAGGAATAAACACCACTGACTGATATTTCATGTTGAAGCAGTCCGAATTTACTTGTCCCCTACCCTGGACCACAAAAATATTTTTTCACTATTTGGAAAGCTGCCCCGTTATCGGCCTATCAAGCTTTTCATTTCCTTTGGACATGATACTTAAAAATTACGTAGAAAACTGTAGCGGTTAGAAATGTGTGAATCTCAAGATTTATTATTAAAAGTGCTATAAAATATTTTAATGTTGGCATAAAAGTTAACTATACGGAATTTTAATAAAAACATTTTATTCCTTTGTGCTTATTTTAAGTATTTTAACCAACTTGTAAATTCACTAAAAATAAAAACAAGCAAGGGCATTAAGACTGTCACATTCTTGAAACGTTCAAAATGTGGAAAAATACGTTTTGAGCCAAGTCAACAAGTCCGATTATTATTGCGTAACTTCCCATACGGAAAGTTTTATTACTATAACATGTATTTGTCATCTTTTTGCTATAACAAATAGAGAATTGGTAGTGAAAATTTAAAGCAATTTTCTCAGCTAAAAATATTTGAAGCTTTTGCTCAACCTGAAATCCAAGGTCATGAAAATACTAAAATATCTCAATTGACCGGATATTGGAAACCAAATGTGCGTCAGATTAAAATTATACATACATAATATATCATTTGAGATTGATAAATATCTGAATTAATCTGTAGATTATGGAACTTGACTGTTGTCACCTGGATTTATCAAAATTATCAAGTTTTTGATAGGTCATCAACTCTTTGTGGAATTATGGCAAATTTATTTTAGTGTAGATTTTCTTGTAATTTATTAAAATACATTTTGATACTTAATATGCAATATTGTAAACAACAAAATTACTAAAATGTATTTGCGATTGTGATGAAATGAATATTAGGTATTCGTCTGCATATTAAATTTCTTAGATTATTTGGATATAGATAAAAGGAAATACTACCATACCACACTGACTTTGCAGCTTAACAATTTTTCGTAGAACGTGTAGATTATCAGTAGCAAAGTTTATTTCAATGCAATTAAGACTACTTTAGTACCTATTTTAAATGTAAAACAATAATGAAGTGTGTAAGACCATTTAGATAGTTAAGCCGTGTGATTTTATCTCATTCGATACTTCTAAATCAGCTGATCAAAATTTGCGTCAAACGTGTGGCTTATTATTAGAAACGCCGAACGACAGAAATTTTGATTAAATTTTGACTTATTTTTTATTGTTGATATTTAAAAAAAAATATGTTTTAACATACATATTTCTAAAGGAATAATAGAAATATTTTTTTCAATAGCGTAGGCCAACTACTCCTAATTGATACTAATTTTAATTCAGCTTCAATGGAAAAATTTGTTTTCTGATGATTCGAATTATCTGTCATTGATGTTGTTCCAAAAACTAAAACAAAACGTCAAATTTATTACTGTGCCAATATAATTAAAGCAAAATAAATCCTTTCAAATCTCTAATATTAATCTAAGCAAATTTTTATTTATATCTAAAAAATTGGAAAAATATTTTATTACGCTCAAAAACATTTTTACAAAAGAAATGACAGTATTGTTTAGTTGGCTTTTGTTTTCCTGAAGCTATTAATAAAATTTTATTTTTGTAACTATGACTTGAGCAGAATACTTAAATTCACCTGTTTAAAACTAATTTCGCTATTATTCTAAAATCTGAACAAAATTTGCACCGGAAATGTGTGTCAATTAGGAATATAGATTTTTATTGGGAAAATGATGTGTAATAAGTGAAATTGTATGTTTTATGAAAGATACACTGTGATAACAACTTTTTAAATTTTGATAAATGAAATAAAATGATTATGTAAGAAAAAATAATCTTTTTCTAGAAATTTTTTGAGGACATATTATTAACAAATATTATAATTTTGATTTTTCTTATTTGTTATTATTTAAAAGAATTTTCCTAAGTTTTCTGCGTTGATATACTTTTGTCTATAATAAAAAAATAATAAATGTTCTCTATTTTCTTTCATTCTTATTTATTTTGATTTTTACTGAACGATTGCATAAATAGGCATAACGAATAGATTTCTTCAAGGTTTTATAATTTTGCAAAAACGCGTCCTTAACACTTGCAACTGCATTTTCAACAATGAAAGAGTTGTTTCAAGATTAGTGAAAAAAATCATCACGCTAATGAAGCATAAATTTCATTTTTATGGTCGCATAAGCATGAGGTTATTGTAGTAGGAACAAAAGCAATAATTAACAAGACACAATATTTAAATATCTTAGCGTGAAACATAAAAATTAATTCTGGCAAGAGTGCCATTTACGCAATTAATAGAAATGGGTCTGAAAATTGTCGTAAGATTTAATTGATTGTGTCGAGACTAAATGGAACAAAAGTTAAATGGCCCAATTAAATTATCGCTTGTTTAAATATTAATTTTGCGGGAAAGCAAAATCGGCTAAGGATGCAGTTAGCTAATAGATGAGTAAACTGGAAGATTATATATCTATAGTTATCGAGAGGTAACAAATTACAAACACAAATTTTAATATCTTAATATTGGCAATAATTGAATTGTGGACTACGTGCTTATCTGCACATAGATTATTTATTGCATTTTGAAGTGTTTTTTTAAATGTTTTTTTCCACAGTTAAGATTAATCAACACTAGTCAATAAATTGCAATATTGTTCTTTCGTTTTATGAATCTGCATGAGAAAACGAACCAATGGACACCAGTCAATGTCATCAGCGGTTAATATAAGAAAATTAAATAACGTTGAATAAATATTGCGCGCTTAACTCAGACGCTTGTTAACTCTTAAAGTCAATACAAGTAATTATTAAACTAAACCTTTACAAAATACAGGTATTAAACAGTTTATCGTTTGTATCTCCATCACAAAACTATTTTAGTTTTCCCAGGCAACGTTTATTTTCTTTCTACTCCCGCCTTTAGTAAATTATACATGTCAAACAGCTGTTCGGAGGCTTTTTCTATATTTAAACATTCTATAAACAAGTAATGCACTCCAAATTTTCAAAAATGAAAGACGTTAACCTCACCTAAAGTCAAACAAATTCAAACAAAACGTAAAAAAATCCAATTATTCAATTACGTAAATTTGGATTTTTAGCTAAACAGTTTCATTTGCTTATGCAAGGTTGGTCAAGGGCATCAGAATAAGCTGCCAGAACACCACTTTGCCAAATTTTGTTACACAATTAGGTTGAAATTTCGATTTTTTTTAAAGTTTTTTTTGTTTTCATTATTTGCTTACTTTTCTTCTTCTGTAGATCTTTCAGACAAGTCTCAAAATTCTTTTATGAATCGAAAGACAATTTCCAAGTTTGAAAATGTAAACTTGCATATATTTTTCTGTTTTTGTTAGTAATAGAAAACTAAATGCACAACTTTTGTCTGAGTTTTTTAAAATATATTTTTTTAATAATTTTTTGGCATCATTTGAGGTTTTTCTTTAAACATTAATTTTTGTTTTTATTTTTACTTGTACTATATTTTGTTTTTTTTTATTTGGTTGTTTTTTTTATTTTAAGAGAAGTAATCCTGGACAAAGTGTCACAAAAGCTCTCCCCCTCGTGCCCTAAAACAAAGCCGAGTCAACCGACTCCTCCGCCCCCTCCGCCGCCGGTCGAGCCGCCGAAACCGCCGCGAGCAGAACCGCCGAAGCCACCACAATCGGTCCCCAAGCCAATACCACCCCCATCGCCGCCGAAGGCTTCGTTACCTCCCAAATTGGACCCTCCTGCAAAGCCTCCGCGATCTCCTTCACCACATCCTCTACGAACTGAAGCTTTCGAGGATATTGAATATGAAGATGAAGAAAGCGACGAGGAAGATGAAGATTCGGTTGTTGATTCGGTCCCACCTCCGAAACCGGCTGCTAAAAACGTTAACGATTTTATAAACGTTGAGAAAAACCAACAGCAGCGCGATTTTGGGCCTCAAAGGTACAACGAACAGCTACTAAAAAAGTAAAATAACTAACACTTGTTTCATGATCACTACTAAAAAATTATTATACTAATAAATTATTACCGAAAGAAAAAGTTTTTTATTTGGGTGCGCAACGAAGCGAACCACTTTCAAGGGTTTTCGGAGAGGGGCTTTCTTCAGGATTTCAACCAACACAGATTTCATTTAGTTTCAGTTGTATTTAGTCGATATTTATTTTTTATTTATCACTTATGCAGTCTTTTCGAGTAGAGTTGTATTAAGTTATTTTCAATAAATACAAAACCAAAAATTGAACAAACAAAAAATTACACTAACAACAAAAAAAGGAAAAAGTGTATGTTGTTTAAGTGAATTTTGTAGGAGAAAGATTTACGTACAGGACTGAACACAGCATATTAAAAATATCTATTCTACCGGTTTCAAACACAAAATCAACAAAAAAAGGATACCTAGGATTTGCTCATTCTATCAAAATTTCACTGAAGTTACATATAAAGATTAAATATAGTAAATTGCTAAAATGTGTTATGAAGCAATATAATGAATAACATATAGTACAAGATATAAAAATGGTTTGTTTTTTTAATCACCACGAAATGTATGTTATGTTTTATATGTATAAAACATCAGTGAAAATCTAAGTGCAGTAAGAGTTTGGCTAATAGATATTAAATTTTGCAGACTATATCAAAATGAAACAATCTTAAAATTGCTTTTATCTTTTTAACAAGGCAATTGAAATCTGGGTTATACCTGTTTTATGAATTTTCTAGACTTTTCTAATATTTTATGTATTTTGAAGTAATTGATTAGTGTGTAATCACTTTTATGATGTAGTTTTAAACATCATTTACATTTACGTGAGTGTTAAACATTGGTAAATACGTAAACAGTCCATCCCAGGAATCGAGAGATAAGTAAAATTGTCCCAGCTGTAGGTATAGAAAACTTTTCATTGTGCTGGATTGTGTGCCTATATTGATTGGGATAACAATGTCACGAAATACCAGTTTAGTTATGAAACAAATTTACAAAGGGACATAAAGTATTTAGGAAAGGACAAGGACGGTGAACGAGCACAAAAATCGATAAACGTGGGGATGAACAGCTGATCTCTAGAGCCACCCCTGTCTAACCCATATTCAGGTCTGAATATCAGAATCCTTGAAAAAGTGAGGCGTCGAACCGATTTATTACGTAATCCAGACGTCCGTCGTTAAATATTAACATAAACACGGCTAAACTGCTTTTTGTCAATCACATGCAAAATAAATGTGGGTTTAAAACGTTTATGTTTCTGTAAATTGAATGCTGTGAGAACGTTTCTTAATGAAATTGTTGTCGATTCGAAGGCGAGAAATAGAGAGATGACTCCAACTTAATCGGAACAATTGAAATTGTTTTTAATAAAGGCCAACAATAGACTCATAATTGATAAACTGTTCTAGACGTTTTATTGCATTCAATTTTATAACAAAATTTTATCGCGAATGAATCATTTGCGATTTTCCTTAATCCATAGTAACTGAACTAAAAATTCGTTCGGAAGTTATGCCAGCTGGCTTGTAATTTCAGTGTTTTCATTTCAATGAAGAAAATATTATTATGTAACTAATAGTAAATTTTCTCTGTCCGTTTTTAATTTATTTCGTTGATGGGTTTAAAAATAAAAGTTCTAAAAATAATAGAATCGCTTGTTTACCGGTCGTTACATAACATTTTTCCAACAATCCACCAAACCCAATCGATTTGAAAAAATCGGTTCTATGCATGATTAGTTCTAATTCTGCACCAGGACAATAAATTTAAATAAATTGAATTCTATCAAAACTCAGGGATATTTTGATCGAATTTTCGCTTGAAACATGCAAGCTAAACCTTTGGTGTAGTTCACCTGGAGTTTGCACCTGATCAATACGAGCAGAAAAATGATTTTTGCTATTTGTTATCACGATTGGACCGATTAATTGCCTCTCGAACCTTGAAAATTACAATTCGCTTGATGAAAATAACACAAAAATCACCGGATAATCCCCTCCATCCCAAGAGAGGGGAGTCTGTGAATAGATTTTTATCATTTAATTCCTTAAAAAAATCAAATTTTCAAGTTCACTATCGAAAACTTAAAGTGGTAGGTCGGGCAAGAATACGTTAAAGCCAACGATTGGTTCAATGTAATTCTGTAAACCTGACGTCATTGGGGTGGTGGGGTTGACACCAAGACCTCTTCTACAACGGGTTCCTACTCATAAACTCATAGTCGGTTCATTCTTCAGAGAGTGTGTTTCAAGCCAGACTTTCGAATTTAGAGGTGAGCCCTTAATTTAATTTACTAATACAATATTCGTACATACACACAATTCCTGCTTTTATCATAAAATTTAACATTTTTTTTTCATAGAAACCGCACTTAACTTTAAATTGATTTAGTCTAAAGCTTTTCTTATTATCAAAAGTTTAACGTTTAAACGTCTAGCCGCTTTTTTGGTGTTACATAACATTTGGGCGTTTTGTGACTCTAATCTAGTTTTCTACCGGACGCGCTACTCCGACCGTTTTGTCAATTATTTAATAAAACTACTTAACTACTTGAGTTTAATTAGTGACTCACGTCTGCCTAAACTGCTTCAGCAGTTTTGTCTCTCATTTCTATTCGAAATTAGCCCTAGATCTTGTAAATAAAAAAAAATTATAATTTTTTTTTATTGTAGCTTTAGAAATGTAATATCTAATAGTATAACAACGTTTTGTTCGGCTTTAACTAAAATTAATTAAAGAAAACGATTTAGTTTACCCACGTTATGCAACACAAAATACACAGTTATTGATTTTGAATAACGGAAAATGGGGCTTCTGGCTAATCTCATGCTTTATCCTTTTTTTTATTTAGTTTCTTGAAAGTTTTAATTAAATTGAATTGATTTGTATTGAATTTACAATTTATTTTTTTGCCCTCGAATGGGTAAGTAAATTATTGGTAAAGTCTTGTTTAAAATTGGCTGAGTAGCATGTAGATTATTTTTTATGGCACATATACTCGGACGTTTTGGTTTTTGTGAAGTTGATGAGTATTAATGTCAGTGTTGTGGTTCGAATTTTGTGTTGGCGCGTTTAGAAATGGTGGATGCGCCGGTTTAGCGAGTTGATTGTTGATATTTATCCGAGTGTTGTCTCGAAGAGTCGATTTTTATGTTAGATAGGGGTAGGTATCTTACGGGTGGTCAAGTCTGGGGACAATTATTAGAGACACGCAATTGGATTGGTCGTCTGTACGCATAGATATGCGTTTATCGATCTGTTAAAACTGCGCCCCGTCTATTCAACGCTCAAAGTTCAGTCAGAGCTCAGAGCGGGAAGCGCACGGTGGCTATACGACGACCTGAAGACGCTTAAACGCCTTATTGAAAAGGGCGTCGTCCCAAACCCCATGCCGTATAGTTGGTCCATCCATTTAGTTGTAGTGTCATTAGAGTGTATATTCATTTAGCTAGATTGAAAAAAATGGGAGGTTGCGCATCTAAGGAAAATACTAAAAAACCGAAAGAGGATGAATCGGGGTTTGTACTATTCGTATCCTGTTGATGTCATGCATGGGTCAATAGCACCAACCGGTGCCTCTGGATTTCTATGGAAGCTTTGTGTCTTGTCTTGTTCCGTGTCAACTCGATACATCAAGTACGCAACTATAAATTCCCTGCACTTAACTTCATTCTAGATCATTCATCAACTTCCAATCAATAACAATCACTTCATTATTAATTTTCTATTGAAATGATTTGTTAGATTTTTTACTAATGGTGACATTTTGTAGAAAATCCACCATGGTTGACGCAGCAGTTTTGGAAAAACTGGAAGCCGGTTTCAAGAAACTGGAAGCTTCTGACTCCAAGTCTCTTTTGAAGAAATACTTAAGCAGGGAATTGTTCGACAAGTTGAAGACCAAGAAAACTTCCTTTGGTTCCACTCTTCTTGACGTTATCCAGTCTGGTAGGTTCTCAAATTTTGTAATATTTTTTTTCTATTATGAAATTTCCCAGGTTTGGAAAACCACGATTCTGGTATTGGTATTTATGCTCCTGACGCTGACGCTTATTCCGTTTTCGCTGATTTGTTCGACCCCATCATTGAAGATTACCATGGCGGTTTCAAGAAGAGTGACAAGCACCCCCCCAAGGACTGGGGTGATGTAAACGCCTTTGGCAACTTGGACCCTGCTGGCGAATTCGTGGTGTCTACTCGTGTCCGCTGCGGCCGTTCTTTGGAGGGCTACCCCTTCAACCCTTGCTTGACCGAAGAACAATACAAAGAGATGGAACAGAAAGTGTCTTCGACGTTGTCTGGTCTCGAGGGTGAACTCAAGGGTACTTTCTACCCTCTCACTGGCATGAGCAAAGAGGTCCAGCAGAAGTTGATCGATGACCACTTCTTGTTCAAGGAAGGTGACCGTTTCTTGCAAGCTGCCAACGCTTGCCGCTTCTGGCCCACCGGCCGTGGCATTTTCCACAACGACGCCAAGACCTTCTTGGTTTGGTGCAACGAAGAGGATCACTTGAGGATCATTTCCATGCAGATGGGAGGAGATCTTGGCCAGGTCTACCGCAGATTGGTGACGGGTGTCAACGATATCGAAAAGCGTCTCCCCTTCTCGCATAGTGACAGATTCGGTTTCCTCACTTTCTGCCCGACCAATCTTGGTACAACTGTTCGTGCCTCTGTTCACATCAAAGTTCCCAAATTGGCCGCCAACAAGGCTAAGTTAGACGAAGTCGCTGCCAAATTCAATTTGCAAGTTCGTGGAACTCGCGGCGAACACACCGAAGCTGAGGGTGGTGTTTATGATATTTCCAATAAGAGACGTATGGGTCTCACTGAATTTGATGCTGTCAAGGAAATGTACGACGGCATCTCCGAAATCATCAAGATGGAAAAGGAGTTGTAAACCCCGTAACATCTGTAACATTCTAATCATACGTGATTCATCACTTATAAGCAATGACATACATAATTTGAGTAAGTATATCTTGTTTGCCAAAGGTACCAGTGAATGCTTATATTGCTAAGTTAAGATGGTGTATGGACATGAGTTAGTGTATTCAGCTTTCTAGTCGACATTGTTTTCAAATGTGAAAAATTCTTACAAATTACAAAACATTGGATTTTCCTTATTTATTTATTTTAATGTATTTATGTAAAGACGGAAGTGTTATTTTAAAAAGCAACTGCAAATTTATTACAACATTTAATAAAAGACGTCCAATGTACTACGCATTTTTTTTCTAAAACCCGCCATTTTAAACCATTTTTCCAAACCGGTTTCATCCTTGACCGCCACCAATCCCTAAAGGGGACAAGCCCATCCGCCATTTTGTCTACCAGCAACAAGAAATCGAAAGTTTGAGAGCCACCCCCCCTACCTACCATTTATGAAACAGAAAATATTTATTTCATTATTATTATCATCATAAAATATACACAACATTGTAACAACTTGTTAAAACTACACATTATCAAAAAACTTGGAAATTTATTTAAGGAATAAAGAAAAATAGTTTTTTTAATATTATGTACAAAACAATTTTTTTCATTTTTTGAAAAAATTAAATATAATCTGGAAAAAGCACGTCTCCATTAATAATAAGAAATTAATTTCTGACGTCAATTGTAAGAATCATGCAATTTTCCACGTAGTCTTGTATTACTGGTTGCTTGCCAACCATGTTATTTTTAGAAAAGCGATATTATATTCATAAAAATAGAAATACATTTTATATTTCTATAAAGTGTTTATATCATATTGATTTATTTACAAATTGCAAAATTAACAAGAAGTATTATACCAGGTGAATAAAAAGTATGGAACCAAACTTTTTTTGCTTAAACTATTTATTTTTTGAAAAAACTAATTGATGAGTAATAAAGTACTATAAAAATGTGATGATTTAACAAGAATAAAATTTTTCGAAATTTCTTTTTGTTTTTGAGTTCTACAATAAAATCAGTTTTCTCATAAAAGCTATACTTTAAGGATTACAACTATCTGTTTTATATTTAATTTTTTCAAAAAATTTTTTTTACATAAATTGCAATTTTGACAAAAAAAATTCGCATAACTCAAAAACAAAACAAAATACGATCACATTTTTTATATTACTTTAATTTATATTAATTATTATTTTCTGGAGGCAAATGATTAAAAATAAAACCGCTTGGTTCCATACTTTATATTCACCTTTACAATAGATATTAAAATTAATAAAGTAAGTATAATAAATTTATTTCTTTATTAGTTTTTGACATTTATTATTTTATTATTATTATTAATATTAATAAACAATAAAGTACAAGTACTTTTATTTTAAATTTAACTGATGAGTAGAGGTAACTGTAATCAGTTATTTAAAGTAGATAGTATGATATGTATTTAAAGTAATGTAACATGTGCAAGAATTACAAGAAATGCAAGCTTATTTTACTAAGTTGTGTTACAAAATATTAAACTTTAAAAGTACTTAAAGTCTGAATTGGATTTTTGGAAACAATCAGTCAGGTTAATACTTATTAGCTATTTGTTTTTATTTATTAATGAGAAACAAGTGTTGTTTTTATATGGTATTATTTAAAAAAATTTAAATATAAATCTTACATACAGATAAAAAAAATTAAACATTTTTAATTGCTTGTACGATTCTTTCTTTTGATATGTTTTACGGTAGCTATTATATATTTGTTAAAACAAATGTAGAAAAAACCTGTCCAATTAATTTTTTTAAAATATAATAAATAATTTCTTAAAATATAATAAATTAATAATATTTTACTATTTTGAAATTTTTTGGTGACTTTAAATTTGTTACGTTCTTGTTTTGAGCGTCCTCTTTAGGCTGTTTTTCAAACTATCAGCAGACTATTATTTGAATTCGTCGGTTAAAAGTTCGTTATAAGTGTTGGTTTTATAGAAGTTGATTTATTCAAAAAATATCATATAAAGTCTGCAAAATGGAAAATGTTTATTACAGTAGTGATGAAGAAATTGCATGGGGACCTTTAGTTTTGAAAGAGATTAGAAAGGATTTGGAAAAAGGAGTCAGAAAGATTAAACATAGAGAAACAGACTTGTAAGTAATTGTGTTTGTATGTCATTTTTAAATATGGGGGAATTAACTTATGTTCTTATTAAATATTATTATAAAACTGTTTTTGCAACACAATTTTCATTAATTTTCTTTATTTTAGGGGCACTTATTTTCCACCTTCGTCAAGTGTTCTTGAAGACCAAACTCTAAGTGACCAAAAAAGCATCCATTCTGAAAATTCTGAATATTTTACACCTGAACAAAGCACGAATAAAATTGAAACATTCTTAGAGAAGGTTTATAAAGTTATTGACAGTGAAAACAGTGATGAATGTCTTAATTCCAACGATACCACAACAGATAATACATCTAAAATTGATACACTTAAGGATATTTTAAGAAATAATGAAAAGCAGTGTAATTTAGACGATTATCATCAGACATTGGTGGAAAACTCAGTTGTTTTGTCGCCAGATTCAAAGTGTCTTGAACAAGTAATTGATTCTACAATTGAAGAAATCTCAGATGAAGAAAGTTATACAGAAAGTGATAGTAATGATGTGATTTTAATCAGCGATGACAGTATTAATGATTCTGTAACTGGAGTACTTGCAGAAGAATCTGTTTTAGTAAAACCTGAGGAAGAACAAAGTGTCTTATTAAGTGAATCATTGGTATCATGGAATTTAGACGAAAAGACTCTGGAAGCAAAATGTGAATCATCATTGGATAAATCGCCTGGAGAAGCGTATTCATCGAATTCGGATTACGAAGATTCACATCATAAAAAAAATTTCTTTCATGAGACTGAAGAAAGCGTTCACTATCAATCAAGTGATTATCGTTTTGTGCCACAAAATTCTATACCAAGTCTGAAAAGTTCGGAGGATAGCAAAAATGATTCACATGAATTTAACGATACACTTGAAGAGATGGAAATGGCTCTGAAGCATGGTCTTGACTATGCTTTCCCAGGAGATTCTTCCCAAAGTACTGAAGCCTCCACTGCTCAGAAAATACCACAAAAACTTCTATCAACTACAAAAAAGAAGCCTTCAAAACCTACTAAATTTGATTACATCCTAAGTCCTGTTGCAAATTACATCAGAAAGGACAACGATAACTTTAAAATGCCTCTGAAACCTGTCAAGAGCAAAACAACTACTCCTTGTTCTAGAATACCGGTAACACAACCAAAGCCGTTTACCAGCGTGATAAGTCCCATTGGCGTTTATATCAAAAATAGTCCTTGTTCTGCATCCAAAAGAAACGTGGCCGTGAAACCAATATCACAGTTAAATATGAAATATGAGAGTGTTTTAAATAATAAAGAAAACAACGTTGACTTACCAGACAATGTTTATCGGCCACCACGCAAAGTTGTCACTTGTGTCAAAAACGATATAATTTTGCCATCCAATCTTCAGAAATTTGTGCCAGAATCAACAGTTACAAAGCATGAGAATCGACTCCGAAAAGAAACAAATATCGAAACAAAAATTTTAGAAGAGGATTTAACATCTGTTGATTCAAGTTTACTCAATCAATCGTGTGAGGATACATCATTTTTGAAAGTGAAACAAGCATATATTAAGTAGATTTGTGGTTTATTATTGTACCGTATTTATTGTAAATATCTTTTTTTATAAACGTTAATTAATAAATTTTTTGCTAAATTGTGATTCAATTACTGTTTGAATTAAAATTAGGTTGGCTGAAACTCCCACGTGACATCTAGTCAACCAATCAGCATGCGACAACGCTTAAAATAAAGGACATGCGCAGTTTTAAAGCCACGTAATTGACAGCATTGTGCGGAAGGTTGTGCCGGCGAAAAATAGGTTTTAGCAAATAATTAAATAATATTTAGAATAAAAATGTTTTTGAATAAATTATTCGTGTTGTGTCTTTTGTATTGTACGTGTTTTGCAAAAGAAGAGGATGTTTTGGAGTTCAGTGACAGCGATTTTGAGAGTAGATTAGCCGAACATGAAACTGCCCTCGTCATGTTTTATGCCCCTTGGTAATTATATTTCCTTTTTGCAAACTTTTCAACTAATAAAAATTGTTAAGGTGTGGCCATTGTAAAAAACTGAAACCTGAATACGCGAAAGCTGCAGAGGACTTAATCCGCAACGACCCTCCAATTGCTTTAGTCAAAGTAGATTGTACTGAGGCAGGAAAAGAAACTTGCAATAAGCACGGTGTCAGTGGATACCCCACGTTGAAGATCTTCCGCAATGGAGAATTCTCACAGGAGTATGGGGGTCCCCGGGAAGCTGGGGGTATTGTCAAGTACATGAAGGCGCAAGTGGGCCCCAGTTCCAAGGAATTGACCAGCGTTGAAGACCTCGAAAAGTTTCTCAAAGCCGAAAATGATGTCTCTGTTGTCGGTTTCTTTGAAAAAGAATCAGATCTCAAGACCGCTTTTCTTAAACTCGCTGACAAATTGAGAGAAAAAGTTAGATTTGCACATTCCACCTACAAGCCCGTTTTGGAGAAACAAGGAGTCAGTGATGGCATTGTGTTATTCCGTCCCCAACACTTGCACAACAAGTTCGAAGATAACAGTGTTGTCTACAATGGAGGTGCCGTCACTGGTGAAATACAAGATTTTATTAACAAAAACTAGTAAATTTTTGCTGATTTTGGGACGCTTTTTTTAATAGTAATTGTTTCAGCCATGGCTTAGTTGGTCATCGCAAATCTGATAACAGAAATGACTTCCAGAATCCTCTAGTAGTTGCTTATTATGGTGTTGATTACGTCAAAAATCCGAAAGGCACAAACTACTGGCGTAACAGGGTTTTGAAGGTTGCGAAACAGTACAAGGATAAGATCAACTTTGCTGTCAGCGCTAAAGATGACTTCCAATATGAATTAAACGAATATGGTATTGACTACGTCAAGGAGGATAAACCAGTTGTCTTAGCCAGGGACGCCAAAAACCAAAAATTCATTATGAAAGATCCCTTCTCGTAAGTACGAAACTAACAATTTTTCTTGTTTATTTCACTTTTCTATAGCACGACAGAATGTTTTCGTTGATTTGTTGCAATTGTAACAATAAAATTGTTATAAATTCTTCTAGTGGCACAGTAAATACTAAAAAATTGTTTGAAAACAAAAAAAGATATAAGAAAATCCAAATCGACATTAATAGTATCGTATTTATGTAAGCAAAATTGTCAGAAGCGTGTTTATACATTCACTTGCATCACTTATTGTTATTTGTTACGTGAAAAAAAGTAAACAAATTAAGGTGAAGATGCATTTGTAATAGCCTTGTTTGTAGAAACTCTTTTCTTGAATTTTAAAATTGTCATATTTTTTGTTTTCTTTGTATTTTGTGAGAATTTTTTCATTTGATTTAATTTTTTAGTATTGAGGCCTTGGACAGCTTTGTCAAGGACCTTCTTGACGGAAAACTGGAGCCTTATTTGAAGACCGAGCCTATTCCTGAGAACAACGACGGACCTGTGACAGTCGCCGTAGCCAAAAACTTTGATGAAGTTGTGCTCAGTAATGGCAAAGACACCCTGATTGAGTTCTACGCCCCTTGGTGTGGTCATTGTAAGAAACTTGCGCCCGTCTATGATGAACTCGGTGAAAAAATGAAAAACGAGGATGTGGCAATTGTTAAAATGGACGCAACGGCTAATGATGTTCCACAACCGTTTGATGTACGCGGTTTCCCTACTCTGTATTGGGCCGCTAAGGATTCGAAAGATAGCCCAGTTCGTTATGAGGTAACTGGAATATTTTTGAATTGGGGAGTGTAATTTAATATGTGTTTACAGGGCGGACGTGAAGTCGATGATTTCGTCAAATATATCGCTAAACATGCCTCATCTGAGCTTAAGGGATATGACAGGAAGGGAAATCCTAAAGCGGAAAAGACTGAACTTTAAGAATGTAAATAGTGATTGCAGGAATGTAATTATTCAAAAAAATTCAATATTCTGTTTTCCATTGTAGTTTAAATTGTAATTGTTTTTGTAATTAAATCCAGTTTCATAATTTTTTTTAATCGGCATTTAGTGATAAAACAGTAAGTAAAGGCGAGGTCTGTACCACTCTCCACGGTCCCACCTAATGCAAATTTGTTTCTACATTAAGACTAGTTTATATAAATTTATTTACCTTTTTCAATAAAAAACTTAAACAAAATGGTTAATTCTTTTCTAAATAGTAACACAAATGTGATTACAGATAATTGTTGCTATCAGAAACAATAATTGCTTTATCCACAACGGAGTAGATATCACGTCCACTCTCAACTGTTTGTAAATTAACCACAGCTGTTATTTGTGAGTTCCATTTTAATAGGACTTTTCATCGTTATAACCCCAAACAATGTCAGCTACAAAAAGGTAAGTCTCTTAACCAATTACGCTTGTCATTAAAAAAATGAAAAAACACCTGCAAAGGAGAGTCAAAATAAAAGTGAGGTTATGTCAAAACAAATGCACTGGCGAAGTTACAGTTTATTAATAACAAATATAACAATTAATTTCAACTAGGAATTTTCGTTTCCAAGTGTAGACCATGTATATTTTTAATTTGTTCCTTTAGAGTGTCGTACACACTCCGATGTTGCTTAGGTATTGACAGTCCTTTAAAATCATTACTTTCAATATAGATATTAAACATAGCACCACAACCCCCTGATACATCTTCAACTTTAATTGCTTGTGACTGAGGAAATTTCTTCTGAAGAATATTTCTAATTTCTTCTTCAGTGACTACATTTTCAGAGTACATTCGAATACTCTGAGTTAACTAAAACAAACATGTTAGGTATTTTGTGTTACTTTTAAGACATCTTCTATACTATTCTGGGATAATTTACAAATTTGCTATATTTATTAAACAGTCTATTCATTTTTTATTATAATGTGAAAAATTGGAAAATAGGAACCTGAAATTATCAATCAACTGATTATCTAATATAATGATAGAAGTGCCCCCTAGCGGTTGGACCAACTTTATATTTGTATGAGTAGTTGTAAGATGGCGCTACCTAGGTTAAAATAATTTATTTGATTATTTTGCTGATAAGAACATTAATATTGATTGCTGACGTATTGAGTATTGGTTTAATTAATTTTTGGTTACATTTATAGCTCATTTATCATTTTGTGATAAGCGGTATTATGGTTTAAATGAAATATCGTTAATTATATTTTTGCACCGATTGCAACTAACACGGCCTTTGGCAATTGTTTACTTTCACAAAACTTTATTTAAAGTTTAGTTTAGTTAAATTTGTGGTTAGCAACCTTTGAATCTAAGGAACCCTTATAAGTTTTTTTTATACAAACATTGATTCGTCAATTTTTAACAAATTTACGGAAGTTTTCTAAGTATCGGAACTTTCCTTTTTGTTTATTATTGTTATAAATCCACATGCGATGCGAAAAGAGGAATTTTTCAGTTAATGATTTTTGCATGTAATTTTATGTATCAACAGAAATTAATGCTAATTATTGTTCAATTAAAACTTGTTTTGGGTAATAATTACGCGACCAATTGTTGTTTACTTTTAATCATGTATTTTGTGATTTTTGGTTGGTTCACTAGTTGTAATTTAACAATAATACCTAATGTTATATTAGAAAAAAAAAAGACATAAACTTTATGTACCACTGAAGTTTGTTAATTCAATTACTAATCAACGAATATTTAAGTAAATTCATTGCTTAAACGTACAGAAATAATTCCACATTTGTTTTGTTGACAATTTTTGTTTTATAAATAATTGCCCGTGGATATTATACATAATTAAGTTAAAAATATTTCCGATGAATGTTTACAATAACAATCATTTTTATTTGTAATAATAAGATATACAACATTTTTATTATTGCGATAAATATCTTTTATAAAAATAATAAAAGAGGTTGTTTTTTTTAAGTTTTGTAGTAGTTTCTTTTTATTAAAAACAAAGTTACGGTAATAATTAATAAAAGTTGAACATGGCCAATTAAATCCGAATTTGTTTCTGCAAATTTTTGTAGACTTTTTGTGGTATTGGAACTTTTATCCAAATTAGGATGGTTTTATTACTCAATACTTCCTTCCTTCTAGCCGACTTGTTTATGAATTCAAAATTAGCAAAGTAATCAATATTCGGTGTAGCACCGCGAGAAAACAGAATCAACTTTACGTAGTTTCCACATGTATTTATTGGCAAATTTCTCATTAATTACAGTTGCAAGCGAAAATAAACACCAAACGACGTATTTAACACGATAAACAATCATTGTCATTAATTTCTCACATGTACACAATATACTAACTTTCTTAAGTTTTCCCCTCACCCCGTCTGTCGGCAAAATTATTGTAAATAAATAGTAAAGCTATCCCCACTCCTGTGACGTCATTCCTGCCATTCTACGTTCCTTGAATGTAGACGTAACGTAACCTTGATTCGTTTTTCCTACGCCGATGGCCTGAAATGTTTACATAATTGTAGACTTGATAAAAGACACATTTGGGGCCCAATTGTCGACACACGTGTCCGGCTTGCTGATTGAAGGCCTCAATGTGCAAAAACAAGTGGTTTTTGGTCGTAATTTAAGCGTAAAAACTCAATGTTTACATGGTGCTAGTTTTCGGTTGCGCATGTTTTCGTGAAAGCACCCAAACAACAGTTAACGAGGTTGGTATACTGCCACGAAATGGCGCTCTCAGTCGATTAGAGAACATTGCGGAGAGAGGTCGTTGTGTATAATCGCGTGGTTTATTTACAAACAAAGTAAAATTCGCATCGAAAGTGAGTGTCGTTCGGGGTGTTTGGATGCCCGAGATGCCTTCAGCCGATATGCGCACCACCGTGAGCACGATGAACCCTGTGAGGGGCCCGGAATTTAACATCAGTTCGAAGGACGTAGAGGGCCTGGTGTTGGAGATCAAGGAGAACCTGCGATTGTCGGCGACGACGATGAAGGCGATACCCTGCAGCCACCTGTCGAGGAAGTCGTCGCGAGCGTCGCCCTACCGCATCCCAGGGAAAGTGTGTTGTGAGTCGGCCCCGTCTGCCTGCGATCAGTGTATCAGGAAAAACAAGCGGCGGCTGCAGCAGGAGGCGCAGGAAGACCCCTACGAACTCCTGCAGAAACTGCTCAGAGACGGTAGTTTGGTGAACGAGGCGGTCCGCAGGGTGCAGTTGGGGCTCACCCCCAAACAGAGATACTTCTACGAGTCCGATGAGGAGAATAGCCCTGTTCTACGGCTGTACTCCCAAGAGAGCTAAATTCGATAATTTTGCGTTTAATTTATTTTGTCCTTAAATGTTCCTTTGTGAGTGTTGTATGTGAGAAATTGGAAACGTTGCGTCAGCGAGAGTACAGTCCGAGCCAAAGAGACGTAAGAAGCACACATTTCGTATAGTCGGGGACGAGAGACTAGTCCCGTTTTTCCGTTTTTTTGTCTCTTAGTATTATACGCTTAAGAGAGAATTTGAATTTTTTACAAAATGCTGTATTACGCTTAATTACCGGACATTTAGATAGTGTTAAATTAGTTTGGAACTCTTACTCTATTACTCCATATCTGTGATTGTAAAATAAACCTCCCAGATTTGTTTCTCCCTCATCCAAAAAATCCAAAAATGTTTATATCAAATTTCTCAAAAAACAAGCATGGGGGAGATGAGGTGTCTTAAAATCACACATGAAAAATACGAACGTTGATTTTTCAGATGCGATTTTAATTTAATTTTAAGTATGTGTATAAAATACATAACAATGTTGGTTTTTTGTTCAACAGTCGGGTCAGTTAGTGGATCTGTACGATTTTTTTTTTCATACACTGACCTTTTAGTTGTTGCACATGCCGTGTTCTGTAATTTCTTTAAACCGAATTAGACATGCCTGCGCATTTTATTTAATTTAACTAATTAATTTAATTTTATCAGAACCGCATTTTTAAGTATTTTTTGTGTTTTATTTAAAATGCACTAGATTATTGAACTGATTCTATTGCTGTTCTTGTGATATAGTTGTTATGCATAAATTCTTAACTCAATGGGAAAAAATGTGATTTTTATATTCACTTGGTAGATGCATTTGATTTTGTTTTGTTTTTTTGACTGTGTTCTTTAGTTAGTTTACTGGACAAAATGGGTTTATAAGAATAGACGACTTATTTTTTTTTTAATTGTTTTTCACTAATTGTCAGTTACTATGTGTAGGTATTTAATTAAATTGTTTTTATCACATTTTTCTAGGGCATTTGTTTCCTAGATATTTGTGGTAAAATTTATGTTATGAATGTACGTTTTTGTTACAATCGCAATAATTTGTATTAAAATATTTTTTGATGCCTATGGCATTCATGTATTATAATGTCGAAAATAAACATTATAATCAAGTATGTTTTTTTATTACAAACTAAACCTAGAAAACATAGATAAAAATTTTATTGCAAAAAGTTAAGTGCAAGTGATTTTGCTATGTTAACCTTGTGGTGACCATACACACGTGTAAAAGGTACAATAACGTAACAAATGTGTGACTTAATTAATTATCTCGACCTACTGTACTTAATATAATTTAGTTTCATTCAAATATCAGCTCTAGAAGTCTAGAAAACACAAAGAACCCATTAAAACGGTTAACAGTTGCAATATAATATAAAGTCGCTTCAAAGAGGGAGACAGAGAGAGCACGTTACATAATTCAAGATTGGCCCTATTAAGAGCTATCGTTCCACTAGACTTAATTATATTAATTTTATTGCACCGTGTTTGCTCACTTGTGAAAAAAAATCTACTATATTTTGATAGGAATATTACATATGCATGTATGTCTAAAACATAAACAGATAAACTGAGAGAAAGCACCAAAAAATAGTGTAGTGAATGAATTAGAAGTTATTTTGATTAATAAACAGGAAGCTATATTAGATCGCATTGTTCTAACGAACATTTTGTTGCCTTTTACACACGTGTTACCTAAGCTGCGATGTTATAAATAGGTTTCTGAATATATTATCAACTTTTCTTATCCTTGAGATAAATTGTTACCACGTGGTAGTAATCTTTTCATAATGTTTGTAAAGGGCATCAAGATGTTATGTCCAATTGTTTTGGTACTAATGCATTTACAACAGACCGCCTAAAAGAATAAACATTAATCAAATGTTACAAATTGAACAATTATAGGTATAGACCACATTTCAGTCCTCTAATCCTCTAAAAGTTGAAATTACAAATAATTTTGAATTTATTTGTTTAAATTGAAAATAAAACTCCTTCATAATATTGTACTCCGCGCTAACAAATATTACCTGTCACTTGTCAGGTTAATGTTAAAACTGGGTCAGATCTGCCAATAACAGCTTTGCTTCAGTTAATTTTGTTGGAATCTAGTTTTTCTTTTTTCAAGTACTGAGCAACAGATAGATACAGCAACGACCTACTTTGTTCGATACAAGTCGACTAATATTGGCATCAACTAATCAGAAAATTTTATTTACTACAAATTAGTTTTGGATGCTTTTTTATTCTTTTGTAGAGAAATTTTTGTTATAGAGTTTATTGTTGGATCCGTAATCCAAATATCTTATTCTAAAAATACTTTTGCAATGATTATCACAATTGTAAGGTTTTATGGCTTGCGTATGTAGTATGTATGTACATACAACAACATACATACTACAGGCGCCTCGTTTGATGATTCAAGATTTTCTTAGCATTCGAATGCGTGAACGGTATTTCCAGTCACTATGCAAAGAGAAAAATCTTGTTATGAATTGAGTGGTCACACCAATAAATATTCTAGAAACTTTCCAAGGAAATTTGTAGGGAACTTTTTCAATTTGAGGATGTGACTTTATTATTGCTTCTGAAAACCCCAGGTTTTATTTATATGTGTATTTGTTGTTTCAAATAGCTTTTTTATACACTTACCAATATTTTTATATTGTTTTATGAGTGTAATACATAGTATTACTCTCAAAATTGTTATTGTCTCAAGAATTATGTCAGATAATCTTTTCGTTTAATTACTAGAGCATCTATTTTTGTTTATAGTTTATTAATTATTAAGGTTTGTTACAAAAGTACAAAAGTAGAGAGTAATAACAAAACATTTAATTTAATTTAAAATAAAAGTGAAATGTTATATTGCGGAGGGATCTTGATAACAATGGAAAAAGTAATTAATTGAATAATTGAGGGACGATTTTCTACTCGTAATTCTCCAATTTTGACTCAGTTGTTTTTCTAATAAGAGGTAAACATTGAGTTACAATGATTGTTTGATCAGTAGTGTCATCATGACGGTGCTTTACCACAATGAATCTTACTTAAATAATTATGACGTTATTTAAGATGGTACTGCATTCTCAAAAATTGATAAACAAATATTATTTTTCTATTTCGGTGTCACACTGTTTTCAGTTGCATAAAATGCAACTTTGTGACACTGTTTTTGGAAACATTTTATACACACTTTTAGCATCACTGATTGCGGGTACTGTCATTTTTAACTATTTTTTTTATTTTGATACCTACGCCCTACCTCTTAAAAATAGATGACGGATTTAAAAAAAAATAAGTGAAAAATATATTTAAAAATCAAAACGTTTTTTGATTTCAGCCAAGTTCTAATAGCGCAAAAGCTTTCTTTATTATGGTAACATTTACACACAAATTTATTATGGAAACTTTGACCTTTAATAATTTTTTGTAATTTAGATTTTTTAAATTTTTACGTGCTGTCTTTTACATTTGTTACTTCTTACTTATCAAAAATAGAATGCTATACAAAATAATTTTGTAGTACGTAATTGGCTAATTGTTCCATGTGTTTTTAAAAAATGTCGATTAATAACAGTTTGTATGGAAATAATACTGGCTTGGCGATTTTTGTTTGTTTGTATTTATAAATAATGGAGAGGCTGGTATTTATAGGTGGATTTCGGAATCCAGGGTGACTTAAAAGTATCCACATTTGTATGCTATTGTGACATTATAAACTAGCCGTGGCGATTATAAAGTATAACATTTAGAACTGCAATGCTTTTGACAAAGACGTCAGCTCTTTGTTTTTAATATTCATGCTAGAGTAAATAAGATAAGTGACAATAATAAAGTATTTCATAATTTTCTGCAATTTCACTGTTCTTTGTTGTTCTAAACAAAAGTATAATAATTAGGGAATTAATTTATCTTTGTTTTAACGATCGATTTATTGAATGTTCAATCGAAACTTGAGATAACAGTTTAATATCAGTTTGTAAGACTTGTTAGTTTTCCAGTAAAAGTAATTTGATACAGTCGCTAACAACGTCAAGGCAGAGTCTTCACCAAAATTACCATGTCTGTGCGAACTGAGTAAGTTTCTCTGTATGAATTTTGTCTATTTATTGAAGTTTAGAATTACGCAATTAATTTTATCGAGACGTATCAGTCCATTGATCAAATAACAAATTGATAAGGGAGTTAAAAGTAGGCACCCGTTCGGCTTTACATAATAGAACTGTGAGTAAACAACCAAAATTCCAACTGTAGATTTTCTCACTAATTCCTATTTGGAAGTTCCCGGAAGGCTTGGACGCGGGGTGTCCTTATCTTTTAGAAAACATGTAAATTTATCGATTTACATAAGTGTTAGTCATACGGTAGAGTAGGTGAACATTGCTACACTGTCATTCATGCTTTCGTTTTTAGTCTTGATGTTTGCATCACGCAACTTCCGTTAATATTCACTATTAAAACACTCAGGTTATTTCCTTACTGTTTATTTAGCTAGATGTTTCGACTTGAATCCAAACCAAAATAAACATTCTTGTTACCTGCGAATGCCCAAATACCCTTCTTGTTCGGACCTGTTATGATACCAAATATGAACAATTTTAATTAAAGTCGGACAGTGGACACCAGACGACTTGGGATTCGGTAGGTTAAAGGTCACTAGTTTTCCGGTTCTTCCTTTTATGTTCACGGACATCGATTAATGACTTTGCTTTTGGTTTAATATTTTGAAGTTCAAGAATTTTAAAATACTTTTGTTATTAATATAAAAATATGTTTGTAAATAGTGAAACTGCATGATTATATTTTCTAAAATTAAATTATTTTTCTTTTAAATTTCAGATGCCTTCTTACCTGAAGGTAATTTAAGTACAGGTGTTTCAAAAATTATAGACAAGATGACTACAAAACGTAGCTTTAATTTATTTTAGGGCTACTTTTCGTTTAGTAATTTTGTTGCAAACACAAATCCGTTAACTGTCGTGTTACTTAAACAACTGTTGAATTTCGGTACATTGTTTTCAGTAGTTTCAGTAATTAAGAGCATGTGAAAAGTATTATAATGCATTTTCAAAATTTTAAAATATCACAAATTGTAGAGTAAATGCAACTGATACAGTTATTATGATAGATAAAAATATCTATTTCCTTTACAACTAAATGTATTTACGTTGCGATAAAACGTCTATATTCACTTATTTAGCGATAGATAAGTATGGCCACCAAATTGTGCAACATTTCTAATAAAATGAGTCACACTGTTGTGACTAAACAAAAAATTGAACTGTTTCATCTTCGAATTGAAAAAGTTTGGAGAAAATCATTACAAAATAAACCGATAGAATGTTGTTTGTACACAAATGGGATTCCTCCGTTGTCGCCAATGAATAATTAATTAAGAAAATACCTTATTTGGCTCATGGCATAACTATAAAACCATCAAATCTATAATTACGCTAAAAATAGCATTCCTGGAAAAGTTTGTCAACTATTTTAGTAGTATTATCGATCGACAACGCGGGGTTGGTCTAATTTCGTTAAGAATTTTTTTATTTGAAAACCAAACCGCTAATTCAGTTGTAAACAAGATAATAAAAATTAAAGTTCAAAAAAATTTCCTTGAACTCGGTCATGGACCAATGACATATGTACTCATTATGAATAAGATACCATACCTACCTACCTTCCTACCTATGCCGATAAATGGACAAACGGAAACATTACTTTCGAAACTTCCTTCCTTAATGTTTCTACAATAATTAACGCCCAGCACCCTTTACGTATAATTGCAGTGGGGATTATCATCGCAGAGGTTATTAAATTCTATATTTATAGTTAATTAATTAACACCAGAAAAGTACCTTCTGATACGGTTCATTACTTACGATATTTTGCATGTAGTTAGTACACTCAACTTTCTTTCTGAACAAAACAATTAGATAATCTAACCGGAAGCACAACAATTCCAAAAAAGAAAATCAACAAAATAGACATTAGGCAATTTATTAACTTTGTATTAAAACTTGGTACAAACATCCTGTATCAAATTTGAAAGTTCAAATTTAATGTCATTTCCGGTTAACCCGAAGGTCATAGTACAGTTCACTTGATATATTCAGATCCATTGGAATAAATCAAAATATTTATCTTAAAAACATTGTCATTGTCTTTCTTTAATTAAAAACAAAAACTCAGATTTTGTAAAACTCGCTTATCACTCACACGGATGAAATGAATTCATTGATCAAAGACTGAGTCGTGGAATTACATCAAATTAGGGAAAACTTAGTTTGAGAATATTATCATTTTGTGTTAAAATCAATAGAGATAGGGGAATAAGTCTTTACGAAAATCTTTTCGCGTTGAAAAAATTTAGAATAGGTTTTCAATAAAAAAAAATCACTACCTCAAGCTAATAAAATTAGAATAAAAACACATTTACACTTTTGAACGAGATTCACTGCTAAGGGACAAAAAAATTAAATTTTTATTTTATTTTTGTTTCAATAGAAGGCTTGTTATAATTTTTTTGTTGAGCTGTTATCTCGTGATAGCTTTATAATTAAAAATCATTTTACCATTCAACCTCAAAATTAAAAGGAAAAAAATTATTCTAAAAATATTGAATAGAATAACTGAATGTATGTAGGTAAATTTTTAATTGGTTGTACTGAATCGATATCGAAGTTCTACTTATAAAATTGAGGTTAATATTCGAAATTATCAAATTATACATCGACTTTAATTTAAAAAAAAAACTAGCTTTTTGTCTGATAATAAATTAATATCATAGTGATGTTCAATAACAACTATTCTCGTGCGCGGGTTAGTTACAATTAGATCTTATAAAAACTCATGTATGTATGTGAGAGTCTTAGATTTTTATAGAATGTTTAATTTGTAAATCAAGGAGAAAGAAATGCGAATAAACCACGTATGGTTGTTTTTCCTTTCAAGTCATTAGTAATCCGTTGCTATTTAGTCAAACTACGCTATGACAGATGAAGGATGAGAACCATCTTTACAATTATCGGTGAATTGAATATTACAGCAAATTGTTACATTATTATTCAGTTAAAAATTACTCGCAAATAGGATAAGTAACTGGAAATCTCTTGTGCACGTTTCAAAATTAAAAAAGTACCGTAAAACAACTTTTATTAAGTTAAAGTAACGTTCATTCTTTAGCTAATTAACAAGACGCACACTTGGATGAGGCTGATAGAATTCAGAAAGAACGTTATGCTTTTGGCGTATAACAGACTAATTTAATTAATATTTGTTTGATGAGCTAGTTTCTGACCACCGTGATATTACCATCCGGTTTGTTGTTTTAAAATAATATTTGTTTTTATGATTACGTAAAGGAAAAACTGAACACCAGAGGCGGAAGCGGTATCAAGTTTCCGGAAAATCCAACCTGTGGTTACATTTAGAAATTTGGACATTTTATCGTTGGATTAAATAATAGTAAATAAAAAATGCAAAACCTGTGTGGGCTATTTTAACATTAGCTTAAGTCTGTTGTCTCTGTACTTTTTGTGATCATGATCATACTCAGACGTAGGAGTCGTTCGTCATCTTGCTATCATTGATAACTTAAGTTATTATTTTACATATTGAACAGAAAGTTTTTAACAAGATGTAGGTACTGTTTTAGTGTTTTGTTTATATTTTTCTAGCGTCCTTGATTAGTGTGTACAAAAAAATAATTGTAGTAATAAATTATTTTCTTTGAAATGGTGTGCATACCTATCTTTTTATAAAAACATTTTATACTGCTATTGCGGATATCCGGTATAATCTTTGAACTAGAAAGAAGGAATGAATGCAATAAAATTGTTTTAACTTTCCTACTTTTATCAATTGAGCATTCACACGAGAAATGATGGTGGTTATTAGTCATTAAAAATATCATCGTGCAATTGAAGATAAAATTGTTGAACTTTCACTGCTGTTTCTCTGACTGATCTTTTTCTGGTCTATAAAAAATTTTAGGTGAATTTTGACGTAAGCTGATGGCAATAGTTTGATTGTTGGGTCATCTTGTTTTTATTCAGATGTTATTTCGCATAAATATTCAGTTTAGGAGGTCACATTTGTTTACAACAACAGCACGGATGCAGAATTTTATCTGAAATTTAATAATAAGCGTTCATTGCTGAGCAGATGTTTGATTTTTTCATTTAGGTATCTATGTTTTCCTGGTGGGTAATAAAATGAACGGTGAGTTGCTTCCCAATGGCGGACATTTACCGTCTAGAAGGCATTCACGGTTCGTCGACTTTCATGACTATGCCATTATTATTTACATAACGCGGATGGTTATTTAACACGGTGGCAAACGTCATCGGACGTCACGTGATCTAAATTTTGTCTCAAATGATGAGCGGAATTGTACCGGGTGTTGGCGAATCTTCCTATAATTTATTGTTGACACTTGTTTGAGGAGACTCCATATTTATAGTTGTGTTGCCTTTGTTGGCAAAGGTCGTTCAACCATTTTCCACGGGATCGATTTGCCAGAAAATGTGTCATTAAGGGTACACTGAAGGGCAAAATTAATGTCATGCCATTAATGAACAGCGCCAAAGCCAAGTTTTCGTGAGCCGAATCGTCTGGCACTTTTATTGACGTCAGAATCACGACATTATTATATTTATTGCCACTGAGTATTTATTACTATTTAAATCTCTTACAACTCGAATATTTTGTGAAAATATGTGACAATGTGCTACTTTGCTGGTCTAAATGAGATGAATTTCAAGTTATGTAATAGTCTGGTTTTAAATATACTTTTGGCGAGACAATGTGATTTTGAAACGGCCTAAATGTACTCCAAATCCAAAGCTGCGTTCCTCTTCTTCATGTTTGGCAAATTTCTGAATCGTTTACCACGACAACCTTGGCGAATTTTAGCGTCAATGAACGTTAGATGTTAGATGGAATAGATTTTTTGTTATCCAAATCTAAAAATACTTGTTTGCTTTTTTAGAAAGTAGAATTTTTGAAATACATACTTAGTTGCATGAAAGACGGCTCTGCGTTTCGCCCAAAATACCCAAATAAACATTGCATTACCTTTAAAAATAATAAACACGTGATTTTTGGTGTCGCAAACGCCTCTGTGTCGATAAAAATATCAAGGATGTTAAACAGCCAATGATTTGTTTTATATTGTGTTAAACATCAAACATGAGTACAATTTTTACACCAAACTGACGCAAAGGTAGCTTTTCTAAGAGTTCTTTGTGTCGCTGCCAAAATAAAAACATCTAAAACGAGGTTAAACGTCATTATTTAGGATAATTTCGACAAATTAGAAAATGCGAACGGGAAATCATATTTTTAACCACAGGACGATACTTTTGTTTTTGTTTGTGTTTCCCATTTTCACGAAGTGTATGACGCACTTTTTTATGCTACGAAAACAAACAGGACTAAAAATCATTTTTATGTGGTTTCCTTGGTTGACATCATTGTGATAGAAATTCTGTTTCAGTATTTATTTGAAATTAAAAGTAACTCATTGACACATACCTACCTATTTCTGGTAGTTTTATTTGGGATAGATTTTTTTGGAGAAAGTTTAGTAAACTTTAATACTAAATTTAGGAGCACCAAGTGGGTGCAGTATTTGTTTTTCTTTAAGTAATGGTCAAATTACTGCTTCCATTATTATTAGATGGATTCCATTAAACACCCACGAATAGAAAAAACATCTATTATGGGTATAGCTTTTACTCATTTGAGAAAATTGGGAGATTGAAATGATGGAAATTAAATATCTGTGGTCTAATCTTGTACCTACACAGATTTCATTATTTTCGAAGAGAAAACAGCCAACTGAGTAAAAGATTTGACATAGCAAAATCAACAAAAGGTTCAATTACGGTCTATTTTCCTTAATTTGGTGTATTTTTATTAGATCTGAAAGGACACGTGGCATGCATTACATATTATTTAGAATCTTGAGATGAATCAGAGTAGTAAAATTTGATTAGATTAAATACTAGAGATTTTGGATTTGACTTTTTGTACTTTGGGTCCATCGACGGTACTGTCAGTAGTCAAAACAAAAAGAAATGAGAAAAAAAAAGAATAAATAGTACAGTTGACCTTGCCACATGCCAGTGTTTGATCAAAATAGAAGATTATACATTTTGTTATCTCAAGTGTAAACAAAAAAGTACAACAAATATCAGAAAGGTTGTATTCATTTGATACTGTTAATAGTTGGGCCAACAAATCGACGCCAAACATGTATTTATTACAATTTTGTCTCTTACGTAATGTTGCAAAGATAAAATACCAGTTGATTTGTTGATAAGACGCTAATAGAATTCCAATATAGCGTGCTTGTGGGAATTCTCAAACTCTTCTCTGCATAGATATAAATAGAAATTCAATTAAGCCTTGGTTTTTGGAATTTCTCGAAAATCTATCCAATGTTTATTTTCGTAGTGTGTTAAAACAAATTTTTTATTAGTTAGATAAGTTTAGAATAATGAACTTGAAAATCGCATGCCTGGGTGCCAAGTGTGCAGAAAGCAAAGTTCGACCGATGTTTCCACTTTTTCATTGTAAAATGGGGTTATGTTATATTTCGGTTGCTTATATCGGGTCGTTCACTTGGGTGTTTTTCCAAGTTTTATTTCAGGGAGAAATTGGACACGAATGAAGTTTGGCTAATTATGATCTGATTTGGCAATGGAGATGACTATTTGTACTTTTTGTCTGTCGTAAACACAAACCTGGCGATTTCTCAGGTCTGCATTGGTAGAATGGAGTTCATCCACCTGTTTCTTCTTCCTTGTTCGCGCCATGATCCAGTTCGCTGACTTGGACATGAATATATTTAGTGTCTCTTTCCATCTTGTCGTATTTTACTAACTTTGCTCCTCTTCTCGCTCATTTCTAATTTTGTTGTTGCTAATAAGTCAAACAATGTCAAATTTTGTTGTGTTCAAATACCTATAAACACAAACATTAGACAGAGAGCTTCTCGGTGGTTTCTTATGGAGCCGACAAAACATGAATCACTTAAAAGAATTTATAATAAACAAACGAGCATTGCCAAGGACAACACAACGTCTTTTTTGTCTGTACTTTTGTTCGTTTCCTTCTTATTCAATCGTTATTTACTATAAAATGTAGTAATTGGGTATTATCTGCTCCTGCAACAAAAGGAATTTTCTTCAGAAACATTTGCAAAATCAAAATTTACAATAGTGAACAGTTGACTCACACATTGGAAATAGAAATATTAAAAAGTTGAAACACCTCAAGTCTACCTTTTATAAGAAGATTCTTCTACTTCAGGTTTTTAGAATTGTCCGAAATTCCCTATGATTCACAACTCGTTTAGATCAATAGATGATGATAATCCTTTATGGATTCACAATCTATTCATATTACACATAATGACATACTTTATTTTACTATATACCACTTATACACTGCGTTAACCTTATAGTTGTCACTAAAAAATGATTGTATTTATTATGATAGAATATTTGTTTTGTTTTAAATTCAAATTTCTGTAGACAGTCAGGTGCTACGTAACAATAAGTTTGTTTGAGTTAATGATTTTCATTTTAATTTGACTTTAACTATTGTGGATAATTTGGATCAGACTTTATAACAGATTTTGATGTATTTTTAGTTTGCCGTAATGTTGATTTTTTTCAAGTAACGTAACTACTAATAAATTTTATGAGGCATGATATTAATAGGTTCAAGTTGAACACAATGGATTTTGGAAACTATTTTATCTTTATTGGCGTGAACGTTCTAAGTTTGTTATAATACTTAAGAAAAGGCAGTTTTATGATTTATTAGCTCATTTTAAAAACTAAAAACTAAAAAATTGTTCAATCAATCGCTTATAAAAATTGATTACTTTTATTACATTGAATTTTCTGTTTAAATAAGGCAATTAATTTTAGTTGTAACATTAATATATTTTTTAATATCAAAAATAAATAACAAATTGAAAAAATCAATAAACAAATTTTAATTCATGCAAATCATAAGCGCTGTCGATGGTTGAACTGTAAATGTATATAAGTATTCATTTATCTACTATCTAAATAACGGTTGCAATGTCTTAAATTTTTCTCTGTGCAAATCATTTGTTACTTTGACACTAAAAAAACTTGAAACACAGTCATCAAACTACTAATGTATTCAAGCTAGGTAGGTGTTTCATAAAAAACTTAGCATGTTTTGAAAGATCAATAACTCATGAAACTCATGTTGTAATGAACTTTTTTTAGTGGAAAATTATGGATGGGTCCTGGGACTTTGGAGGTACCATTGGAATTGTTTGCTTTGAATCGAAGCCGTTTGGTGGAACGTATTCGTCCGAAATCTGGAGAATCTATAATTGTTCTTCAGGGAGGCAACGAAGTTCCCTTTTACGATACTGACACCACATACAATGTGTTTCGTCAGGTAGGTTTAAATTTTAAGATTTTTTAGCACTGGATTAAAACTTATCACGTTCATTTTGCTTATACTTATTTTGATACGATTTTCATGGTCAAGTTGACGATAAAGTTTTTCGAATTCAAGTGTTAGCCACAACAATTTTTATTTAGGAACTCATACGTTTTTATTTATTTTTGGCAATTCTCCACCAGGCCACTTGATTTACTGTAAAATTATCTATGATTAAAGGCCGTATTGTTCCACGGATTTTTTTAGTAAACGTTTGGGTTGTTGAACTTACTTTAAAGATATTTTTTCATTGGAAAAAATATTGTCGCGGGAACTCAATAAATAAAGATGATGTATTTTCTTGTCGGAATCATTTGACGCAAGCGTGTCCCAAGATTGTCTTACAGTTCGCCGCACAGTTTGTGGGATATATCGACGTTATGACCTTTGTATTGTGTTTATTGAGGTGTTTAAAACTTAGTTGCCGGTTATAAACTTATAAAAGGTTACAAGCGACTCGATTTGCCAAAAACCAGCGTTTATTTAGCATTTTAGTTTAGCCAGTTTTAGCAGTCAAATTCATACTAATCCGGTTTTTCCTGTATAACACAAAATAAAATAAATGCAGTAATTTATGTATTGTTAAAATTATTAATTTACATATGTTTTATTCAACACCAATGACAATTTTTTATATTTTAGCTTTTCAGCACAAGCGGAATCATCTTATTTTTTATTTATTTTTATAGAAAAGCTCTAAAAGGTTGTGGAAGACGGAATTACAATATTCTTTTGAAGTTTTTTGCGATCAATGTCATACTGCAATTAATGTGCTTTTGATGGAAAATTATTATTAGGTAAAGTCTAATCAGTTATGACTTTGTAAGTGATATATTTCTGGACCTGAGTCTTAAAAATTCCAGTCTCCATTTTCAATATTCAACACTAAAATTCCAGAGTTCATTTCTGTCTAAACAAAAAAGACCAATCTTCTGTTGGAGGTATTCACATTTAAAATTATATTATATTTCATTATTGTCATGCTTTTAAAACTTGCATTATTAATATCTCAGAACAATGAAAATAGAGCTTGGCTTTTTTAAGACCTCAGATTTATTATTTAGTGTTGATATTTGCCAAAATTTTTGGTTTTACTTATAAAGATTTTGTTTTTTCCACAGAAACTGCACTTTTATAAAGTACTGACTGGTTCTTTTTTTTTGGTTTCTGTTTTGATAAGAGACTGTAATTGCGGTGACTGAAATTCACAAATATTTTGTTTTAGCACTTTTTGGTTGAATTTCTGTAAATGACTTTCTACTCTGTGTGTGCGTCGTTCTCCGAGAACTCTGTATATACAGGTGCGCCAGAACTCGCGCCCCAGAGAAAAATGTAAGATAATATACCAGGAACATGGAAATAATGTTTAAAAAATCTGTCAAAATATTTTGACATTTATTTATGCCTATTTAATAATACTGATGATCTTGTATATTTTTATAATTATTTAGTAAAGGTACAAAAATTTTCCCAATAAAAGCCACAAATAACCTTAAACAGAGTTGCAGTTTAGGATACAGCTTCCTTGTTTCCACTTCTAATAGCCTGTAGCAAAAAACTTGGAAAATTATTTTTCCAACAGAAATAAATATAGTCAAAGAGCAAAATTTAACCTCTTATAACTTCGAAATTTTTATAGATAAATTTTTTTAACATTTTTTCCATGCTTCTGGTATCTTACTTTTCTCTGGGGCGCGAGTTCTCGCGCACCTGTATAATTTGTACCCACTTTAAAGTAACTGTGTATCCGCTCGTTTATGATGTGTTTTAAAGGTTTTTTTTTTTTTAATAATATGTAATAAGGATAGGAGTTGAAACAAATGGATGTTGTATGCATAAAGACAGCGAATTTCTTACCTAATTCGAAATGTCCAGTCTTCTTTTTTTCGCAACCTCGGCTGTGTCCAGTCTATTCTCAACCATTGACTTATTCCTGAGTTCTTGTTTGAAATCCTATTCGCTCTTTATTTAACGATTTTATGAAACTACATTACACTAAAGCAAGAACCATGAATATCAAGGTCTTTAAAATAAATTACTTTTAAGTACTTTGGAGCTCTTTTATTTTATATATGAAACAATAATTATTGTTTTATCTTTACTAAAACGGACAGACCTCGAATAAAACATTACGTATTACGTTCTTTACTGGAACATTTTTACATAATGAAATCATTTTTTCATACAATTTGTTGAAGAGTCTGGAATCAGATCTCCAAGTCCAAGGTTTAGGTTCATATTTGAGCCTGCTGATTCCCAATTAGAAGGGATATCATACGTTACATGTGTTATTGCCCTATTGTCATCCTCCTGCACTGTTTTGAGTAATTTTTTTACAAAAGTAGTGTTTCGAGAACGTTTTGTCATGGATTTAGTAACAATACTTATAAACAAAATAAATATATATATTTTTAATTTTGGTGTTTTTCTCCATGCTTTTCTCCATGCCAGGGGTCTTAAAATTAAATTCTAATTAATATTTGGAAAGATGTAGTAAAGATGTAGATGTTGAAAAAATTAAACAATTAAAGCATTTTTTTGTCATCGAGTTTTTTATTTGAGTTTGCAATGAAACAGCACAGAATCTGGGAGATCAGGTCTGAATATACCATATCAGATTGGTATTTAAATAAATTAATAATTCTAATCAACGCCTCTAATCTAAAAATTAGGCTCATGCAATTCCTTGTTTATAAACAATGATGCAATCATGTAATCAAATCACACCTTTTTTCCATGCATATTTTTGATTGCGGAAAATGATAATTTCGTTACGGAACATTATTAATCGGCTTAAATCGCTTGACTAATAAATTATTGATTTGCGATGGCTGACCTGTTTTAGCTTTTTTGTGGGGGCTCCTAATGAAGGCCTTGACAATGCCTGCGAACCAGCCCTTTTTATCTTTTAATAAAATTGCTTTGTTTATTCGCCTTGAAAGCCTATTTGTCTTGTTAAATTAAAATTTGTTTGTTTTGTTTCAATAAATACAGTTTTACATTGCAATCTAAAGAGACGATTGATTAGGTATTGCGTCAATTTTCAACTACGTAACCGTTTCTTGGATGTCAGAATACATTTAATTTAAATCCAAATTAAATGTTTTCTTTTGTTTATTTCGGCACTTAATCAACGCGCAAGTCTTTGTTTCCATAAGAAAGGCCTTCTAAAGTCACGTTTGACCATAAATGCTGTTGTCCGCTTTGTCATTTCGACGAAGATGTTTTTAAAAAGTTTGTTTATTGTTGAATTGTTATTGTTATTGTGTTTGCAATGGGGGAAATGCTAAAAACCGCAACAAACAACTTAAAGTTCATTGTATTGTGCGGAACATACCTATATAAACATTATTTGAATTTGCGAAATAGCTAGACTTGTTAATTATTTGTGTGAACGTTGCCCAATTCTGCAACTTTCTACTTTACAAAGCCTTTCTTTTGGCGAACGTAAACGTCAGCAAATTGCGAGCATTGACCGTGGGTAAAGTAGGTTACACACCCAAACACTTCCAAAACAACAATATGCAATGCCATAAAATTCCAATTATCTATTATTAAAATTTTGCTCGTTCAAATTTCAATAAAACGAACAGTTCAGTATATTATTTGTGTTGCAAGATGTTGTCGATTAATGACCTTTGTCACCTGACAAGTGACATTACGAAAATGTTTTGTTATTTAGGCGGAATTATTGTCAAGGTGCTTTATGAGTGTGTGTAACGACATATTTGATTTGAGGCTATTCGATGACCTTTTCTCTCTATAATTTTCGACCTTCTCTAATAAGAATGAGATATTGGCATGGGAGGCAAAACTGCAACACATTGTGCAACCTTAAAACAAGACAATAGAACTACTGATGACTAACATCTAACATTTCATGAAATGAACTTTCACATGACTCCTAACTTGGTACTTTGTTTTTGTTGTGTAGGTACATTTCATTTTGTTATTGTAAACAAATACTTGAAATGATTTAAGAAAGCGTGACAGTTTCATTTCTACTCAGACGACATCCTGTATTACATATACTTTGTTTATTTTGCTTCTTATCTTGTTTATTTTTTTTTTAACTTAAAAACACTCTTTATTGCTTGTTATAATTTGTACTATTTTATACAGGGTGAGGATGAAACGCCAAGGTATATTAAAAATAATAACTTGAGTAATTTCTATTAGCTCCTATTATTCACACAAAAATAAATTTCGAAAAAAGTTGCTCGGAGAAAAAAATTAATCATTTAAGAAGTGAAATACTTTCGGCTAAATTAGGATGAACACACTAAAAATTCCAGTTTTCTAATGTTTCAACAAAGCTTCGTTCATCAACTTAGTTTACGAATTAAATAATTGTATTAGTTAAAAATGGTTATTATGTAGTTTGTACCACAGTAAAATAAATCCATGTGTACCAAATTTTTTCGTTCTCCCTGCATACTTTCCATCTCGGCTTCACAACAGAAAATGTTGATTACATGACTTCATTTATCACCACTGCTAAGTTTAATTTGATTTTTTAGGAATCTTACTTTATGTGGGCTTTCGGAGTGATTGAACCAGGATGTTACGGTGCCATTGACGTCAAATCAGGAGAAGCTTATTTGTTTGTACCTCGATTTCCGAAAAGCTATGCTGTGTGGATGGGACCACTGCATTCTCTTGAAGATTTTAGTAGGAAGTATGGTATTCCGCATGTGCATTACGCTGATGAGGTAATTTTTTGTTGTTAAACAAAAATAGTATTTAGTAGTTGAATTAAAAAAAAATGTTAAATTTATCCTTGACACAAAGAACGGTACCTACATGCTGTGCAAAACTGATTACGGAGCGTAGGAAAGGATCAAGAATAAAAATGTGAAAGTAAAACATAAATCATTTGCAAGAGATATTGGCACGGCTTGAATGTCGTAATTTGGGCAAAGTGAATAAATTTATATTGTCACGATAAGTTCTAATTTCCAAACATGTCCATTCATTTGGTTTTTACAATTACATCATTTGTTATGTTAAACCAGAATCGTTTATTTTGTTTACAACAGAGGGTCTATTGCACTGTTATTATTTTTACTGTTGCTTGGAAACATCCTGTTTATTGTTTTTAATAAAGTTAAGTGGATTTCGGTAAGTAAGTGATAGGGCATAGCCGCATAGGTCGTTAAGTACTTATTATCACGACAATGTAAACAATAATAAAGGATTTAAAATTAGGTCAGGTCGTCTCATAAACAGATGTTGAAGTTATGGCAAAGATTAACAGTATCTAGAAAAAGATCCAAATATAGAACATAAGTATGCATGTATATTTGCAGTAAAGCATGCGCTATTCATTCCATTTTCTAATTTTAATGTAAACAGAGATTATTTTCATATAATCCATATCTGAATTAAAAGTCATAAATAGGTGACAAATGTTTGAGTACTGAAACCCTGCTTTAACTTCGCTCTGATTTTTTGTAATTATTTATTGGTACCGATATCCTGGTATATGGGGGTGAGTTCTGCTTAGGAAATGAAAAAAGCGTCACTCTTAAATCTTCTAAATATTTGCTTTTATTAAATTTTGACAGAAGTAGGACACCTCATTAAACTCATAAATAAAATTGTTTTACCTTCAAATATTGGCGTGTTTGCTTGTTACATCATTGCATCAGGCATCAAACTCCCCAATAATGTGCATTTGCAATTTTTTTCATTCGGTTATTTGCTGAAAAATAAAAGTGTGCACAAGCGCCAAAAACCACCGTTGCCATGAAACTCATTGATTCACCCTTTTATTTAACGAACTGAACACAGGACATGGTGTTAAAAAATACGCAAAAAGCTTTTTCGGTGGATGGAGTTGAAACGTCGTTTAATTTTAATTGCCATTTTTTTACAAAAATAGTCGCCGCATTTATAAATCAAGGAACTAATTCATTTTTTTTATCTGTGGATCCGGATGGATTGGAAAATTTTTAATGTTTGGGTTTCAATTAGTGAGAATTGCAACATAAATGCGGCTTGCTGAAATTGCAACATTCTTTAAAAATAACCATCCGGTCCAGATTTTGCGGATAGCGCGTTAATATTGTAATTTACTCGACGGGTCATATATTCGACCCTTATGTTTAATCTCGGGGAAAAAGTTTGATTTCGTTTATCAGTTGCATTATGTATGTAGAATATGTAGTTAAGATAAACATTATTGCTTCTGTTTCTGTTTTCTGTTTCTGTTATCACATTTATACATTTATCATTATCTAAATTAAAAATATAATTGTGATTTAAAATCAGGTGTATATACGTAATTTGTTAAAGTCAAATGATTCATACTGTTATTGATTAAAAATGTTGTATTTTTACTAGAACGTCAGTACGTTTTGAACAAGATATGATCTGTTATATCGTTGATGATCCTTTTAATAGAAGAAATTCTAAATTTATACATCTGAAGTGGATACACGCGACGTGGTTTGATACCAGCAAAACAAAAAAAAAACGATCACTAAAAAAAATTAATTGTTTACTTATCGCTAAATAAATTTAACACAAAAGCTGTATTTAAATTAAAACTGGCATTGACTTTACACTGATAAAATTTTAAACTTAATTGTACAATTCTTTAAATTATAGATTTGTTATTAGATTTTATTGCATTGCTATTTTTAGACTTTCTGTAGTTATCCAGCAAGTTGATACGTCGTTAACATTCAGATTCTCTCATATTTGTTTGTTTTAGATCGTCTTTTTTCTAACAGGGAAATCGTAAAGCTAGAGAACTAATAAGCCTTTTTTATTTTTTACCCAACAAGTGAATATACTTACTTGATTTGCAAAAATAGACGTTTTATGGGTAATGATGTTATTTCCCTTTTTATGTAACAATGATGAATGCGTTTTTGTGATGTTTAAACTTATTAATGTAACTTTAGCAGCAGCAAATAATTTTTAATTATATTATAAATTAGAGCAAAAAATATATAACAGTTTTTATTTGGAGTATGTTGTAAAAATGTATCGAAAATCTTTCTAAAATTAATATAATTTTTAGTTTTAAAATAACAATATTATAAAATTATATCTCATTAAATGTAAATAAGTTTCCAACTTACTACTTCTAATGATTGTAGCACTAATTGTAGTAAGAATTAAAAACAACCGTTAAGCAAAAACTTTTATTTGGACTATTTTGTTTTTGTTATTTGTTTTATGTACCCTATATATGTACATACATTGAAAATATATCGTGTATAAATAAGATAATTTTTCCTAGAAAAATATATTTTAGTTGAGGTGTGATGTTGTAAATATTTACCTGACATTCAGCTGATAATGATTTTGTTATTATCAGTATATATATAAAATGTTACTCCTGGATCAGGGCATAATTATGCAAAACTCATTGGAAAACAGCCCAAAAAGGACATGAAACGACCAAGAAAGAGCCCAAAATCTTTTTAAAAAACGTAATATTTTGACACTCCAAACTACTCCAATAACTATAGAGACCAAAAATTGGGCACACGAAAAAATCGTTGAAAATCACCAAAAATCAAACCTCAAAATGACTTTTACTTCTGGATCACGATGAAAAATCGCCGAAAAATTCACCGATTGTGATGTTGGTGAAGCAAAATTCCTTCAAAGTATTCCTATAGTCTTATAGAAACTATAGTGATTTTTCAATTTTTTTTGTCCAGTTGGTTTAGTTCAGAAATGAAAAGCTGTTTTGGGGTGTTTGAAAACAAGGACTTTTAGGGTGCTTTTGAGGAAATTTTGCTTGATTTTGGGTGATTTTCAACGACTTTTTGTGTGCCTATTTCTTGGTGGTCAGTAAACATTAGAGTATCTATTTTGCGGTGTGGTTTCATGTTTTTTTAGGCTGTTTTTTAATTACTTTTGCTTGTGCCAAATGCCCTGATCCAGAAGTAACATTTTATGTACTACTGTTATGAAATACATTACATTCAATAAAAAAACAGAAACAACAACATTGATTAACTTTTGTCATTTTTTAGATTGCATCTGTTTTATCCAAATTAAATCCAAGGGTTTTGTTGACATTGGTAAGTAAAATACTTAATACATACCAGGTAATAAAAAGTATGGAACCAAACGTTTTTTGCTTAAACTATTTATTTTTTGAAAAAACTAATTGATGAGTGATAAAGTACTATAAAAATGTGATGATTTAACAAGAATAAAATTTTTCGAAATTTTCTTTTGTTTTTGAGTTCTTCAAAAAAAGAAATTTTTTTAAATGGCAACCCACTATAAAATCATTCTTCTCATAAAAGCTATACTCTAAGGATTACAACTATCTGCTTTATATTTATTTTTTTCAAAAATTTTTTTTCACATAAATTGCAATTTTGACAAAAAAAATCGCATAACTCAAAAACAAAACAAAATTTCGTTCTGAAAATACGATCACATTTTTAATATTACTTTAATTTATATTAATTATTATTTTCTGGAGGCAAATGACTAAAAATAACACCGCTTGGTTCCATACTTTATATTCATCCTGTATGTAGTGTTCTTCGTTGACGAACTACGACAAACCTTTTAGAAAGGACAAAACTCTGATAGTGGACTAATAGCGAAAGAGGCCGATTTTGAAGGAATTTCCAAGTAAATTCGGTATACATATTTTCAATTTTAATTACTTACGCTTTGTGGTTTCAGGTTTAAAGTTGATAATGGTTTGCTTTTCGATGAAATAGCTGATTTGTACGTATTTTTGATATTTATCTGATATCTAAACAGATTAATCTTAATTAGGAGAGTGTATAAGACGGACTATGAAATTTCCGTTATGAAATACGTGGTGGAGACATCCTCAGCGGCCCATCGCAAAGTGATGCGTTTTGCTAAAGCTGGCAAAAGCGAGTATCAATGCGAGTCAGAATTTTTGCACCACTGCTACAGCGTAGGGGGTTGTAGGCAGGTTTCATACACTTGCATTTGTGCCTCCCATACAAACGCTGCGATTCTACATTACGGACACGCTGCTGCTCCTAACGATAGATTCATCAATGAAGGAGAGCTTTGGTATTAATAGACCCGATAAAAAACCTAAGTAATAGCTCAATAAAATTGCAGTCTTTTCGATATGGGTGCCAACTATTTCGGTTACGCTGCCGATATCACTTGCACGTTTCCGGTCAGTGGCAAATTCAATCCCGATCAGAGATTAATTTACGAGGCCGTTTTGAAATCGAATTTAGCGGTTTTCGACGCCGCTAAGCCGGGATCTAGTTGGGGAGAGATGCACGTTTTGGCGACTCGCACGCTTTTGGAGGAACTGAAAAAAGGGGGGCTTTTGAAAGGGGATGTTGATGCTATGGTTACGGCAGGATTGGGGGCTATTTTCCAACCGCATGGGTTGGGGCATCTTTTAGGACTGGATGTGCACGATGTCGGTGGTTATATTACTGGCCAGCCGACGAGACGGACTGAACCGAGAGGAATTGAGAAGTTGAGGACTAACAGAGTTCTACAAGAACGAATGGTTTTAACAATCGAGCCGGGATGTTATTTTGTCGATATTGTAGGAGCTATTTTTTTAAAAATTATTTTTTATTTTAGTATTTATGGTTCCAGTTGCTTGATGAAGCGCTTGCGACTCCGAACCTTGCCCAGTTTTTGGTAGCAGACGTTGTTAAGAGATTCCGGGGTTTTGGAGGCGTTAGGATTGAAGACGATGTTCTTATTACAAAGGATGGGGCCGTCAATTTGACAAAAGTTCCAAGAACGTTAGTATTTTTACTTATTTTGCGACTGCTAATATTTAGAGCAGAAATTTTACCAACTACACTATTAATTTACAATTATTTTTAAGTACCTATTTTTATTGAAATTATTTAGACTTGTTTTTTTTATTATTGTTGCGTGTTTTTGTTCTTTATTTGCAATAAGTGTTGTTGGTAGAATTTTGTATTGAAATTTGAGGAGACATTTCGTATTACATTGTTTTTTAGGGTACAAGAAATTGAGGACTGGATTGCCGGGAAAGACGACAATAAATATAATTAAAGATTGATTACTTTCAATAATAATGTATTGCTTTGAATCAATTTTAATAAAGCTTACCTGTTAATATCGCTTTTTTGAACCTTGAATTTTTTTTTAATGAAAAACGTTGATAGCAAACTCTATCAGGTAAAATGAAATTAGATTTCGTCTGGAAACTTTATTATTCAATTATCATCATTACATTATTTATTCACTAGGCATACATCAGTCATTGAAATATAAAATAAGTACTTAAAATAATACATGTTAAACATAGTTTTCGAGTAGATAATTTGACAAGTTAAACACTAAGACTAATACTAAAAATACACTAACTTACATAAAAAAATAAAATAACGACCAGCGTTGTAAGTGCACTTAGCGCCTGGAGCATCCTCTTCTTGGAGCAGCACAGCAGTCGCTGCTATCGGTGGTGTCGTAGTCTGAAGAAAAGAAGCTGTCGGAAGTGCTATCAGAGCAGCATTCTGAGCAGCTGCACGTCTCGGAACTGCTGTAATCGGAAGAGGAGCTGTATCCGCAACGGTTGTTGGTGCGGCGGCGGGTTGTTTTCTTGTACTGTAACAATAAAAAAAAATTAACTTTGAGAAAATTACAGTAAGGAATAGTATACCTTTCATACCTTCGTACTTGATTTGGTCTTCTTAGGCCCACAAGAACCACAAGGACCGCAAGGAGAGCATGGACCGCAAGTTTTTCTCTTCGTTGTAGTTTTCGTTGCAGATTTTTTCGCTGCCGGTTTCTTGACCTTGGTCGATGATTTGGCTTTGGATTTTGGCTTAGGGCAAGAAGCACAAGAACGAGAAGAGCAACCAGGCATCCTATTAAATGAAATAATAATTACTTTTCTTCAAGGAATTAAATGTGAATTGTGAACTCACCTGAATTAATACTTTTGATCGTCTTTACTGAGAAACGTGCACTATTACTGGAAAGTTCTTCACCGTTGCTTTTATACCCTTTAGGTTTTTTGGTGAAAGATAATTTGAAAAAACTGATAAAAGCAGTTTTTCAATTTGAAACAACTAGGGATTTTTGTATTGTTAAATTGGCTAATTAAGAAAAAAATATATTTCTCAAACTAACTTTCTTAAAACCAATTTAATTTGTATAAAAACACAAATACATTTTATTGTGGGCTGTAATAAATTACATTCTGTAAGTTGTGATTTGAAATGTTTTGTATTATACTAAATTGATGATCTTTGGCTAGGGGGCAAAATATGTTGGTAGCATTGCGTTGTTGTTAAAATGTCAATATATTGTCAAAAAGGCGCGATTTTGTTGTGTTACCTTCTAATGTCCACTTGTTTTGTTTAAAAACGATTTATTTTGTGTTGTCAGTTAAAAAATTTGGGAAAAAATGTCGAAACGGTTTAGTACGGGTCAAACTAACACTCTTTTGAACTATTTTCAGTCACCTAAAGCAAAAAAAGGTACTGAAGTCAAGCAAGACTCTGCCCAAAAAAGTGTCTCTGCTACTAATGGTTTGTATTGAGATTTGTATTAAACTTTGCTGTAACATTGCTCTAACTAGGTAAGGGAGATGTGTCTCCTAAAGCAAAAAATGGTACTGAAATCAGGCAAGACCAAGACTGTACCCACAAAACTAACTCTGCTACTAATGGTTTGTATTGCGATTTGTATTAAACTTTGCTGTGACATTGCTCTAATTAGGTAAGGGAGATGTGTCTCCAGTTCAAGCTAAGAAACGTAAAAAAATGGCAATTATCGACAGCGACTCTGAAGATGAAAAGTTACCAGTTCAACCGACCCCTAAGAAGAAGAAGAACGTGAAGAAACGGCCGGTGAGCGACTCAGATGGCGAGTCTTCAGGCAGTGACAGCAAACCTAGAGAGAGGAAGTCACTAAAACAGTTCACTTTTGAGAAAAGTTCTGAGACTACAAAGATAACTGATGAAAATGCAGCTAAAGCAGCCCCAGTTGTTCGCGACATTAATTCCAATTGGTTACACAACCGGTTAGACTTTTTACAACCTGATAAAATTCGCGATATTAACAAGAAAACACCGGATGACCCCGATTATGATTCTCGCACACTTTACATCCCTCAAAGCTTCCTAGACAAACAAACTCCAGCAATGCGTCAATGGTGGGTTCTGAAAAGTACACACATGGACTCAGTTTTGTTTTTCAAAGTGGGAAAATTCTATGAACTTTATCATATGGATGCTGTTGTAGGAGTCACACAGTTGGGTTTTTCTTACATGAAGGTATTTTTCTATATATTATCTTATTTGAATTAACGTAATTGTTACAGGGGGAGTTTGCCCATTCCGGCTTCCCTGAAAGTGCCTATCATAAGATGGCAAATGCTCTAATTGAGAAAGGGTTTAAGGTTGCAAGAACTGAACAAACTGAAACTCCTGAAATGATGGCGGAAAGGTGCAAAAAACAAGGAAAGACAACTAAGTTTGATAAAGTCGTCAATAGGGAAATTTGTCAAATTTCAACAAAGGCTACTTGTGTATACACTGCACAATTGCCTGATGCTATGCATTCGCAGTCTTGTTACATGTATGCTATTGCAGAGAAGGTCTTTATTTCATTTAAGGTATTTCACTTTTATTCAATTTGGAATTTTTAGGATGTGACAGGCTTGCAAAGAAGATTTGGAATTTGTTTCATTGATACGTCTATTGGGATTTTCAAAATGGCAGAGTTTGATGACGATAAACATTGCTCAAAACTACTAGTTTGTCTTTCAGAGTATCCACCAGGATTGGTAAGTTGTCTCTTCATTTATTTTTCTGGTGGCTAAATGATTAAGGTGTATAAACCTAATTTTAGATCTTAACTGAAAGAAAGAAGATGAGTTCAAAATTAAAATTCATTCTAAATTCTCACTACAGAGATATCAGAAGAGAAACATTGGCTCCTGAAAGTCAATTCTACAGTGCTAGTACCACTGTTGAAAAACTAATGAATGGAAATTATTTTCGTAATGAAAGTAATGAAATTTGCTTGCCTGAATTCCTTAAAAATGTCACAAATGGATGTACGTTTTTCCAGTTGTTTCTTTTTTTTTATACATACATAATATTTTAGATAACGCTCAACCAGAGTATGAGTTAATGATAAAAGCATTAGGGGCGTGTTTGTGGTATTTACATGATTCCAAACTTGATATTCAAGTAGTTTCACTTGGGAAATTCGAGATTTACCAACCTTTAAGTATGAATGTAAAAGAGCAATGTTCTCGAAGTTGTATGATTTTGGATTCTGTAACGATGGTCAATTTGAATCTACTGGGTGAAGAAAGTAGTTTACAAAAAACATTGGATTATTGTCAAACTGCTTTTGGCAAAAGATTACTGACACAGTGGATCTGTCGACCTTTGTGCACCGTTGAGAAAATTAAAGAACGACAAGAAGCTATACAAGAACTGGTCAAAAATACATCCTTGTTAAAGGACGCACAAGATATACTCAAAAAATTACCAGATTTGGAACGACAGTTGGCTAAGTATGTTGACGATTTAATTATGATTTTTGGTTATAGTTTTTCTTTTTAGAATTCATACTTTTGGTAATAAATATTTTGCCCAAGATCATCCCGATAGTCGTGCTGTTTTTTACGAGGCTGCTACTTACTCAAAAAGGAGGATTGCTGATCTTTTGAAAACGTTACAAGGATTTGAATTGGCACAGAATTTGTGCCCTCTTTTTAAAGGTCAATTAGACATTTTTAGTTTTCAAATATTAAATAATGTTTTTAGGTTGTCAATCTCCGTTACTCAAAAGGTTAACTCAATTTAAACCTGATGGAATGTACGTTGATTTAACTGAATTATTATTGTTCTTTAAGGTGAGGTGATATTTACATCAAATAAAAATTAAATTTTTGTTTTATTTTTAGAATGCCTTTGATCAAGAAGAGGCTCAGAAGGAAGGAAAAATCATCCCAAAACAGGGAGTTGATGAAAATTACGACCGAGCTCAAGACGCCATAAAAGCAGTAACGAAAAAACTTGATGAGTATTTGGTAGAACTGCAACAAATGTTTGGTTGCAAAATTACATACGTGGGCACGGATAAAAAACGTTTTCAAATAGAAATTCCTGAAAGTCATACGAAAAAAGTAACAAATGAATACCAACTTGAGGGAACAAGAAAAGGGGCTAAACCAGCAAAACGTTACTCTACAGCAAGAAGTCGAGTATGTTTGATTTCTTTTTTACAGTTATTTAATTTTAAAGTGTAGCAACTTCTTGCAGATATGATGAAAGCAGAAAGTGAGAGGGCGAAAGTTGTCCAAGATTTGAACCGGAGAATTTTTGAAAAATTTAGTCAAAAGTTGTGGTCTCTATTTTCTTTTTATTTGACTAATTCAAAATTTTAGGCGCGATCAATGGGAGCAAGCGATTGAGTGTATTACTGTCTTGGATGTTTTATGTTCTTTGTCTCAATATGCTTGCAGTTTTGGTCAGGATATATGTATTCCAGAAATTGAACCAATGGGAGACACAGTAAGTGACGAAGTCTTTGGTATAACTTTTTTAATATTGATTTTTGACACAGAATAAAATTATTATTGAAAATGGGCGTCATCCTTGCATTCCAAACATTGATAATTTTGTTCCTAATGATACTAAAATGGGAGTTGGTGATTTTGCTAATATTTTACTCATCACTGGACCCAACATGGGTGGTAAATCAACACTGATGCGTCAAATTGCTATTATTTGTATTATGGCACATATGGTATGAATAATCATAATCGAGACTACAGAGAATTTAAAAAGCAATACATTGACTTTCAGGGGGGTTACGTGCCTGCATCCAGCTGTACAATATCTTTGATTGATAGGATTTTTACCCGTTTGGGGGCTCATGATGATATTGTTCAAGGCCAATCAACATTCTTAGTAGAACTATCTGAAGCTGCAGTTATTTTGCAGCATGCGACGCCACATTCGTTGGTCCTACTTGATGAATTAGGTAGAGGAACTTCTACTCATGATGGAAATGCTATAGCTACTGCCTATGTAGAAAAACTGACTACGATTAATTGTCGAACACTGTTTTCTACGCACTATCACAGTCTTGTGGATCATTTTGAGATGAGGAAAGACGTGCAGTTGGGACATATGGTAACTTTTGATACGTTTTGTTCTGTTTTTATTTATGTTTGTAATAAATAGGCTTGTATGGTCGAAAACGATGACGATCCAACTGAAGAGTCAGTTACATTCTTGTATAAGATGGCTGAAGGGCGCTGTCCAAAGTCATACGGTTTCAACGTTGCACGACTAGCGGGATTGAAACACTGTATTGTTTCACGAGGTCGGGAAATATCCAAACAGTTGGAAAATGAAGCCAGAAATCGTAAACTTTTCAGGGAATTATTTACAGCTGATATTGCGTGTATTAGAACTGTTATGACAAAGTTATCACTTTCTTAATACACTTTAATATTTTTTTATATGCAACAGTGGATAAATAATTAATGCTTTTATGTTTTCTTATTTGTAGATGCAAAAATAAACGTCAAGTTAGTGAATACTGTTGATTAAGTTTGTATAGTTTCTCTCTCCTATTTGTTTATTTATACGATGTTGTTCTTGTTTGTGATCCTGTCCTTGAAACATATCTCAAACTGTAATTACTCCCTCTATGTCCTCTGAGGTCGGGTGAACAACAGGAGCAAAGTACAAGCTTGAAATTTTCTCTGAAGCTTTTCGACATGAAGCCATAAATAATTGGATTGATACAACTAAAAAAACAGAGTAAGTAACGTTTATCTTTTTTTGGTTTTATACCTGTTGAAGTATGCCAGTAAGTGAAACGCTATCGACATGTACTTGAGGAATCCGCATCGTATGTTGGGATGGATCTCAAATGCTGTTAGCAGATTGTCAATTAAAAGAGGTGTCCAACAAATTGCAAATAACACTACGACAGCAACAAGCATGTAAATTACTTGCTTTACCATGTTGCTGTCGTCGTGAGCGGGGTCTGGGGGCGGCGGGGGTTGTTTGTTTTCTGTTAATATGAAATTTTCAAGATACTTGTCTTCACTGTTGGTGGTACTGCGATTTCGGGAAAGCCTAAAACACATTTATTAAATCATTTCTTTTGTTAATTCCGTTTTCCTGAGGTAATAAACTACATTTTGTATAAAAAAATCGAAAGTCTGGTTTTTAAAATTTATTATTTCCAATCTTTTTTGTATTTTTTTCCAATAATGAAGTATTTTTTAAGATTTGTTTTACTTAAATTCTAATAAAGCCGTTAAACTTATAATAGCAATACCTGATCTGAATTCTAACATTCTGATCACTTAAAATAATTACAAGTTCGAACGATCAAATTAATAGTACCTAAATTACTACGGCCAAGAATGAGTCAAATAAATACAAATGTTCTGGTGATAGTCTTTTGATACTATTTTTAAAACATTTAATAAGTAAGTAATGTTTAATTTTTAAAACTAGTAAGTTAGATTTTAAAGGCTGGAATGTAATTATAAAATACACATAAATATTCTCAACTGATTTAAAGATCATTTTATGTAATACATAACTATTATAGGAAAAATTTGCTTTTTACAAATAATTGTAAAATTGTTTTATTTGAAAAATTCAGTAAGAAAGCAATTATTATTTCTATCGTTCGCTAACTTGAATATGGTGTTGTATTTATGTATTGTAAATAAATAAAATAGATAATAAAGCAATATCTGGACATATAGTTATATAGAAACATAAAGCAGTCATATAAAGATGAGTATTGTGGTAATTTCAAACAATGCATTATCATTATCAAATAACTATTAATACAACACTTTACGTCAACAGTTTTTATTCATTAATACGGTAGTATTATATTTATCACTTAGCACCGATTACACTGTGCTTACAGAGAATTATGATTGATTTCTTTTTTTATTTTATTATTGCAGTAAAGGTTTTATAAAATTTATTTACCTATTTATTTATTTGAACGAAAGGTTTTGAGAAGGTTGAATTTTTTTAAATGGGGGTATGTCCAGAAAATCGCGCACCTCCGTGACACTATCATCGCGCGATGCCCTAGACAACAAGACAAATGTTAAAAAAAAAACATCTATAAAAATTTCGATGTTATGAAAGTTTAAATTTTGCACTTTGACTCTATTTATTTCTGTTGGAAAAATAATTTTCCAAGTTTTTTTGTTACAGGCTATTAGAAGAAGAAACAAGGAAGCTGTATCTTAAATTGTAACTCTGTTTAGTGTTATTTGTGGCTTTTATTGGCAAAATTTTTGTACTTTTACTAAATAATTATAAAAAAAACATACAAGATTATCTGTATCATTAAATAGACATAAAAATATGTCAAACGTCAAAAATATATCTCAAAATTTTTTTAACATTTTTTCAGTACTCTCGGGGACTATCCAATTACTCCTTTTCAAGGAAGTGCGCGAATTTTGAGACACCTGTAGGGCGGTGTTTAGACCTCTTTAAACTGAGATCTCATTCGTTGCCTGTAATTACAAACAATACAATACTTGAGTTGACTCGAGATTTTCGCATTTCTAACTTAGGTATCTTAATGAAAAGAAAATTGATAATTTTAGTGTAAATGAAAATTGAAAATAAAACATTTAGTATTAACATTGAAATAGAACAGAAGAATAAATGGAAAACATCATTAATGAGCAGAAAAAATAAACAAATAAAAAATTGAGTTAGAAGTTAATTATTAATAAATAATTTTTCGTGGTTATTTGAAGCACATTATTTTAGTTTTGAGTGTCGCTTCAGGAAATGATATTAACCTTAAAACTTTCCGTTCATCTCAAATATTTTTAGTTTGGAAGTGGAATAAACAAAAGTTATTTAGATTACTTGATTACATTAAACTTACACATGTTTGCTGGTCATAACCGACCTTCTTTCCATTACTTTCCAAACTTCGCAACAAATGGTGGTGTACGAAAAAGTCATAATAATAAATGGCACAATCAGTATTACAACAAGCATATAAATTTCGTGAAATCGCCAAACTTCTGTAGAATCCCAATCTTTTACACATATGTAGTATTCGGTAGGGTCGTTATTGTTAGACACTCGCATATGCCTCTAAAACTTTTTGAAATTTTTGTTGAAAGTAATTAGTTTGTTACCTGGGCAAACAGTGTTGGTACTGCTAAAATGAAAGACATCATCCAAATTACTCCAATTATCCGTTTTGCTTGATTGATTGTACAGATGTACTTGGCTTTCATGGGGTACACAATCGCGTAGTAGCTAAAAATCAAAATTTTTATTAACGGAAATGATAAGAAAGTTATTAATGAACTGATAAAATTGTTAGAATGTAGCTAATTTGATTAAAAGTTGAATTTTCAGCAGTGTGCTAATCTTTGACCTTTTTTGACACCGACACTTGCTTAGTCAACAGTCAGCTCTGAAAAAATCTTACCGTTCAATACTAATCGCTGTGAGGGTCATCACGGAACAAATTGCAGATATGTTTTGCAAATAATGGATCATTTTGCATACAAAAAATCCCATAATCCAGATATAGGAGAAAAGTTTGGCCAACTGTAAAAAACACCTTGTATAATATTGGCACTTTGTCAAATAATCTTCTTGATATTAAATTATGTTAAAAGCTTGTCATAAGTAAGCTCAAAGATGAAGAAGTAACAGTCATTTGCCTGAATAAACACTAAACCCATATCTAAACAGTGGAGAAGTTGAGGATATTTTTAGAAGGCTTTCAAACTATTTTTGCTAAGTGCATATTTGATTTTTATTCATAATTTAGCAAACACTTGGTTTATTGGTTTTAACAAAATCATCCCATGCATGTATTTCTGTCAACATCGTAGAAGCTATAGATCAAAATATTGTTCCAGATATTTACAACTTTAAATTTTTTAAATTATTTAACACAAGAGAGACTATTTTTGAAAATGTCATAGTTTTCTACATTCAAATTTAATCACACTCTAGGGTATCTACAAATATATTTTTTTTCAACAATGTCGGTTTTATTATTTTAGGAACATAATCAACTTTTTTACAAATGCCATTTGTTTGTTTGATTGTGTTTTATACTTTGTTTATTTATTTTTTGCTTTTTAAAATATGTATATTGTCACAGTCACTTTCTAGAAAATTGGATTGGTAAAACTGGAATTTGTTTAAATATTAAAATGAGCTGTTTTTAAAAGCAAATTACTAAGTTTTTTTGAAACAGAGTATTGTTAGTTTTAAAAATAGTAGAGATAAATGGGTGATTGAAGCAAAATGTATGGCCACCCACTGGTTAGAATTACAACAAATGAAAATGTCTTTGATTTAGTGATTTTTTGTCGGAGAGTTTTGTGCCGAAAATAGCATTTGTTGTACTTATATGCTAAGTCATTCACCCTATCAAAGTTTTCGATACAATCCATTAGAACAGGAATAAACAGAACCAATGCGAATGACTGAGTATTTAGTTCAGACGATTGTAACCCTTGACTGTTTTTTTCTTGAGAGTTTTAGATTGTATTGTTTTGAGTGTTGTAACAGTTAGCAAGACTAAAGCAAAAAAAAATTACGTCATTATCAAACATAATAAAACACATTTTTGTTCTTTAATTTTATTCATCTTCGTTAAGACTGAAATAAAATTTATTGGACGTTCTTGACATCACTGATGCTAACATTTTGCCAGTTTCTATTTTTTGTACTATAACGGATTAACATTTCTGAACTGAACATATTTGACAAAGTCGTTCTACAACTTTCTATATTTATTGATTTCATAAAGTTTAAAAATAATTTATCTATGCTTCTCAAATAGAGAGATTTATTTTAGTATGTTTGAGTTAGGTACATCAAGTGTGACTGAATCGGAAATTACATTTAAAATTTTTGGGTGATTCAACAGCTATTATTTATTATGTAAAATAAATGTGGAAATTACTAAACAAATTTGTAATTTTTTTAAATATAGGAAACAATATGGTACATACAATACCTAGAAAAAAAATAGAAAACCTATTTTAAAAAAATGATGTACTTATGTGTTTCACAATATGTATAAAATCTTATGGTAATAAAAGAGGTTAAATAAAAAATTACAAAGGTTGCATTAATGTATGAAAATGTTGTATAGAAAATTTGATTGTTAACTTCTCTTTTAATTCTTTTAAGTTATAAACAGCTTAAACTGTTAAAAACAAAAAAATCTGGAAAAACCTGGAAAATAATAATCGATATTTAACTATTAAAAAATTGTTGGAAATATTAATTTGAAATGTAAACTTTTTTGATCCTTTCAAATGAGAATACTTCATGCCAATTTACCTTATCTACACATAATAGTCCAAAGACATGTTCAAAAGGCACTTAATTAATTAACAATTCACTGCAAGCAGGGTTCAAAGTTTTTGGAATCTTGTAACAAGGAATAATTTTTTGATTTTACAATTTAAACCTATGTTTTGGGATAATAAACATTTTTAAAACCTTGTTTGCTAAATATCTAACTAATTATCAGTTGGTTAATGAACCACCCTTCAGGAATCAATTTAAAACAAGATCGATTTAATTTGTGAATATTAGGTAATCATGACAATATAAAAAAAATATCAAAAAATGCTTTTCACTGCCAAAAAGATGTAAAACCTTCAATAAACAAACAGAGCTGTTTTTGCTATAGGTACCTAATTGTAGCAAAATGCAAAAATAACTAGCAATTGCAAGTCTGTTAATTTGAGAATTAATTGAGCAGAACTGCATAAACAATATGGACTGTTTTATTAAACAGTAACCGTCTGTTTCTTGAGGGATTTATTATTCTGCTTAAAACAGTTCGGAAATAACTGTAAATTGAATAGTAGGTATTACAGGGTGTCTAATGGAAAATTCGAGTTGTTGTAATTATATTTTGTGTGCTTTTATTCTGTTGACAGAGTTAATTTGATATGCGTTAGAAAAGTTAACAGGTGAAGAGCATATGCTTTAATATTTACCTACCATAAGTGCACATAATAATGATCTCGCAATAATGATTAGTAACTTCTCTTTTTGCATAGTAACAAAATTTTCGTTTATGTTACACAAATATTGGCTTAATTGATGTTTAATTAATTTTTTCCTTTATCACTTTGTGTACATTTTGGATTGATTAGAGTGCAATTAATTATAAATTTTATCTCTCATTCATGTTTCCATTTGTTTTTTTTTATTTTGGATAAAATTCGAATTAATGAATTTCACCAATTACGTCAAAACTTCATTGATAAGTGACTACTCCTACCTTGACAGGGATGCAGATGATAATAAGGAGTAAATCGGCCGATGCTAGACTGGAAAGGAAAACATTAGTCACAGTTTGCATCCCTCGATACTGGAAAGTCGTGAAAATAATTAGGCAATTTCCAACTAGACCCAATACAAAAGTTACACTATAAACAACAACTGCCGGTATCAATTCATTCCAATCAAATATTGTATTGTTTATATCTGTTACGTTGTCAATAATATCATCGCACATTGTTATAACACGAAGGGAAATAAACTTAATTGGAGTTTCATTCGTTTACACGCTCCTCAAGGATTTAATCAAACTATTGCCCTTATTACGCGTCATTCAATCACAAACCACTTGGCTAAAATTTAAAAAATTTATTGCAAGAACTTCCAAAAATATCATCAGTTTACGATTTTTTGGGACTGATTTTAAATAAATTTTTATAAATTTATTTCATTTAAGTTTGTTTAAGTGCATATTGTTAAATTTTAACGTTTATTTGTGAAATCACACGTTTGGCACTACACTTTCGAGTTCTGTGCGATAGGAGCGGAAATCTTAAGGTATACTGTGGGATAGGCGTCGCGACGCTGATATATATGACAGATGCGGAACCTCAAAATACCCGCACTTCAAATTATTTAGGTACGTTTTGTCAATATAAAAACCACGTTAATGCTCTTACAATATACATAATGCGTGATCAACTGATTATAGGGACATAAATAGTATTAGATAAGAAGGTATGGATTATGCCAATAAATATGTAACATAACAATTATTACGAAGGACGCATCAATAAAAATAAACAGACCCCCTTAAATTATTTTACTTAATAAAATTGCTTGAGAAATATTATGTTGAATGGCATTCATCAATATTAAATTTAGAACTTCAATTTAGATTTGAGTAGAAAATCAAGTGTTTTTTTTGCGTCACGAATATTTTACTAATAAGCGGAACACAAAATTGCCAAAAAGAATCATTGACGAAAGATAACTTTTTCGAGCAACGGAAATAAATCGGAGTGATTACGATTATCGCTTATGCTGATGCATATTATTGAAAATTTCCTGATGTTTGACCTGAGAATTGCTGAATTGCAATATTTTCTTATATAAATTGAGAATGGACCCAACAACAGCACACTTCTTCGACCTAATCTGTGTCCAAGATGTGGTCGCAAATACTACTGTGCCTTTTGGGTAAGTACACATTAAAAAATTTTTATTTATTTTTTTTTCACTATTTTAATATTTATTATATTTCTATTTGTTTTTTTGCATTTTTTACATATATGTTATTTTGAGTTTTTGTTAGATTTTGAATTTTATGTTCAATATTTGGAAATTTATGGTAAGAAAAAAATTTCTTGCTGTTTATACATTACTTTTAATAACTAGATTAAGCAATTTTTTAAATTATAGATTTTAATAAGTTTTTTATTTATTTTGGTGGCTAAAAATAATTAATTACCTGTGAAATATGTATAAATTTTGTTGTCGTAAAGATTTTACTATTTATTTATTTATTTTTAGTGGGTCTTGCTTTTGCTTCCGAAAATCCGGGATGGAATAACAACTACCACTACGTATACGAGGTTCGAGGTCGGTCTTTGGCCGGTCTCAACCAAGTCAGTGATGAATACAGCGGTATAATTTTCAAAGCTGAACTGTACATCCAACCCCGATCTGATGGAAATCTCGGTGCCAAAATTTCGAATGCCCAGTATGCGAAAATTCATAAAGAATTGCGTGAAGGGTGGGAAACCGAAATTCCTGATTCCCAAGTTAGCTACCAACCGCTACCCCTTTCGTCCAAACCTTTCCAGATTGGTTTGTACAAAGGAGTGATCAGGAATGTCATGGTTGACAAACAGATCAAGAATTGGGAAGCCAATATGATCAAGAGTGTTGTCAGTCAACTCCAACTTGATACCAAGGCTACGAATTTGATTCCAAGCTCTATCAATATCCTCACCCAGGAAGACTCAAATACTGCTGTTTTTAAAACAATGGAAGAGACTGTTACTGGAGTTACTGAAACTTTGTACGAAATCCATCCGTATCCTGAATACGTTCTCCAGTCTAAACCTTGGGTTGTTCCTCACAAACATTTGATTGAGGATGGCGATGTTATTGAAATTGTCAAAAACAAGAACTTTACCAACTCTGAACAATCTCCTTCTTATCACGCTGGACTTGATGGCATCTACGGTTACCAACCAGGAAACAAAGTCGGGAAATTTCTATCGAGAACTTCCGTCAGTCAGGCTGTTATCACCGGCACTTTGGATAAATATGTCATCCAAAGTTCAGTCACCGTTGAACAAATTGTCATTCGTCCAACTTTGGCCGACCAGAAGAAGGGTTCTGTCAACAGCAAATTAAATGTGACTCTCTTACAAGTAGCACAACCAGTCAGGGAAAACGAATATGATGTTTCCAGCCCTGTTGATGTTGGTGTTGTTTATGCATATGACAGCCCTTACAGTACTGACAATAGCCCTCGTCCTGCAAAACAATACGACCATGGAGTTGCTCCCGGCAGTGCTGAATCTCAATACGACACCACTAACCAATACGAAGGCAGAACCAAACGTGCCATCACAAGACCAAAGCTTCAATATACCTCCTTCTCTTTGGATAACTATCAACCTGATAGTATTGAAGAAGAAGATTGGCACCAGGACAAACCCCACTTTAATGAAGCTCCTGCATCTCCTTTGTTGCCTTTCACGGTTGGATTTGATGGACAATCTTTCAAGAAACAGAAAAATGTCATTGAGACTGTGAGGAAACTTGCTGAAGAAATCGGCCAAGAGTTCCCCCATGAAAAGGAAATTCTTCGCCAACATACCGTTGGTAAATTTGTCACCCTTGCCAGTCTTGTTCGAATCCTGAATCAAAATGAAATCCAACAAGTCGCCAGTCAGTTGTACAGCGGAAAAGCTCAAGGATTGAAATCGCCTTCATGGGTTGCTTTCCGTGATGCTGTCGCCCAAGCTGGGACAGGTCCAGCTCTCTACAATATCAAAGAATGGATTTTGAGCGGAAAGATTGAAGGACGGGAAGCTGCACAAGTCATTGCTGTGGCCGCCAATGCTGCACGTCAACCAACCGAAGAGTATATGAAGTTCTTCAATGAAATGATTCAAGATGAGAAAATTATGTCTCAACAATACTTGAATGAATCTGCTCTTTTGTCGTACACAAACCTCGTTCGCCAAGTTTACGTTAACAGGGGAGACTCTCACGCCAAATATCCAGTTTACAGTTTTGGGTCTTTCCGTACCACCCGTGGCCAGGAATACGTCAAGAAAAATGTCATCCCTTACTTGACCAGAAAACTCAATGAAGCTATCAATAATGATGACACGCAACAAATACACATCTACATTCGTGCTCTTGGAAATATTGGACATCAACAAATTTTAGAAGCTTTTGAACCTTACTTGGAAGGACAGAAGAAAGCTTCTCATTTCCAACGTGTCTTGATGGTCGCTGCTTTAGACCGACTTGTTGAATCCAATCCTAGAGTAGCCCGATCTGTTTTGTTCAAGATTTACCAAAACCCAAGCGAATATGAACAAGTTCGTGTTGCTGCCGTGTACCAGTTGATGCGTACTAAACCCACCCCTGCAATGCTCCAACGTATGGCTTCTTACACCAATGTTGACACTAGTGACTATGTCAACGCCGCTGTCAAATCGTCGATTGAATTTGCTGCCGATTTGCAAGCTCCTGAACATCACAAATTGTAAGTACATCTATCTATAGAGTCCTTTAGATTTATTTATTTAATAACAACAAAATTCCATAGCCGTCATGCTGCTCAGTCAGCCAAACCTCTGTTGACCAGCAAACAATATGGTGTCCAGTACTCTCAAGGATACTTGCGTAGCTACATTGTCAAGGAATCTCAATCACTCTTTGAACAAAACTTGCAAATGCTTGGTGGTGAAGATCATGCCGTTCCAAGGGGAATTAAATACTTACTCGAAAAACAATTTGGTGGTGTTTACCAACAAGTTGTTAACACACATGCTATGGTTTCAAGCATTGAAGATTTAGTCAGTGTTTTCCAACAACAAACCGAAGAGTACAAGAGACAGCAAAAAGAAAAACAACACGAACAAGCTGTAAACTATCCCTGGTCTAGCGAAAATGTTGCTAAACTTTTGCATCTCCAAAACGAACAAAGAGAACAACTTGAAGGCAATTTGTACTTGCAAATGGGTGCTTTGCAAAGCATCTTTTCTTTCGATAATCACACTATGGACAGTTTGCCTGAATGTAAGTTTTAAATTCTTTCTATTTTTGCCATTTCTAATATTGTGTAATTTGCAGTGGTTCGCAAATGGGAAGAAGAATTCAAACAGAACAAACACTACGCTTACAGCAAAATGATGATCGCTCAAGAATCGTCCGTTGCCCTTCCAACTGTTTTGGGATTGCCCTTCATTTACACCTACGATCGCCCCGCACTCATCCGAGTTGAAGGAAATGTTAAAGTCGAAGCTAACCCACACATCTCATCAGGAGAAAGCCTTAAGAGGCCTGATAATGTCAATGTCGACTTTGACGTCCACGCTGTTATTTCCGGAAGGGTTCAAACCCAATTATGCATTTTTACTCCTTTCGACCATCAACGTTACAGCGCTGGTTACAATAAGAACTTCCAACTTGTCTTCCCATTGAACGGAAAGATGGAATTGGATGTTCAGAAGAAGCAACTCAAAATGGAATTGCAAAATCCTGGCAGTCAAGAAAGTGTTAGATTGGCTCATTACAGCAGTTGGCCATACACCTCTCAAAGCGACATTTACACCCCTAAACCCGACTTGAAGATTATTCATTCTCAACATCCCCACAGAATTAACACTGTGGTGGGAGACAAGTCTACAGGAGTTGCAGTATATTTGCAGATCACTAGTGACCATAGGATCGATCCTGCTTTCATGTATGAAAGGCTTCGTCATCACGATTTGGTTTCTGCCGTTTTAGACCCTTGGGTGGATGATACCATTCAATACGTTCATATTGATGTGGGAATTGACTCAAGCAAGTCAACGGCTCAACAAGTCAACCTTCATTTGGGATACAATTATCAATATCAATCAACTCAAGCCCAGGAAAACAACTCCAACGATCAAATTAATGACATTCCTGCTTTCCCCGACAGTCCAGAAAAGAGACAGCAAGAGTTTGTTGACAAACTTGGAAAATACATCAACAATCCTCATATTTTCGTTGCTGACGCTACTGCTGACTTCCAAGGACAATACAAAGTCAAATACTCTGCTACTTTTGGTGTTGCCAAGAGCAATGTTAATCCTCAAAGCCGTTTCATGGGTTACGCTAGGAAAGTTGAAAAACAAAACCCACAAGTTTTGGCTTACGTTCAAGGAATTTCTCATGTTCCTAACACTAATGGCCTCAATTTGGATTATGCCATGGAATTTGATCCAACAAGCACAACTAATGTTCAAGGATTACTTCGTAAAGATCAACGCCTTTCTCGAGTAGATGCTCATATTGAATTAAGCAAGAGTGAACAACGTAAGGAATATTTGAAACAACAAGAGGAATACAAAGAATGCAAGCATCAAATGCAAGAAGGAAACACACAATTGCCTGTTTGTGCCAAGATGGCTATCAGAGCAAATCTTTTGGATACATTCTCAATTAAAATGAAATACAATGATATGGATCCCCGTGTTATCAATGCCACTTATAAGACTTACAGCGTTTTGCGTCATTTCTTCTATCCAAGGGTTGAAGAAAATATTGTTGAACCATCATCTGATAATCGACTTGATATTCAAGGACAATTCAGTCCCGATTTGCACGCTGTTAACATTTCAATCAACAGTGAATATGGCAATGTCCAAGTAAGAAACGTCGAAGTAGGCAAATGGTATAGAGAAATGTTTATCCCTCAACCAGTTTTCCACGTCAGAGCTCGCCTCCAAGGAGAAGCACTTAAATATGACACTTACAGACGTGAGTAATTCATTTTTGGTGTTTTGTTAATTTATATTAATTGTTTTCCTTTAGCAATTTGCGTCGTCGACAAAACCCATACCAGTACTTGGGACAACAAAACCTACCCCACAAGCTTCTCCAATGGCTGGACTGTGCTTCTTCAGTACGTTCCTCGCAGACCATCATCAACTCAAAACAAACCATACGAATCTGTTCAAGAACAATTAGACCAACTTATCGAATCTTACATTGTCTACGCTCGAGCTTCTGAACAAAGCCAATCGCAAAAAGAAATCCAAATCGTTTTGCAGATGCCCCACACTAATGGTAAAATTGTGAAAATCTTGATGAAGCCATCAAGCCAAGGCAAAGGACCTAAAGTCTTTGTCAATGAACAAGAAGTTAAATACGACACCGAACATGCTTCGTATACTTACGACGGTGCTATCCAAATCTACGGCTTGCCTAACCAAGAAGTCAAACTGGAAATTTGTGATGCTTTTTATGCCATCTTCAATGGCCAAACCCTTAAACTTACCGCCACTAACAGCAAATTCAGAGATGCTTCCCGTGGTCTTTGCGGCACTTTCACCGGTGAAGAAGAAACCGACTTTTTGGGCCCCGATAACTGCATTATCCATACTCCAGAAAAATTCATGGAAAGCTACACCATTGGAAAAGAACTCATGCAACGCGGCTCCCAAATGAGACGCAGTGCTGACGACAAACAATGCTATTACAAGAAGGTCCACTATGCTAACTACATTTCCAACCAAGATGCTGGCCGTGCTACTGATTTTGAAAAAAGAGGAAGAGGTTCATGCAGCAAATTACAAACTCGTTATGTAGAAGAAAATGGTGAAATCTGTTTCACCATCCGTCCATTGCCTGTGTGCAAGAGCCGTTGCCAACAGCGAGGAACAATCTACAAGAACGTTCAAGTTTATTGTTCAAGACCCACAAGCAGCACTAGTTTGTGGAAGAACGAAATTCAAAAGGGTGCTAGCCCCGACTTCAGCTTGCAACAAGTATCCAAGACCATTCAAATGGAAATGCCCAAAGAATGTTTACCGTAATCAAATCACGACCACAAATTTGTCTTTGCAGTTACACTAGTATTTATACGAGCATCCACAAAATGTAAAAAAAATATATAAAATAAATTCTTTAGAATAACTTGTTGGTTTTTCTATCTCCACAAAAGACTTAAATACATATAAAGAAGATCAAAAGAAAGAGAATAGTTGAAAAGCTGATAACTTATTAACGCCAGCAAGGTTTTAATTACGTAGTTAAAACTAAATTTATTAGTAAGGTGTGGAGCATGTGCAATTTTAAGTGTAGCTATAAAACAACTAGAAACAAAGTCAAAGCAATATATAAAAACATAAACCTATATATATGCCGCTGAGAAGAAAATTAAGTAACATGAAGAGAATACGGATTTATGTTATATGAAACACTAAAGTATTTTTCATTAACTTGTATGATAATCAAAGCACATGTATATTTATGGGCATAAAATAAAACCAAGAATCAATTTTAACAAAATACTTTATTATCACTCACTGGTTCACATTTAAAAAATTCTAATTCTTCCATTATTCAGATATTATACAATAAATTAAGTATTTTAAATGTATAGGTAATTAGATAATAAACTAATCTAGTTCAAAGAATTTTGTAACCATTTCTGGCGAAAGATAAAATGATAGGTATTTATTCTAGGAGTATGTTTTGATTGGCAGTATTGTAATCGATCTTTAAATAATATTAGAAACCACTACTGTATTTACAATTTACTATTACGTATAATGTTGATGAGGTATGAAGTGCATCACTTTTTCCATAATGCGATGAACGCGACACCTCTACAACATGTGCAAAAATATTGCAACATCACTTACAAAGTAATGGAGAAATCTGAAGCAAACTACGTTATTTAAAATAAAATCGAAATTAAATAGGAATCAAAATAGCCGAAATTTGGCACCTTTTACAATGACTAGTGTACTATTAGCTCTGAAGAAATATAATAGTATTGAGTCATACAAACAGGTCACGTTAGAACCGAGTAATAATAAATAACGTTTGATAAATTGCGATTCCTTCTCCATTACTTAGAATAAAACCAAAATGCATTTAAATATGAGCAACATTTAAAATAATGCTGCTTTGGATTAAAAATAACTCTGCTTTATTTTACTCTCTTTTGGCTTTCTGAAACTAATCTTCAATATCATTGTCAATACGACTACTGCGAATTCCAGTGTTTCCAGTCCAAGGATAAATATCAGGACAAGGCTGACAAGTTCTCATGTATCGTACTCCAGATTTGTGCCATAAGTTACACACTTTTGGATTGTTGCATCGTTTTGGCCGATTCTATACAATTACCAGTTACAACTCTATTTTAAAACATATTGTTAAAAACTTACGGAAAAGTCACACTGGAAGGGTTGGAATGAATTTAATCGTGAAATAGGTGTAGGATCTCGGACCCACTGGATAGCTTGCCAGTTGGTAACCAACCATACATCTTTCATTTCCAGAATGCTGTCGAGAAAATTGATGAAACCTTCTTTGTGATGTGGTTGTGTAAACCATGCAGCGTGATAGAACAGGCCAAATGGTGCTCTATACAGAGAAATCAGTTGTTAGGTGTTGACTTTATTTCATGTCCCTGTTACCTGTTGGTTGTGTAGTGTCTTTGGAAGTTTTTAGTTAACATTTTGAAAACACCTTCGGCATCAGGAGGGTTGCTACAAGCGTCTCCCATTGAGCATCTTCCTCCGTTTAAATCTTGCCACATAACCATAGGTACTTCCCATACTCCAGGATAGGAACGTGTAGGGCATGGTGGGATCATGCAGTCGTGGAATAATTTGTAATCAAGGGTGTATGGCCAACTTGGCGGTTTGTTTTCATAAATAGGCATGGATGAGTCGTACGTGAAGTTTGAATCGTATAACATTTTGAACATCTTGTTTCCACCAACCTGTAAAAACCAGAGATGATTAAATATAATTAATTAAAGCTGACTCAAGTACCGATAAAAATGGGGCTCTCATTCCTCGGACGTCTTCCAAGTGCACTCCACCATAAGCAGATAATATTTCTCTTTGTCCGGCGACTTCGCGTGTCCATTTTTTTTGGGAGAATTGTTCTCCAAAACTGTGCCTATTATCAGAAACAGAATTAAAGTCATTTTGGTGTCATTAACTCTGAATTTTGTTAGTTTCTAAGAATCGAAATATTAGTAGAAGCGTCGGGTTAAAAGCCTACGTTTTGTTCTATTTCAATCGACAACTGGTTATACAGGGTGCATATGATGATACTTTGTGCATTTTTGTTCAATGAACTTACGATACTGTATGAGAAGCAATTTCATGACCATCAGAATACAAGTTTTGAACTTGACTATAATCAGTCCATTCATGAGAAACGTAGAAAGTTGCAGCAATTGGACATCCATTGGGGTTGGTTCTCCCCTTTTCAAACAAATCACTATACAAGCCCTTGTTCAAATCATTCACCGAATCGTCGAAGGTGAGAAGCACGAGTTGTGGCACTTGTTCGACTGGTAGGTCGGCTATGTTGTTAGTAGCAGCAACAGAAAAAGAAGGAAATAAGTTAGAAACTTATAGCGTTTATATGTAAATAGAATTTAAATTAAGTGCAAGTAACAGATTTGAGCAGGACCCTGGGCCAAAAATGGGCCACTTACGACACGGTGTGCGATGCCATCTCATGACCATCGGCATAAAGGTTTTGAACCTGGCTATAATCAGTCCATTCGTGAGAAACATAAAATGTTGCAGCTATGGGACAACCATTGGGATTCCGACGACCACTTTCAAATAATTCTATATAATACTGTTTGTTTAAATCATTGACAGCGTCATCAAATGTAAGAAGAACTATTTGAGGAACTTCTTCAACTGGTAGATTTCCTATTTTTTATATAAATTAGTTTCTAAATTTTTATTTGTTTGGATAAGTTATTTATACGAACTAAACCTACCCGGAATTTCTTTTCCTCCACAACTGCAGTCAGGTAGTAAGCAAACGTCTTTTCGGCATTTGGCTGCAGTTTTGTCAGGTTGAGGTTGAGGGTAAATTGGGGCAGGTCTAGACGGAGGATATCTATAGATGTCGATGAATTCAGAAGCTTTGGATACGATAGAAGTGGATGGTTTCAGAGTCGGGCGAGGCCGCCTGTAATTTTATTAAAGTCACACACGGGCTAAACAAGGAATAGAAACGAAAAGATTTATTTTAAAAACAATACTTAAACACATTTTTACATTTAAACAAATTGCACATTTTTATTTTGAAAAAGTAATTATAGAGATTAATTTGATGTAACTGACAACTTAATTCGGATTAGTTTAGTCCTGAATTAAATTGTATTTCGCCTTTTCAAAATCGATTAATGGCAAATTAAAATTTCATTCTCACTTTTAAACAAAAGTGAATTTTCGATAAATGTTCATGTTTGGACGCATCAAAACGCTAATTAGATGCTAGCATCTTGATGTCATATCAGGCGAATCGGAGGGTTATTTAATCGTACGACTGTAAAGGGCGCAAAAAATAGTAAACATGAAATTGTGTAATATTCGAGTTATTTTGTGACGTAGCAAATGGCGGAATTGTGCAGTCCCGAACAAAAAACTTTTACAACAAAACTGTTACAAAGTGGGTTTTTGTAGATCTTGCCGTTTTTTGAGAGAATTAATACGGTAACGAACAAATCAGTCTTAGCCTTGCTCCCGTATTAGTTAACTGAATTGTAATATTTGTCCGAATAAATTACTTATTTCGTGGTTCAGTGCAAAATTGATTAACAATGGGGGCTGTATCATCAGTGCGAGCGTGTTAGGTGCCTAATAGACATTTAGTAGTGCGCGATTTTTCTAATTTCAAATTATTAGTGAGTGCCAATAGGGGAAATGGAGGAAGCAATCATGCTATAAGGATCCGGATTAAAGGGTTAGTCAACAATATCTTTTAGTGTGAAATTCTCCACTGTTGTTCTTGTCCTTAAAATGCTGATACTTGATTCCGGCGAAAATGGTATTATTATAGGACACAGGATAAATAAAACTATTAAATTCGTCGCGACGTTTCGATACTTTATTGTATCATCTTTAGGCGAAGAATTCTTGTTAGTTGAATACGGGAGACATGGCACAGTCAAGGAGTTCTTCCTTCGCGGAAGAATATAATACCATTTTCGAAGTAATCAAGTATCAATACCTTTTAGTTTTTTTAGAAAAATCGCATTTAAATTTTATTTAATATTTTCAACTGATTTAAAAAACACATTGAACTGATTTTGTGTTTCTTTATTTTCAGTAGGTCCGTTTAAGAAGCAGAGGCTAATTGCTACAAAGAGTAGCAGAAGAAGATGCCATATAAGGTCAGTGCACTTTAATATTTTCTTTATTTGTTTAACGCCAAGTGAAATGTATAAATTTGTAATTTTTAAGTGCAACAGTAAGTATTTATTAAATTATGGATAGAAATTAATTGTGTTTTAGATAAAAATGTTATTTCTCAAATTCTTTTTAAAAATTCGTAGAAAACGAGTGCGAATTTACTTTAATAATAATTTTAACGAAAATTTGGGAGTTTTTTATGTTTTAAGAAAACAGCAAGAACAACTCTAAGTATTGTACAAATTTATATTTTTTCCAGAATAAACGTTTAATTGTTTTTTATTTCAGAAACTGCAATGACTAGTGAGTACATGTTGTAATTTTTTGAGTGTTTAATAGACATTTAGTAGTGCGCGATTTTTAAAATTTTAAGTGATTAGTGAGTGCCAATGGGGGAAAGAAGGCAATCGTTCTACAAGGATCCAGATTAAATGGGAAGTCAGCAATACCTTTTATTTTTTTAGAAAAATCACATTTAAATTTTATTTAATATTATCAACTGATTTAATAACACATTAAACTGATTTTGTGTCTCTTCATTTTCAGTAGGTCCGTTTATGAAACAGAGGCGAATTGCTACAAAGGGTAGCAGAAAAAGATGCCATATAAGGTTAGTGCATTTTAATTTTTAATTTTTTTGTTTATCGCAAAGTGAAGTGTGTGAATTTGTGATTTTTAAGTGCAACAGTAAGTGTTTATTAAATTATGAATAGAAATTAGTTGTTCTAAATTTTTTTGCAAAATTTGTAGAAGACGAGGCTGCTACCAAACAGTATAAAAGTAAATTTTGAAATTCTAAAATTAAATTCAAATAGCATGTGAATTTATTGCGCATTTAATCTTTCACGCCAATTTATAACGCGTCAACTGTACTGTAATTTATCAAAAATAAAACTTTTTAAAATTTTTGTTGACAATGCGTTTCCGAAGATATCAATTTTGAAATGATTTATATGCTTAGAATTAGAAAATTTTGAATCTGTTTTTAATAAAAAATTGTAATATTTTTTTGTAATTGTAATATTTAAGAAGATTTTACATAAAACCCTTGGTAACGGTTTAGAATCGGTTAAAACTACTTACGATGCTGGTGTTCCTCTATTGACAGTGACAGTAACTTCATTGTTGACAATATTTCCTCCATTAGCGTAATGTGTGGATCCCCTGCCTCTAGTACTGGTTCTTAAAGAAAAATGTGTTATGAGTTGTGGTCCATTACAATCGCGAGTGCATAATAAGTTGCAGTTCACCACTCATGCACATTAATTTTGTTCTTTACTTATAATTAACCTGATTATTTCTACCAGATGCGATGACAGAATTACCGTATGTATATGAGATGAGATCAACTATATGTGTTAAGTGTGCTAGTGTTGTTACATGTCGGGATAAGAGGAGTCCAAGTCAACTTCCAGTCTCATAGGTTTCGAATTAATAGAGTGATTGGTCATAACATAAAGCGTGAAAGAAATATCAGTTTGGTTAGGAAAAAGGGTGCAAAGAGGTTAAAGAAAGAGAAGAGACGGTGATCCATGCAAATTATCTAAATTTTGCAACAATATACGACTATTTTAAGAGGAATAAATACCTCTGATGCTTTGGGTCGTGGCATTTTGAATAGGCATTTTGATTTTCGTGACATTTTACGTTTTGCCTTTGCGTTCCCCCGACTGCAATTAGTGATTTAATTGCAGTGTTAACCCGGGATACTCTGGCAGGAATTGAGGTACTGGGGGAAGAGTCTGTAGTTGTGGTCTTAACAGTCGAAGTCGTCGTCGTTGTTTTTGTTGTTTGTGCAACTGGTTTGGGATAAGGCTGTATTTTATAATCTGGAGATTGATCAGGTTCTTGCTTTGGTTTGAAACTATCATCAATTAAATCGTGTGGTGGGGGAATTTCTATAGTTGTGCGGAAACGTTTGGATTCAGAAGACACATTAAAATGGTTATATGGTTCTACGTAATGCCGCAACTTGCTCTCTTCATGAGAATTTATTATTTCATCATCAATGTAATAATCATCTGCTTTGCTCGGATTATAAACAACGCTTATAGACTCTGAAGACACTGGTAAACTTTCAGAAGAAGTTGGAAGTTTAGTTTCTTTGGTGGTTGGTTCATCAATGTATTCGTCCGATAGTTTTTCTTCGCTAGTTTGTGAATGACGATCATGTAAACTATTTTTAATATTATCAACGTCTGAAACTAACTTTTCAGCAGATTCAAAATTTGAGCTTGTTACAGTAGATAATCCATAATTAACATTAATAGGACTGATTAATTTTCTTACAGACTTTAATGTTTTATGCGGTTTAGTATCAGATAAATTAGGAATAGTAGTGCTGTCAGTAAGAGATTTGGGTAAAAGAGATTTGAGGAAAAATTTTGGAGGTGAATAAGTTGTTGGAACAATAATAGTTTTATTTTTTAAGTCAGAATTATTGACGGTAGAAGTTTTACTAGACAATTCCGTAGAGACTAGAGTAGTTGACCTGGGTGATTTAGTAATGTAATGAAATATAATGGGTTTTTCTGTTGTTAAATGCTCAGTTAACGCAAAAGGCGCTGGCTTGTAAACAACTGCTTCTGATAAAAGTTTGGATTGTGTGTCAGGTAAATGTGGTCTGAAGGTAGTGGTTTCGTCTAGTCCAAGGCTAGAATTATGTTTGGGATCAATGGTATGAGGAGTTAAAGGATGTGGTCCCGGGTCATCTCGTAATGTATTAATGATAGACTGTGCTTGTGTTTTGTTCTCATGGGCTGTGACTGGAAGTCTGCTAAAATAAACGGTCTAGCATCAAAATACTATTAAAATAAATCAATTTTCTAAATTAATGACGTTAGTCCTTGCACTACAATAAGCGCTCAACTATACTATTAGTATGGTTTTGTTAGAACTACTACACATTTCTTGTATTTTTTGTGGGGGAAGTGGAGACAATACAGGAATCTAAGATACTACAAAAGACGGGCGAAGCTTTTCGCTATGATTCTACAATCCCAATATGGTTATGAATGAGATGTAAGCCGTCTAATTTCTTTTCAGTTTTTGTAGTACCTTGGGACTGTACTCTTTTTAGAGGGAAATGTTCGTAAAGTCGTTGTTCTAGTGGTAGTTTTTCTAGATGTGGTAGTAGTAGTTCTTTTAGTCGACGCTTCTTCTAAATAATTCAAATCATTCCTGTCTCCCCTAAGATTATATTTATACACAGGTACTAGAGATGTATATTCAACACTTACCTTGTTGGTTGTCTGTTTACTTGTCTGTACGCGTTTTGATCTTCCACCTACAAATCAAAACAATATTAGCAATGACAGATGCAAGCAAACAATGTTGCACCTGACGTACTTGACTGTTGTAATTGTTATCATCGTTGTAATCAGAATTTGAATTCGGTTGGTAATTGTAATTATTCTGAATATATCCCGAGGTGCCGCGCTTGGGAGCCTCCTCTTGAGTTGATTGGATTACCGGTGATGGAGTTCTCCTGTAGTGAGGTGTTTGACTTTGAGCAGCGTTGTTGTTATTATTATTATACTGCTGCGAGTAATCTAAAGGAACTTAAAATTACTTCCATACACTTATTTTAGTAGAAAACTAACCGTCATCTCTATACAACTCAACATCATCATCGTATAAGGCATAGTAAGGATCGTAATTATTATTATTATATTGGCTGCTATTATATAAAGCCCTTGCGGTCGCTGTAGCTGTGGAAATGGCTGGTTGTACTGGTGCGGCACTACTTGTGTCAACCCTAAATTCAATTAAAGTGTCACAACACTCAACAGAAAAAATATATTGTGCGTTGGAATATTACCTTACTTTTTTGTCATCGTCAGTAAGTCTTTGTCGTTGTTTGCTTCTCGAAGGTCGTGTCGTCGGTATTGTCAATTTAGATTTGCGACGTGTCGTATATTTTGGTTTTTGTGTGGTCGAACTAACAGTAGAGGATGAAGCAAAGGTCTCGCTCGTTAACAATTTTTTGGTTGTAGGACGCACCGAAGTTGTTGCAGTTTGTGGAACTCGAGTAGTTTTTATTACTTTGAGAGGTTTTCCTTGATATTTAGCCGAGTATTTCATTTCACCATTTTTACTGACATTCACCGGTTTATTATTATTTTTTTGAGGATAATCGTACTCTTCCTCGTAATAATAATCATTGATTGGTTTCGGTAATGTTTTTAAGGTAGGTTTAATTTGACTAGAATAAATTTTTTTCGGCGCTTCATTTGTCTCATACCTACCCACGTCATCTTCCTCATATTCGTAATAGTAATACTCGTTCGGTTGATCAGTTTTTGGAGGAATTGTGGATTTTGGTTTAGATTCTACCTTTTCAACTGGGTTTGGGACAGTTGTAGAAGGCTCTTCACGTAAGCCAGACAAAAATTTGTCAAAGTCAAAATGAGGATTTGCAAAAGGGTTTTCAATACTTTCATATTTATTTTTTGTATTAAAATAAGAAGCAGGAGGGCCAAAAAATTGTTCAGGAAAGTCAGGATACTCCGCTGTTGCTTTGTTATTTTCTTCTTCTTTAGAGTTATCACTATACATGGGGGTACTTGTCGTACTGGCAGTTGACAGGTTAATATTGGGGTTTGTTATTTGAATAGATGAAGTGTTGTGGTTTATTATATGTGTGTGTTGTGGGAGCATTAGATTTTTGTGTCTGTAGTAATCTATAGTATGTCTAAGTTTATTTGGTTCTCTTAAAATTGGTTTTATTGGTCTAAACGTAGTAATAGCCGTAAAATAGTCATTACTAGTTGAAGTAAAAGGTACTTTTTTTGCAACTGTATGAGTTGGTACTTTATGATAATTGGGAACAAAAGGTTTAAATTCGTTATCAATCAGTGGGCTTGGTACGAAATTATTTTTTTGATAACTAGAAGAAAAAACAGGATTTTGTAAAGGAGGGGGTTGTAGTGTATAAGGACCTATGTTTAATCGCGATGTTTGAAAATTTTGTTGACCACCACGCCATGAGGTTTCAATGGAACGTATACGACTAGAAATAACATAATTTTGAGTTTGTCTCGTCGTATTGTCCGTGAGTTACCTTCGTTGCGTTTGTCTTTTACGTCTCCTCTTCAAAGTCAAGTCATTACTAAGTTTATCGTCAATTGTGCTAATGTTGAAATAGTCAATTTGATTTTTTTGAAATGTTTATTACTCACCTGTACTGTTGCTGTTGTGGTTGCTGCTGCTGTTGTTGAGTACCAAATGATATAACCCCTATCCGTTCACTCCGTCCATTGTAAGTCTAAATAAACTTTTATAATTTGCTTCATTTAGTTTGTAAACAACTTACAGGAATTGCATTTGAATGTCTTAACCCATCCCTGTCTTTTTGGACTTGACCAACTGTAGAGGGTTGGCCTCGATAAACACGTTGTTGGCGATCGCTTTCGACCTCTTCTGCGGGTGGAAGAGTTTCTTCTGCATCCGCATAGAGTTGTTGCTGTTGGCGTTGCTGTAATAATTTATTTAAATCTTATATTTCAACATATTTGATTGATCTCACTTTTATTATTTCTTGTTGGTTGTGTTGAAGTTGTCTGGGTTGTCCTCGAGAAGTAACAATTGCTGCCGGTTGAGCCGGGGGTGGTGTTGGCGGTGTGTAACGTGTTCTAGGTTCCTCTCGGGTTCTGCTAGGTGGACTTGCTGATGTTGCTGCCACTGGGCCAGATATTTCAGCACCGTCACATCCTACGTTTCTTGGCCAGTCACATGTTTGTAATTCATGACTGTACATGAGTCCACCTGTACAAGATTCCAGCAAAGCTCCTCCAAAAACACATACGTAGTACTGCGTGCAGTCATTTGGGTGAGGGTAGTAGCCGAATTCTTCCGGACAGTTGAAATTTGCGACAGTTTTGACTTCACTTCCTAAGGCTACATTTCTACTGACCTTCCGCTGACATAAAGAAATATCTGAAACAAAAATGTAGGTGTGTCAATGGAAAACAACAAATTTACTTATTATTCGAATTTGTTTCCAAGCTAAAAGAAAATCAAATATTTTACTCAGTCTTATAATGTCAAGAGCAATCTGCTAATAATTTACAAAGAATAAATGACAAAGGTATATTATTCTTTATACTGAAAATAATTGTGTTTTAATTTGTTATTTATTGTTGTCATAAAATTAGTTACGTTTCTACAGTTATACACACACCTATATTATTTTCCGTCTTACATAGGAGTGCGAAAATTTATTGTTAAGATTAGATAATTTATTATACATTGGGCCCACGTACCAAAAGAAAAATTAATTCAAAAGATCATAGCTGCTCAAACACTCATATTATACTAACTACATATTATATAAGATAAAAGTTGGCACATTAATATTCGTTTAATTATTTGCAATTGTACAGTTTTTGATATTTTTTAATACAGTCACTAAATATGAGTTATTTTGTGTTTTTTATTAAAAAAGTAAACGTGGTAACATTCCAAAGCAATGAAGCTCTAATTGTTAGTTCTGAGTACAATGTTGCCATTTCATGCACTGTAACATTTTCACGTGATATACAGTAGGTATAATATTAATATTTACGTTAATCTAAAAAAATATTCAATTAATAAATAAAATAATCGTTTTAAAATGTTTTCGTAGTAAGATGATCTGATATTTTTTCGCAGCTTTCTAAACTCTCACTTTACTAGATAAATCTTTGGATTTATTGCACTATTTTTGTATATTAAATTGGCTGCGTATTCAAATAAATGTACTGTTACAAATATTCGTTTGAAGAAAAGATTTATGAATATCCACGAAGATAAAACAACCATTTGACTTGTTTCCTAATGTGTTTGTAGGATGGATAATGCAAATTGATTTTATCGCAAAACTTCACCGAGCGTGCATTTAAGTGTCACAAATATAAATTATGTGCCAATTTGTCAAAGCGATTTAACAAAATGTTACCATAAAATATGCTTAAATTTTATTGTATGATATCAATGCGTTTATTCAAACGTCATAAACAAAAGCAATTTAAAAACTTGGGGACAATAGAAAGAAATCAGACGGAAATCAGACGTGAAACCATTAAAATTATGTATAATTAGGTCGCAAGTTACTTTCTATTATGTAAACAGTTGGTAAGTAATATTTAACGGTTTTAAATAACCAGACCAATTTGTTGTGTTCGTGTATTAAGCCGAGAAGCTGAAAAAGAACAATAAATTGCCTTAATTTATGCGAATTTAGCTGCATCCAATTTTCCTATTTAATTTACTTGAACATCGATGAGAGCACACCATAATCCAAGTCTAGCCAAGAATTTTAAATTGTTTAGCGTTACCTCATCGATAACGATCTATTGTATGATTTTGGTGAAATGGTTTTCAAGTTGAAAATAATCTCACTACAAGCAATTTCACTTAACCTTGACCCTTCAATAAATTGCATAGATGTAACCTTAAAAGTCAAACAAATTAACAGGATGTTATTTATATTTATGTAACAATATAATTGATATAATACGGATAACAATCTGAACCATATGTTAATAAGTTTTTTTTTTGCAATTTTGTAAGTTCATCACTAAAATCAATAATTCAAGATAATTTTGTACTATAAATAAATTAAGAGTCCTTCAAAAATCGAAAATCTAAAATCGTCACTCTGTTTTCTTCTATTTCAATTAAATAAGTTGCACCCACATGGCTTTAGTTTATTGTAGAAATAAAATAAGACCACATAGGCAAAAAAGCCGCAACATGAATATAAAAAATATTGTTCCAGAGCTTTAAATTTATTTCTTCGTGGAAAAGGATAATGTTACTAGTGGGAGTTTTTGTTCCGATTTATTTACTAGATAAAAGTGATCATGAGATTTGTGTGCCTAAGTTATGGCACAAAGTAGGCGTCTGAAACAATTATACCAGAAAGGTCAAGGTTTGCCATAACCGAAGAACTTTGAACCATGATGACCAAAAAAGTTGCTTCAGAAAATTTAAATGAATGATCTAGTTACTTATATCATATTTCTTTGTTGGATTTAGAGTTATTTATAGTTGTAGGTTTAATTATTTGATAAAATGATTCTGTAATGTCAGTTTAGTTGTAATCGTATTTTGGCAAGTTCTAGAAATGATAACAAAAGCTCTAAAAACCCGTATTACACTTCGACTGGCTGAGCATGACTCTAGTATTCTCCAAGTAAATGACATTTAAACAGGGAAATTAATTTGATTTTTCCATTCATCATTTGCACCAATCGTAAAAGCTGTAATAATTCAAACAAAGTAAAGAAATGAACAAATGATAGAAGTAAAGTGTCGATGTAGCAGACAAAAAAAATAAAAATAAAACTGACATTTATTCGCACACCAGCCGTGCTGTTGCAATGATTTGATAAGACCTAGAACCGGTTAAAAAGTCGGGCATTTGTTTATTTTTTTAGGCCGTGTCTGTGCTGCCGGCAACAGCACCCGAATGAGCTGCCGGATTTTGTGAGTTTTTTTTTAAATATAGACAAATTTTTATTTTTTAAAGGGGATGTGAGATAACTTTTGAAGTACTAACAAAATAACATTCTACTCATCTATAAGTTTCTCGATGATCTTCCTCGTGCAATATAAAAAGGTAAAAGACAAATTACTGCTTAAACAATTTCCGTACGCTATATGTCACAACTCTTTTTGAAAATGTCGACTTATTTTAATAAGAAAACATATTCAAATATTATTCAACCAAAAGTAACTCAGATCTTTTATAAAAAATGGTGGAAATAAATGAATGTAATGTGTTATCGCAGTTTCAAAATCTAAATAAGTGTCGTCAAAAATGTTCTGAAAATTTCATGAATGTATGTCTTGTATAGAATGACAAAACAGTGATACCCCTGAAAATTTTGTCAATGCAACAATGCTGACTTTTAGTTTGTTTTAAACTTGTAAATTATAACAGTACATTCATATATTCAGTACTTATTACCTATATTAATCTGCAACAATCGTATTTTTTTCGTGCGTCATTGTTGGCAGTGGAGGCACTACTTTTTTTAAATTCGTCCAGTAGGTGCGGTAGTTCACTTTTTAAATGTAATTTTAAGTGTAATTGCGGATCAAGAATTTCAAGTCATGTATAAATAGATTTATAGACCAGAACAAGTGAAAACATTGATAATTTTCTATTTTACATAGGGAGCAGAGCGTAATAACAGACGTTTTCGCAAATGACCCACATTGCCAGTAAAATTTAATTCATTATTCTTTATTCTCACATAATATTAAGGTTCAATTGTGTTTTCATTAAACGATCAAGATCTTTCGTCATTCAAGATCTTATCTTTTTATTTTGTTATTCGGAGGCAACTAGCTAGAGACCTTGTTTAATTATGTTTTTTTGACTATTGACAAAGGTCATTTTAGTTACCAAGTTTTTGACAAAAATAACTTTGATATTTAGCTAGTTACAACTTAATTTAATTAAACATATTCTTATCTTAGACACTACAATTACAAAAAGAAAAAAAAATTAATTATGTTTAAATATTTTTTATATTGTCTAAGAAATATTGGCAAATAATAAAAGTGAGAAAATCGATTGTCAACACTTTCTTCAAAATTCAGCTTTTTTACTAAATCCAATTTTAATCACTTCAGTAATTGTTATTGTTTTTGCGGGCCTTCATGGCTTTAAATTTGTTTTTTTAACAAAAATATATTTCTAAACATATTAAACAAATTGAGACACAAAATACTTACACATTTAATGAGCATTTCAAAGTAAAGTTGTTAAGCAGGCTAATACATTATTGACTTCAAAGTTTTTTTTTAATGTCTACATTTTCAAAAAATTGCATTTGAGGGTCAATTGTTTAAAACATACAATTTTGATGATGAAATAAATATTATAAATTACCAAACTTGCTACAATTTAAAGAACAAAAACGAAAAATGTTCTACTTTTGTAATGTTTTAAGGTTGTTTAAACATAGTTTCTTTGGGTAAAGGTATTGCACATGCTGCGTAATTATCTTTTTATAATAACCACAAGAATTTATTTAAATCAAGACTTTTTTATTATTTCAATTATAGGATTTGCTAAAGAATAAATTTCTTGTTTTTGGGCGTTGCAATTTTAAATTTAGATTAGATAACAAAAACAATAAATATTAACATAAACGTTATGTAATTTAATAAACGGTACATGTCTTCGAACAGTTGTTTCATTCAAGGTTAATCTAAAACGTAACAAAAATTTATCTGGGATGTTCCGTAAAAGATTAATGACTTGATTTAATTGTCTTTACGTAATATTGACCTTAACGTACGATGCTGTTAATTACGGATCATTGCCAGAAATTAATGACAGGCACCAAAACACGAATTATTGCAAGACAAAAGCACGATTCTTTATATTGCTTCTGAAGCCTAGCAACCTGGAACCTGAAACTATTAATGAAAACTCGTGAACGTATTGTGTAATCGAATCACAATAAATTGCAAAATTCAAACATTTGTAAACACTACAGTTGAATTAATTTTGACATTAAAAGAGTTTTTCCTATTTTTAAACCTTTCTCTTTAATCACATTTTTAAAGGTTTGTGTCAAAGGTGAGATATTATTTTTTCATATAAATATTTCAATTAGAGGACAAACAATGGATTTTACAATTATGACTATTTGATGAGCAAAGAATAGTTGGTTACATCATTCGCAAAATGTTAAGTCCATTACAATTATCTACGCTTGCATTTAGCTACTATATTATCTAACAGATAGCAATGACATTTCTGCTTTAGGAAATCTGCTTCTGAAGCAGATTTTTATTGAAATGAACTTTTTGAGGAAGCAATATTTATAAGTGTTTTCATAGGAAAAAGATGTTACAATAAATGTAGCTTAAAATTGAACATTTAAATAAACAAATACACTTTAAATTATCAGAGGCAAAAAAATTAACCCTGGTATCTACAAACTATATATTCGAATATTCCTCTATTGTTAAATAGTTAATAAGATAATTATAATGTCCACATTCTCCAATTTAGTCTATTATTACCTGATATCTTCAACGAGTGAGCTTCAAAGCATCATTTTCTTGTTTAATAAGTCTAAATTCCAAAAACTCCTGATTGTCATCATAGTGCAGTTGTGTTAATAAAAGCTTTATAAAAGCAATATTTATTTCTGTATTGTCCGCTAACCACTTCCGCTTCGGAGAGCGAACTTTTAGTTTAATTTTTTAAACATTTCCGCGAAATAAATCGGTTTAAAGTGTAAACCAAAAACTGCAGCCGAAGTTCATGTTTTTTAACCACCGTTCTCCTATTGTTCTATTGTTCCAATTTTTTGAGTAAATCACGTAAAATTGTATGACCAGTTTTGGGCTTAACAATTAGTTTTGTACGTGTTTTTCATTTAGAAATCAATTGTATTTTACGGGAAATGGTCGCAAAATGCTATAAGCAAGTCATGTTTTCCTCTCGCAAGTTTGCAGCAGCTTATTACATTTTCTAGTTGAATATTATTTATATAGATCAATTCGTGATAGTTGTCTTGGAAGAAAACGTGCGAGGTCGGTTCGTGGCAATTGTTCGGGTGTGGCCAAACGACCTTCCATTCGCTATATCCTTATGGTGTTTTTTCCCTGTATCTGTGTCCACACGTAATCAAAATCATTTATATGTAAGCTGAAGTGTCTAGTTTTCGTCTACATAAATATTTGGCAAGGCCTTAAGATTCAGCCTTGACATTCACTCTTCATTCGAGAGTGCGAATCAAATTAATGCTATTATCATTTGCCACGGTTTACTTTCATTTATCAGAGCTAAATAAAATTGTGTGAGAGTGTTGTTTATCAGAAATTTCGTGGCATTTACTCTTGCTAACATTAAAAGGTTGAAGGTTGCTTGACCAAAGTATACAGAAAATGATTACTACCAAAGTGGCAAAAACTCCGGTATTTCCAAATGTCACAATATTGGAATTTACAGTGTTTGGCGGAAATTTTGATAGAACGAAGATATTTCAGGCGAGCTTGCTTTGTAGCAATTTTTTTAACCTTTTCAAAACTTGTTAGTTATATAACAGACTTCTTTCCGCCCTATTTCCACTATCTACTTTCAGGAATCGAGAATAATACCAAGGTTTTTCATGATACACCACGCCCTCTAAGTGCATTTACTCACATTAAAGCATTGTTCGTGAATTTAAATTATTGTAATAATTAAGACAATAGGTCCAGTTGCATTTATAATTTTACTCCTTTTGTAAGTACAGGCTATAGCGGTAAAATCGTTGAGCAACTTATTCACAAATAGCAATTTTCCTAAGTATATTAATCATGTGACTGGTCGCAATTACTTTCGGTTTCTTAACTCCGTGCTTTACATATTTTACAAAAATTTTGTAATTAGTAAATTTTTATTAAATTTTTGACCACACCTTAGTTGCCTGCAAGGGTATTACAACAGCCTCATCTTCACTTAGTAAACAACATTAAATTTTATTAAAATATTTGACACTCTAAACTATTGCATAATATTCTAAAGAATGCATAATTTTATTGACAAGAAAATAAATAGATACTTTGTTTAAAATTTTTATATGTAGTCGTGTTATTACGGAATTTTAAGAAGGGAGAGATGTGTACAAAACACTTTTATCTAAAGCTTACTTTTCAGACTATTACATTTATTTTAATTATTACTTCTTCCAACAAGCATCTAACACCAAAACCTTATTTGGTGAAGTTATTACAAATGTCTGTGTTTTACTTTCATTTGCATCATCCAGCATCTTCCTGTTTGTAGATGCTTATTTGGCAAATTCTTGCATCATTTGTTAATTAACGAGGTGACCTTAGATTTAAAGCATAATATTCAGTTTTCTATAACATGCTTTTATTAGCAGTACACACACATGGAACTCAAAATTTCGTTTCATTAAAGAACTTCCACTTCAATAAAAAGACCTAGTTCGTGATCATTAAAATTAACAGGAAATAAGGTGATACAGTTTAAAACTCATTTCTATTTCTATTATTTTAATTTGTAAAATATTAAATAAAACATTTTTTTAAATAAATAAAATTTAGTGAGATTGAATTTGTCAATAATAATAATATATAATGTTTATAACGTTGGTTCAAATAATTGAATTCTGCGATCTTTACTTTAAAATTTTTCTGTGAAAAGCGTCAAAATGCTTGTTAAATTATGATTATCACTTTTATCAGTTTCTATTTTTTTGATTTCTGTTAATCTGTTAAATAAATTTTTAATTATCATAAACATTCAAAGATATAACGATACATCACTCTGTAATCACTTACGTTTAGCAATTTACCTCTGTTGAATTTCCTATAGTAGGATTCGGGTGACATTTTGCAGTTTAATAAGATTTATATTTTATTAGCTACAGCAATCTACTATTGAATAAAGTAAATGGCATGTAATTTGTTATCACTACGAAATAAATAAAAAAGAACAACAGGGTAAATAAATAATTGAAGAATAATCTGGGGAGAAATAACGAAAGGAAAACGTGAATAAAACTGAGTTTGCGACATTCGCTTCAGTGTGATTGTGTGCCACTTACATACCTTATAAAAATATTGTGAAGTAGATTATACTTTCTGTAGAAACTTTGAAATCTGTATGTTTTAAAGAGATCACATGAGAAGCGTTAAAGTTAAAGAAGGGTAACTATTATCCAAGTCGTTAATAACGTTTTCACGTTTATTAACTTATAGGTCCACGGGGAGTCTTCAGCTCATCTTTAAAAACGTTTATAATATGTGTTTACATATTTACACATATTTATTTTTTTAAATTCCACGCGTTTTTTAAGTAGAGAAGGTCATTTTTTGCATTAATTTGAAAAAACTTTCACTCTACTTGCTTTTTCGTGTTGTGTCAATTTTGGTAGCCAAGTAATATATTTTTAATTATCGACCTTAATAAATTTCTTTAAATTTGAGTGAAACGAACGCGTCAAATCCGAGGTCACTTTACATAAAATTTTAGTGTAGACAGAATGTTACACGTAACTGTAACTACTTTCACTGTTACATATAATCCATTCTAGGCGCGGGTGTTCTCATAAACCGTGTTGCTGGATAATTAACCTCTTTTTACAATGCCATTGTTAACTAACATAATATAGGATAGACGTAACCGAATTAAATTTTTCCCGAAAGAGACGTCGTCCATTTCACTTTTACTTCGCTTACTGTCCCATTGAAAACGAAATTCCACACACGAGCTGTATTTTAATGAATAGCATACTATATTGTTTGGTTTCGAGTCCACTGTGTTTATTCAAGGAATTTACGGACTTGTCTTGCAAATATTTGCTGAATGCCTGGGAACGAGATGAGTTAATAGAGTGCGTCTTCTGTTTTTGAGTACATTTTGCCTTCTACGTATAAAAGATTCCTCCCATTGAGTTGGCTGCATTGTCATGGTGTTGCAACACTGTTATTACTTTTATAAAGTGTATACAAATCAACGAGACGTCGATCGTATTTTATATTTATTACTCGCAAATCATATAATAGCGCAGAATTTTTCTGCTCAATTTGAAAAAGAGAAAGTAAAAAATGTTACATAAATAACAAATTAATGCATCACAGTACGAAGTAAATTTACCTATAAATATGATAATTAAATATACCAATTTCTCCTTTAGAAATATTTATCGCTCTTTCTTGTTATGCTCTACTTGGTGCAGCGTATGTGTTTATGAAGATTTACTGTTTATTACGTACAACTTCACACGCTTGATTTAAATGGTGTCTTAAAAAACTTCAATAACTTGGGATTACTCCTCTAGAGTGATAAGTTTCCCAACTTCCTCCAACGTCTATAATAAGTTTAGAAATTTGTTGTAATTTCTCTTTAAAGCACGTCTTGCTTAACTAAATCCACAGTGCGGACACGATTTTCTGTTGAAACACTACCGATATTAAGAGCGAATGTTATTTTTAAATGTTAAGGTAATTCAGACCAGTCTTAGTGCAAAATAACGATGTAATTCGCTGAATTATTTAATTCCTGTTTTTATACAGACGTATCCTTGAATTTGACGTTATTGATTTAGATTTATTTCGCAAATGCACTAATTAATTATTTAAAGATTACACTTTCCGCAATTTGTTTATCCTTTTAGATACCTTGTAGTTTTTGAAGGCAATCCATAGTTAAGGTGAATCATACTGTTTTGATGATAAACAACAGTAAATAAATTCTTGATTTGCTTCAGCTGCTTGACAGCTGATAAACTTTTAACTGTGAGTACTGACAGCAGATGTTGCACTTCTGAGCGAGTAAAAGTGGATTTCGAAAAACATTTACACGTTCTTATTTATGGGCGTACTTTGTATTAAACGGTAAATGTATTAAAATTATATTAAAATTCTTTTTAAAAATGTTTTACACATTGCAACTGGCGAATCTTTGGTCTAATAATTTAACATGTCATGCAAGATTTTAAGATTAAGATATGTAATTATCTTGAAAATTTAATGTTTTTTATCTAAACAATGTTATACTAGAGTTTTTTTTAATAAAGACAATGTTTACGCTTTTTTGAAACACTTGTAGAATTTTATAATTTGATTTTCGTTTGTTTCCTGCATATATTGTCATACATATTATTCAAGATATCTAAAATAAAATCAGATTCTGTGGAAACATATTAATCGCTACTAATAACTCAAATAATTAAAACACAACTTAATTAAATACATTCTAAAAATTTTGTGATTTTTTTATGTCAAAGTTCCTTCGCTATAACTTGACTGACTTGAGAGTAACCGAAAATTAACACTGCCTTTAGGTTTTTACCACCTTCTGTTGTCGAATATAAAACTAGTGCTTGCTCTATTTTAGTACCTCCACGAAAAACAAGGAAATAAGTAGAAATGACACGTAGTGAAAGTGATACGTTTAAGAATAATGTAGGGGTTTCACTTGTTCATAGTAAAACAATGTTGTAAATACTAGATAGACATGTCTTTAACAACAATCTCAAATTAATCGATCTGCTTAGAATACGTTCTAATAGAGTAACATGTTGAAAGCGAATAATGATAGAGTAGGTATATGAAATAAAACATAAAATGATATATTTTTAAAATTAGCAGATCGGGTCACGAGACTGATTGCAAACTGGTTATAGATATTTTTATGTGAAAACTGGTGCACATTAATGGTTTTGTAACAAATGTCAAAAAGCTGCAAGAAATAAAAAATAATAACGTCAAGTGCCCTTGTGACTAAATCAGTGATTAGAAACACTACTTTCACCGTGTTTCGTCTGATTTGGAATTGTATCAATATTCAGACCACGTAATTTGTATACCAAAATGTGTCCATAGGACAAACGTGTGTAGTGAAAGTGATAAAAATATTATGTATGAATCTATGTCTGAGTAAAATTTTTAAATAAGTGATTAATTAGCAATGAGCATGAAAACATAGTTGTGGGATATTATGTTACACAATAGGACAAAACGATTACACAATGCTCGTCAATTATAATGTTATTATTATTATATTAGCTAATTACGATACTTTAAGGTTGTTGTATTGTTCACTTCTCTCATTAAGAAACTTGAACTTCCAGTGCCTCACCAAGGTATTTTTCAGCAAATTAAAAGCTTTTTTAATTTAAATTTTAAATACAATTTAATTAATAAGTAATATTATTTTTTAATGACTGTGTTCTACACTGTCATTAACACTTATTTTAAGATGCTGTGTGAAATTGGTGTCACTATTAACCTAGTATTTTTTTTTGCATTTTACACTTTTTGTACATTATTATTTTATTTTATTATTCTTGTCACGACATTACATTAGTTTAGGATATTTCAATTAAAATCCCATTCACGAACTCAGACTTTTCCACCCGGATTTTAACAATAGGAACGTGTACTAGAATGAAGGGTATAAAGGTTGGCAAATCTTTGATAAGTAGAAAGTTGCATCAAACCGAATATTTCATAAATTTATTGGTTCAATTAGTTTGCACTGTTTCTAAATTTTTGTGGGGGAGTTGCGATATTGTTTAAAATCAATCGCTTTCTCTTTACTATTATTTACATTTTATTTAGATTCATGAAAAAAACAGGGAAATGAATTACGGTGAAATTTAAAGTATCGGAAATTAATTTTATGTGATCAATCGATATTTTAAGGATTTTAGAAAAAAACTACCTGAAAACTTCGCTACTGAGTCTATTAATCAATCATAAGTATTATAACATTTTTGTTATGAATAATTTATTTAATTTCTAGAAATTGTTCTGTACAGAGAGTCCCAGTTTTAGTGATGGTGCAAAAATAAATATTTCTAATTAATTAAAAAAGAACTTTGATATTGTAAACGATAGAGGATTATTAAATAAATATTGTGATATTTTGATATTGTACAAAATTTGTACTTAACAATAGACATTAGTTGATATGATTTAAATTTAGAAAGATAATTTTTTATTTGAATTTGTTTTAACATGAAGCAATTTTTCATATTGAAACTTATTAAAATTTATTAGATTTATTTATCGGTGATCGTTCAAGAGGTAAATAATCATTCGGTTATAATAATAATTAAACCGAGCGGAATAATTGCTTTTCACTTTGTTTGGAAGTCACTGTGTAAAACGTTTGTAAATAGAATAAAATGTTTGTATTAATAATGACGGAAAAGTAGAATAAACAAAAATAATGAGTGTTGCAAACATGCACGTGGATAACGGTTTAGCCATGCACAAAGGAGTTGTAGGTATCTGCTTGAATAAGAGTTTATAAGGAAGAAGCAAAATTATTTTTTTGATTGAGCAAAATTTTATCAATTTCAGATTGTCTCAAACAATTAATAGAAAGTATAATATTAGATAATATGTCGTGAGAAATATCTGTGGAGTAACTAACTGATGGGAAATCATCTTCAATAAATATCGCATTATGCAACGGTTTTGTATTTTTTTGCAATTGCCTGGGTCAAAATTACTAACTGGCACAGACATACATACATATTTGTGCCTCAAAAATAAAGTGAGGCAATCTTATTGAAAGTAAATTATAAGTGTATTAATTATGCATATGGGTCAGTTTGTTTCAGTAGTTAAAAGAAAAACACGTAGATCTAAAAATTCTACATGAATTTCTAAGTCTTAATAGTTATAAATTAGTATATTTAGATGTAGAATATAAATAGTTAATGATTAAATAGGAATATAAACATTATAAGACTTCGTGTGCCTCAGGCGTATTGTTACCTAACCAAGATCCATAGCTATGCGAAAGGTCAGGCATATAACATGTTGTTGGATGTCACATCGTTGACGCACCGAGCAATTATTAAAGAGTGCGTTTTCGTTAATGACGCACTGACATTTAGCAAAATATAAAGTTTTGACACTCCACTAGTTACAAAATTTTATGATTGTAAAAATGTGAAACACTTTCACTAATGAAAACCTATTTGATTTTCTTTATCTTGAACAAAAGCAGATACTTTCATTATCAACCTTTCCCTTTCAAACTTGATGAAAAAGGTTTTGAGACTCTTACAAATTATTATTGCACCCTTTCAGTTTAAATCTTTAATCGCGATAAAAATCTTAATAAAATTCGGGTCTACTTATAGCTTACATAATTATAGGCGCTATGGAAACTCGTTTATGCAAACTTGTCAACTGTACTCTTTTTTCCTTGTTTTAATCATTTCTTATTCATTTATAATTAGTGGTTTGGAACCGCTTTCACATTTGTTTGGTTTTTGAGTGCATAGTGTTTTGTAAGTTATCCTTTACGTATTCTCAGTTATTCCTTATTGCCTAAAGGATGCTTAAATGTCAGGGACTCTTTGAAGCTAGGACCTCACGGTCATCCAGTTTGCAAAAAGTGATTTCATCACGATTGACACTTCATACTTTTCATGTGTATGTATTGAATTTTGATAAACAATTTATCTTTGATCGATATTTACTGTACCTATAATCTCCTGAATGTTGCTTATCCTTGACATATAATTAAGAGTCTATATAAGAGTGGCCTTGCTTTCTAGTGCACAAAGACTAGGTGAATAAGGGTAGATTGTTTAAAAAAAATCTAAGGTATAGAATCTAAAGACTTGGAAAGGTTACACATTTAGTTTCACTTCACACTAAATAAGGTTGAGTAGCCTTAAGCGTTTTCGCTGTCCATTTGATAGCATGTGTGATACAACATACAATATAGCATCAGCTGTTTAGATTCCCCAGAAACCTCATTTGAAAAAGAGAGTCGTGAATGAATGATTTTGAACCGCGTGCAACAATGTATGTGTGCACAAGAATCAAAATACTCATACATTGGGCTGGGAAAAATTTTTGATTGCATTTTTTGAAAAACTCGAGACTTACCAAAGGAAGCCAGTAGAAGTGTAACAATGGCAAAAAGTGTAACCATTTCCATAAAAGTGCACTTATAATAATCCAGTTGAAATGTCACACGCAGGAGCTAAAAACACTTCCCCATGTAGATACCGGAACGAAAATTCTCCCCAAATGTGACGGCGAGTACGCGCAACAAGCGAACTTATCGCAACACGTGCTCGAACTGACTGGGTCGCTATTGAATCAAAAAGTTGTTCTTAAGTGAAACGTTTCAGTGGGGGCTTGAGAGAAAACTAATTCCCCACCGGATCGTATTTTCCCTTCACAATAGAGCATTCACTTCGCAAAATGCCGAAGACCTTGCAAACCGCCCTCGCTTAAACCACTTCAGATATGATATCCGTGCGAGGGCCCGGATTCTGCCGTCGCCGTCATCACCCCGGATCAGCACCAGAAACGGAATCACAACAAATGCTCTTATGAAATTATTATTTCTTAAATTTGATATACCTACAACCTACCCACTTATATGCATATGCTAGAGGTTTTGTAAACAGTTGACGCAGCTTCTCTTTTGCCAAAGATATACAGGTTGCGCCAGAACTCGCGCCCCAGAGAAAAATGCCATGTAAGGTAAGATACCAGGAACATGGAAAAAATGTTAAAAAAATTCTAACTAGAAAAATTTCGAAGTTATGAGAGTTTAAATTTTGCACTTTGACTCAATTTATTTCCGTTGGAAAAATAATTTTCCAAGTTTTTTGCTACAGGTTATTAGAAGAGGAAACAAGAAAGCTGTATCCTAAATTGTAACTCTGTTTAATGTTATTTGTGGCTTTTATTGACAAAATTTTTGTACCTTTACTAAATAATAATAAAAAACATATACAAGAACATCAGTATTATTAAATAGACATAAAAATGTCAAATCTCAAAAAATAAATGTCAAATTTTTTTGACAGATTAAATTTTTTAAACTTTTTTTCCCTGTCCCTGCTATCTTATGTTCTCTGGGGCGCGAGTTCTGACACACCCTGTATAATTATGCTTATTTAACGAAAATTTAAAATTACATTTTTTTATCAAGTTATGATTAGTATACGAAAAAATAATATAATAATAATAATCATAAATAAGCGATTCTAAGCTAAAGGTTTTTTGTTAACTAGTAATCAGATGCGGTTTTAGCACATATCCAAAATTTTATGGAAAATCACTATAATTTGAAGTTGTCACCAAATAAATTTTTGTAACTAAAATAAACAAATAATCACCGTTACTCATGTCCAATAAATCTGTTCTATGTTTGAAAAATAACTATGTTTTCAATAGTAGATTTGTCACAATTAGTATTTGACCAAAAAATTATCATATAGGTTATTATAAAAATTGCAGAACTCAAAAAATTAGATTTTTGAATTATTTTCTAAAATTTCATTTCGGAAAGTGTATAATTTAAGCAAAAACGCTTGGTCCCATATTTTTTGTTTTAGTAACACAATTTTAGAGCGTTGATTGTACACGCAAGTAGGTGATACTTAATAAGTAACGTTAAAGAAATTTCACAAGAGCCTTTTTCCTCAATTATTTAAAAACTAGTACTTAAATTGGTTTATTAAGAAAGTCTCAGTTTCTGCTTGAGTTTCTTTCTTTAATTCATTATGACTATAGTTGACAAAAAACTGATAATGTTTATTAGGATATACCAGAGTGATACAATATTACTTTTGTTTGTGCTGATATTTTTAATTAATGAGTTTTGTATTCTAGAAATTTTAAAATAAAAATTTACTTGTACCATGAGTGTACTTTTTTATGTTGTCATGTGAAATAGGCAGCACTTTAGGCACTATCTATCATCTTCATTCTTACATTTGCTATATCAATTTTAAACTTTATTCTTATTTAACCCAAATAAAGTTTGCAATAATTAAATGCAATAATTTAAATAAATCAATTTTCTAATTACATGTGTTACAGAAGAAATAATTAATGTAGAATCTAGAACACTGACCCTTTTCCAATTAAACGTGTCGTCATTTAAATACATGCACCACTATGTCGAAAAATTTTTAAATTGTTTTGAAGTGATTATTTTTAATAATAATAATAATTGTATTTACAGACCCCCAGACTGATGGTTTAGATTCTTACAGAAAAATCCAGTAATTTCAGATTTTTAACCAAAATAATTTTTTGTACATATGCATTCATAAAAATTTGTATAAACAATATTTTTCATTGAAATTAGTTTAGTGTGTTTCTGTATTTTTTGAAGGCGATGACATTTTTGGACAAATATGTTGCTCAAATCCTTCACTGTTAATTATTGTTGAATTGATGTTTCTTATATATTTTTTGTACAAACAATTTTACACTAAATTTTTGATTTTTCACACCAAAGCACTTATAATTAAAATTGATTGGGTATGTTATTAAAAAACATAATAATACGCTATCCGTTAAATGATTTTCTTTTTAATTGGCCTGAAATAAGTATTTAAAAAAAAACGTTTTTAAAGACATATTCACATGGTACCTTAAAGCTAAAAATTGTAATTATTCTTGACTTTTTATGGTGAAAACTAATTGAAATATTTTTCTGCAAACCAGCCGTAATTTAATAGAACTTTTCATTGAAACCAGTCTGAAAAATCTTTTAAAATTTGGTGGTCTACGAAAAAAACAGTAAATTACATTGCGTGGTAATAAGATATTTAGCTGAAGATTGAAATGTAAGAAAAAAGAAATGAACCACACTGAATATGTGCTACAAAGCTTGTAGCCGCACAGAATATAAAAGGGAATCTCATTTAGTCAAATTACTTTGACACGATTCAATTAATGAGAAATTTCTTCAAACAGGATACGACTGAATGTCAGTTAGGAAGAAAGAATGAAAGTATAGTAAGTAACAATAGAATATTTTGGAAGCGATAATATCACACGATAGGATTATTTGAAAATATCAAACATAATAGTTCAAGGGAAACAGGTCACCAAAAAAAAGTTAATAAGAAAATTAGCAAGGAACTGTCGTAGAAGGAAGTTCTACCAAATTTACTGGATATAATTTATTTCAGCTAAATAACCACATGATCAGGATTATTACATGGAATGGTTGGTTTTTGCAGTAAACGATGTATACCTACATATATTAATTAATCTCGTGACTACGCAACCGATAATACGTTATATGAGTGGTTCTCAGTCGTAAAATTCCGAAATTGTTAATCTTGTAATAACTCTCTTATAAGAATGCAAATAGAAGGATGCCTCTTTCACCATTGTATTCCGTATTTTTAACAGAGAATGCGTTGAACTGATGTTTGGATAAAAAATGTCAGAAAATATTAAATTTGAAAAAAGGAAACTTTTTTTTTTTAATTATGGAATTTAACATGTAAGTACCGAATTATTTATTAGCCACTATTATTCAGTTTGAGTTGTCATTTATTTGTCGGAAAACAAATTCAAGTTTTGACCATTTAAGTTATAGAAAAGCAAATGAGAAATATTTATATTTATTATGTATGTATGAATTCATACTAATGATGTGCCAATGACATTTAATGAAAAGATAATTATCTAAATGAGAGTTAATCGACTACTGGTTTTAAGTATTAACTACATTCTTTTCAAAATAATGTAATTTTTTTTTAATATTTTGTTATCTATTACTGCCATTTGAAAAATGTGAAGGGGAAAGTGACATTTTGAAGATTATTAAGCTATTATGGAAAGAGTAATAAATACACTTCGTTATTTTTGTCGAAATGAAGAATTGACTTCAAATTTTTCCATATACAATATACAAAAGTAATACCTGACGAGAGATTTAAAAAACGTATACAGGGTGCGCCAGAACTCGCGCCCCAGAGAAAAATGCCATATAAGGTAAGATATCAAGAATATGAAAAAATTGTTAAAAAAAATTATTTATAAAAAGCTATGAGAGTTTAAATTTTGCACTTTGACTCTATTTCTGTTGGAAAAATGATTTTCCAAGTTTTTTTGCTACAGGCTATTAGAAGAGGAAACAAGGAAACTGTATTCTAAATTGTAACTCTGTTCAATGTTATTTGTGGCTTTTATTGGCAAAAATTTTGTACCTTTACTAAATGATTGTAAAAAAACATATACAAGATCATCAGTATCATTAAATAGACACAAAAAAATGTCAAATGTCAAAAAATAGATGTCAAAATTTTTTGACAGATAGAATTTTTTAAACATTTTTTCCATGTTCGTGGTATCTTATCTTACTTGAAATTTTTCTTATATATATCTTTGATTTCATTTACACATAAGATGACCCTGAGCATAGTTAATTAGAAGAAACTAAGGCATATTCAGAAAAGTCATTACACAGGCTTTCTACTTTTAATGTTATCGATTTAGCGTTTTCTCAAAAAAAAGTAGAAATTAGTTTATTTGGGAAAATGTATTTGCTAGTAAACAAGTATAGTTACTTTGTTGAGCAAAATTGTTATGTTTATGTAATGTTAAATATTCAAGTGCTTTTAGAGCATTTAACAGGTAAGACATGAATTTTAAATTACTAATTTCTTAATACAATTATTATTTATAAATATTTATATTTCTACTTATTCGCGGTCTGCGACGTAAGTTTGCACTAATAAAACCTTTAAAGATATCTAGTTACCTATTAGGGGTATAATTTTGGAAATTAAGCAAAAGCAATTCATTATCTGATTGGTATTGTCGCTATTACATAACTCAAGATAATAAGAATCTCAGTAAAGAAACTAAAAGCGGATGCTTCCAACAGAGAGAAGGTGCGGGGGTTCTTCAATCTTGATTTTAAATAATTAGCTAAAGTCAGATAATGGTTATATTGTTATTGTCAATTAGTAGAGTACTTTGTTGATATTTATAGATTGTATAGATGTTTTAGTTTGATGTCTTTATGAAGATAGTTATGATATTTCGTAACAGTACATTGTAGCAATCACCTATGACCTCGTTGAGAACCCCAGCGGATTAATAGATACCTATATTCGCAGTACCTATAGAAAATAAAACAACACTGGATATTCAGATAAGAAAGAAATCGCAACGTCCGTTGAGAAGCCCGGGAAACGGATCTCCTCACGGTCAAGCAGCCTTGAAAATTAACAGTACAGAAAATAATGGCAGATTTAAAAATCCCTCGAAAAGAAAGTTGTTTGCAATGAAAACTATTTCCAAAAGTAGTTTAAGATAATCTAGAACCGCTGGAGTTTTAATTAAAGTAAGGCAAATTGACACCTTCATTCGCTTAGTTGTTTAATGCAATAGTTCATAGAGAAATTGCACAACATCAATCACTGTAAGTGAACGCGTTTCTAGCCAAAACTATAACTCCGATCGATTCCGGGATTTCACTATCAAATTTATAAGCAGATTTAAAAAATAATTAAGAAATCGACCAACGAATTTTTAGGGACTCGGAAAAATGCATAAAACTGTCAATCAATCGGTTAAAATGCTTTATGGGCAAGTGGTTTTCAAAGTAACACTTTAAAAAGTTTACAGGTAAGACTTAAAAATGGAAAAATAACACAGTAGAATTAACTTTATTCATTTTTCTCCATATTTACATCAATATAATTATATTTGTAATTCGGTGTGATAGAATGAATTCCACTAATATAATAAATAAAAACAATCTAGAAGTATGCTTGAAACCGATGCTGTTATACGTGTATGGTAAATTCTCTTCGTTCTTGTTCTTTTCTTTTTTGATATCTAATGACAAAATAAATAAATTTTCCAAAAATCACACATTTTTAAAACTAGTACCTAGCTAATAGAATCGTTAAATCATTGGAGAGTTTAGTTGTCATGTTGATGTCTCTGTCGCATTCAGCTTCGCTCATTTCTCTACTATCCGAAAATCCAGTTGGGGGTTGCAACCTCATATCTTCCGGCGATGCATCTTCGCAGTCTTCCACACTAAAATACCCTAATCAATGACAACCCTAAACCAAACATAAAAATTTTCCACATATGCACACATAAAGCGTTTTTTGGTTCAGCCACATACGCAGTGAAAGGTTAAGATACCTTGGCTACCTGCTGGAACTTGAAGGACGGTGTTGTCGCCGTTGAACCCCTACATGACGAGGAGTGTGTCGACGTTCGGCTAAGGGAGAAACGTCGTTAGATTCAGTACTAGAATCAGGGCGAAACAAATCTGCAACCACTAAAGTTTCAGAAGTGCTGTATCTTGTCGCTTGTCGCTCACCTCGTGAGGACTTGACCGGAACTCGATAATTTGGACCGCTAGGACAATCACCGCAAGGACTCCCACTGGTGTCGTCGGATTCTGAATCGCCACGGGCTGGAGCGCGGTTCGAACGAAAACGAGATTTCGGGACCTCACCTGCTAGACAAAAGAATTTCATTATTCCTCAAAAACTTGCAAAATTCTCCAAAACATTAATTCATTATTAATTTTATTTTTAATTAACTCGTCAAAACGGTTTTAATTTTACAACAGAAATTGAGTTATTGTGGGACGTTTTTATAGAAAAAAATAGCAGAATAACCACAAGGTGATATAAACAAAATTGTTAACCTTTGAAAGTATTTATTTCTGTTACAGGCTGTATTTGGTACAATGTGTAATTTGGAGCAAATTCTTGTATCGATATTATGCCTGAAAAATATTCTAATGACCATAAAAAATAACACACAATTCGCCTGTAACTTTTTGCTAGGACAAATTAACTTCAACTTTTTATTTCATTCTAGTATGTGTGCATGTTAACCTTGAATTTTGTGCTCTTATTTAGGCATGTAGTGGTATTTAAGCCTAGAATTAAATTTAATATACTTAATTTAATTATTCTAAAAAAATCAAAAGATATTAAATCGAAACCGGATTTTTGTATAAGTCCGATATCTTAAAAGTGAATTGATTTATTGTCTCAATATGCAAATTAGCTACTCAACAGGTAACAGACTATATGCACAAAAGAAAGTGCATTATACTCTTTTTGTAGCTTGTAATACCTATATACTAACCTTCATTACTATAAAAACGATGTTTATGCCAGCTGTGTTTCGTATTTGAATTTTTTGGATAAATGATAGCATTGTGATCTTCATCTTCAATATGTCCAAAAGTTTTGAACTGCATGGTATAATCTAACGTTGACGTTGTAACTGATCTACTGTTGTTCCCGGGTACACTAAAGGTAGCATAGGGGCTTATTTCATACATCCCTACAAATGATTAATTAACAATTAAACCAAATCCCAAATTGTGTCAACCTCCACCAGAAACATTGTCTTGAATTTTTTCAGCCGACTTAATTGGAGAAGATGTATAAACTTGTTGGCAGTTTCGTGTATTCTCTCGTTCAGCCGCTTTTTCATCAGTAATTTCTTCCTCTTGTTGAACATTTTCGTTTGTTTGTTTTTTCATTTTGGTCAGAACTAACCAGATTATACCCCCACAGATTAGTAAAATTACGACACAAATACACGGACCAATAATATAAGCTTCTTTGTAGTCGAATTCATTGGTCGATATTGTTCCTTCGGAAAAATTTGGCGGTAGCGGTATTTTACCTAGAGGCAATACAGAGTAGTTTTTAATTAGCCATTAGGATATGAAAAAATGTGGGTGGTTCCAAAGTTGTTTGCATTGGTCCAAGTCACTCCAAATAACGTCCTTGCCAAACGCTGCTTGGAAATGACCTTAACAGTAACTCTCATATATGTTAATAGACTAGGCGGTGCAGCGGCGCACTCAATAGCTTTCGCAAAAGGAACTATCAATACGTAATTGTTTACTACTAGTTTTCAGTTATTGGCCAACTTTTCTTTTTATTATCTCTAAGAGTAAAACTTTGCACGTATTTTATGTACGCCACTGCATCATGAATTGATATGTTGTTGGAAAGAGTGTTGCAGTTGCTATTGCTTTGGGTGTTATTTTACATAGAGATATTATAATTACAAAGTACTTTTTTCATATAATATCCTTTCGCCGTACCGAGTGTTATTGTTAATTGCGTCAATGGGTGCAATGGCTGTTTGTGTAACCAATCCATTTTATTTCCGATCAATTAAAATTATTTACCTCCGCCTAAGATAGTAGTTGCGCAATTGAAATGTCCGGTGATTTTTCCGGCATCATTTTTTGCAGTGATCTTCAGTTGATACCAAGTGGCAGGTGAGAGGTTTTGGATGAGAATTTTTTCATCCAGTATAGAATTTGAAATTAGATTCCATTTTTTTGTCCCATATATTCGATATTCTATGGAAAATTGCAAAATGGGACACCCACCATCAGGCCAATTATATAAATTCAACTGCAAAGTTGTTGTGTTCGTCGATATAAGTTCCTTCTCTTTTGGGAGAAGTGGAGGGCCTCCCTTAGTGTTGACTGTAAGAATTGGACTCGGACTTCCGTTTCCAACTCTATTGTGTGCTAGTAAATATATGTGGTAGATTGAACCGCATCGAAGGTTATCTAAGGTATATACACTGTGCTCCGGGGAAAGTTCCAACGAAGTCCAATCGTCCGTTTCATGTTTTGTATTCAGAGTATAACCTAGAATTGGTTCTAACAAACTTATTCAAACTATTTTACATCTAACAAACCTTGAATGATAGAACCACCATCTTCGGGCTGGGTCCAATGTAACCGAATACTTCGAGTAGTGCTAAATTGCACCTCTAAAGTCGGTGCGCTTGGAGGCATTAATACCATTAAAGTATAAGTAATGTTATCATCACCAAAAAGATTTTTCGCTGAGCAAGTATAGTTTCCTGACAGTGACTGATCTGCACCTTAGAGGAAAAGGAAAATATTGAATAATAAATTGAAAAACTTAAAGAAAAAATAATGCTATTTAAAAGTACTTTTTCTTCCTTGAATATCAAACTAGAAAATGGTTGTTTTTCTCTTTTAAACTGTTTGAATTGCACCGAGTGAGTAAAAAAAAAATTAGTGTTTATAATTTTACCTTTAATACGTTGCTAGAAGATGAATAACAAAAAAACAATATATTTTACATGTTATACTTGTAGTACAATGTTAAACCGTATCGATCCAACTTCGTGTTGTAAAGCGTGTCTATCGGTTTTTGGTTTTTACGACTTCAATTGGTATTTAACTTTGAATGCAAGGACACTTTTAATCTGCCACTATAAAAATCCTTTAAAGTCAAAAATGTGTAATTAAAGTATTTTTTCTATTTCGTTGTCACAATGAACATTGTGTGACACTGTTTTTTGGCGACATTTTATGCAATATTTTGGTCATCACTGGCCATAAACTGTCGTCTTTAAGTGAGAAATTGTTGCAGTTCAACATATTTCACCGAAACTAATGCAATTTAAGCTATTTTTGAGCAATTTGGGTACCGCATACGTCAGTGTCAAAACATTTAACTGTTAAATGTTAAATGTTAATAATCGGAGTTGGTCAATTCGACCACCAAATAAATTTAATCCTCTTACATACTCTTATAATAATAAATTCAATTCTATTTAAAAAGCGCTCACTAGAAAAAATATTATAAAAAACTCGTGTTACAACCTCTCATTGTGATAATCGTGCATTTGTAACACTCGCCACTGCGTGGCTCGTGTCACTACTCGTGTTACAATTAAAGTGTTTGTAACACACTTTTTTAATATACTATTTTCAACCTTCATGATGAGAAATGTGTTTAAATTAAGTAAATAAATTCAATATTATTACGACTGACTGTATTATACATAAAGTCGGATCTTTATTGTTTTTATTGACTAAACAAAATTTTATTTCAAATTATGACTACTGATTGTCGATTGGAAAATTTAATCTTAAAACCCAAAACCAAATAAAATCATACTTATATTTCTGCATCTTATTACCCACAGATAAGTATTATATTTTTTATAAACTCATCTAATAATCTTTGTAGGTTGACTTTTCGTTTCCATTAATTATTTTTGTTTTGTTTATGCCTACATGAAAGTCAATCAAATTACTATGTTTAATTGTTACCGTTTGACGGTTAGTGCTTGTCAAAAACCCGTCAATATATACACGTTTTCTTCATCATGTAATAAAAGCACTTTACTATTAAAAAGCATTTTTGAAATAAACGACTCTTTTAATGGAATATAAAATAACTCGTTATTGGTTGGGGAAGTTTTAATGAAATCAATACGCTAGATTGTGTTAACAACCATTAAAAAGTCAATCGAAACCGTTTAAAAAATCCATTTATGTACTTATTTAATTAATAATAATAATCCGTCGTAATTATCTAAATTGAGTTGTTAAATGTATAATTGTAAATGATCGTTCTTAGACTATAAGCGTAATCAAGTTAATTAACTGAATTTTTCTAAATGCTGAATGTTTTCCAGATGAGTTACCTATATTTTGCATGTCTTTCATCAAAATTAGTCATAGTAAACTTACTGTGAATATTCAGATGTCCCTCAGACGTGATTTCATAAAAAGAACTAAAAGTGATTGGTCTATCTCTGTGGATCCACCTAGTCCTAGGGGTGGGATTTCCGACAGCTAAACAGGGAAGCAAAATCTTGGATTTGATAGGTTTTCTGATTGTTTGACTAAAGGAAGCAATTCTAGAAGGAGCTCTTGAATTTGTAGCTTGAGCTACAATAGCAGTTGGTTCACCCTCCCCAATACTCGTGGTCGCCGACACCCAAAATTCGTAAAGTTGATGTTCGACCAAATTCCTTACTTCATACATTAATCCATTTATGTAAACCATGTTTTCCATTCGAACATTGTAACTTGTGTGTTTTCCTACGCGGCCAGCTTCACGCCCATAAACTGTGTAATGACTTATGCGACCGTTTGGTTTACTAGGTGGTAACCAAGAGACAAGAATTGATTCGCCTGTCAGTGCTGCAGCTTTTATATCTGCAGGAGGACCTGGAACTGCAACGGATTTTATTACAATAATATACCACTCTGGACAGTGGCGTACTAAAAACAGCAAAACACCAACAATAGAGACGCACGAGTTTTTGTATTAAATGAGTTAATGATGCATTGTTCTCGTATACAGTGCTTTCAATTCAAAACTGGACAGTCTCAATAACTTTGGATTTTGACCAAATAGGTATACCAATTTTCAAGTTTTGCTCGCGAAGGGGAAGTTAAAAACATTTTTGGTTCCATCCCCTTTCTAATTCTAATTTAAGGTTAATTAATTTAAATGGCCAAACAATGTCCACCGGTAAACAGCGACAAGAACACCTGTTTTGCGTAACGTAATTATGTTAATTTTACTAGGGATTATTTTATTGGTGGTTGTTTAACAGTATTTAATAAATATGGTTTTTATTGTTTAAATATTACGTTTGTTACGATTTCGCGGTGTACCTACTATTACCACACATGAAAATATTTTTTCTAAAAATATACTAGGTATTAGGAAAACATACCTAATTAATTTAATCATGTTGCGATAAGTACTTTTTAAATGATTGGGAAATACGAGTTTGCTGAAACTGAACAAGTTGTAGAATGTATGGTCGAGCACAGAATTTTTGACTTATTCAGGACCTGTATTAGGATTATTTTGGAGGTAGGTAAACATGCTAAAAGAGGTGACCGGGCCCAGAGGGGGCGTTAAAAAATTTCGTTTGATGCTTCTTCTCTAATACTCACAAAACGACGCCTGTAACGAAAAAATGGTTTTGTACCAACGAAAAGATTAAAAAAATCATACGGGATGGTCTTCTGGAGTTTTTTATATCTCAAATAGTCTTTGAGACATTCGCTAGCAAATACGCACTATCGGAATAAACTATGATATTAATGAATTAAGGCAAAGATTGTTGTAAAAGTTGTAAGTAAGCATTGTGATTGGATACTTTAAGGTCGGCCATTATAATAATGTAAAAAACCAATCACTTCAAATTTTTGGATTCATTCAAAAATTTAATGCAATGATGTGATTGGTCCGTTTGAGGTCGGCCATTTTTATAATGTGTGTAACCATGGAGAAACCAATCACTTTAAACTTTTAGTTTAATTCAAAAATTTTCTGAATTTAGTTAATTCGGATGTGCATTAATTCATAAGATGATTACAGTTTTTAATGAAAATGTTAGGTCTGTGCCTTTTATGTAGGTATATTGTGACGGAGAATTTGCAATTTGCGTTACGTTACGTTTAGTGATTAGTTATTTATAGGTACTCGTCTGGGAAATAAAATCTTAAAACTTAAAATAGGAAAATATTAGTGTTTTACCCATCCTGTGTGCTTATTATAAATAGATGCAAGATAAATAGGCGACGAGGATACGGAAGTGAAAATCTTCTTCAATTTTGAACATATTCGTACAAGAAGTGAAACGTAACCTCACTTTCTTCCTGTGTTGGCCCCAAAAACAGATAACGAAAAAACTCTTTTCTACGAGCTGCAGAGACCTAAATTATAATTTGAAGTTTACAACCAAAATTCTGTCACAAGCACTTTTTCTGTAAACTTTGGATTTATGGACTGTGCCGCAAATTGAAAAAAAAGGTCTGGGTTATTTGTTAGCGGATATCTCGAAAACTGTTAAGATACAAAAAAAACAAGATTGACTTGTAGGAAATGTTATAAGCGTTAATTTAGTACATAACCATTTTTTCTAGATATCAAGGTATCAAGAAACCAGAAAACGGCACCTTTTTAGTGCTCCCTTGCGTCCCGCTCACTTTTTATGTTTACCTCCTAACTAGTCCAAACACAGCCCTGAAGTCAAAAATTTTGTTCTACAACATTTTCTTGAACTTTCACTGACTGGAGGGCTATCAACTAGTGGTAATATTTCTATGAAAATAGTATTCATATTTGTAGTAGTATGTGAATGACTTAAATAATTGTTTATTAAAATACCCACAACATGTTTACTACTTAAAAGTAATAAATTTCTGTTCACAACAACAACTTTGTGTAACAAAAATATAAAAATGTTTTCATTTTGGATTTGCAAAAAACAAATACCAGAATGTTTATATAAAACATGTTGGTGCAAAAGTAAAGAAAACGCTGTTTTTAATCTATCAACTGTAGATTTGAGTGAAGGTAAAATAATCTAGGTAAATAAGTGTTTGTGCTGTTTGTTATTAATAATATTCTCATAGCAACTGAATATAATAATAATATTTAAGATATGTTAGGTGAAGTGGTCGGTTGAGAACAGAACCATAAAATGTGTTATCGATATTAATTACTAGCTCATTAAAAAAAAAAACAAAGTATTGTGCGGCTTTATATGTTTATTTCAAGGTGATTTCAACTACGAGTAAACTTAAAACGAATTCTGCATCAAAAAATTAATCAAATTTGCAAGATGGAATCGTTCCAATATTTATAATTAAAACACACCCTATATATTTTAATAAAGTATGCTAAACAATTTATTGGTGATTAAGTGTATGTTTAGTTACTCAATGATGTAAACAGACTAATTACTTAATTAGGCAATAATTGATTTAACTCGAAGTTTTGGAGTGAGATTCCTACGCCAGTCTTGTAATAATAATTAGGTGTAACAAAACAAAATAATATTCTTTGTATAGGGTCATGAACCAACCAACCAAATCAATTTTTCCAACATTACAACACTTAAATGTGTTGAAACAGTGAAAAAATTTCAGATGAGCATAGTGAGAATGTGGCATTGAGACTATTCTCATTACAACCAACATCCATACTGTGAACTAGGTATATTATACTATACTAAAACATTTCGACGAAGGTCTTATTTGGATGCATCTCCTTCAAAACTTTCCAAATATACTTTTTATAACTTTCATTTTTCCTTTGCTTCTTTTTGAAGTTTTGCTAATTCATATCAAGTTCACATAATGTTGAAAACTAGAACACGCTTACTTTCGTTTACTTGTGTTCGTTATTTAACTGAAACCAGTAATAAAAAGTGTCAGCAGGTTTTGTTCTGATAATTGTTGCATTACCTGAAATCGTGCAATACCAGTGTATATAGGGCGACCAAATATGCAAAATAATAACAATCTAAGTTTGTACTGCTTCGATCTGTTATTCATTTTCGTTGAAAACTTATACATAATGTATAAAACAGTTGCAAAGTAACTCAGTTACTATCTCTCTCCAATCACTTGAAAGGGTACACTGGTACACATTGTCAGTCCATTTCTGTTATTGTCTGCAAACGCAAATTGGCCATTGCGTAAATAAAGGGGGTCGAGACGGCCGGAGAGGTAAATCTCAATCGCATGACAGGTAGAGATTTATTAATGGAAAATAGGGGAGGAGTAAAATGTGCACAGAAAAACAACCTTTTCTCCATTTACTAATTTATGTAACATCAATCAACCCCGAAGTGATGATTAAATTTTCACACCACCAATAGCAACATGATTATTCAAATTTTGACTAATATATATATATATATATATATATATATATATATATGTATGTATCTATTATTGAAATTGATTTTTACAATATTTTCAGGCTTTGCAATTAATATCTGCATGTCGTACCTATTATTTATTCTTTAGATTCATCTAATCAAAGAAGGATTCCTTTATGGCCATTTTCAATGAACAATAAATCAAAAATTTATCTTGATTGAATACCAGAGGCTGCTCGTGTGTACGGACCATAAAGCGGAGCGATTTTCATATGTAGGCGCAGTGTTTAGCATATTGTTCAGGAGAATGTAATCGTTATCATTATCAAACGCGTGATGGTCGAAAAACAAGTGTCAATGACATATATTTTTCTCTTCTCCATTTTGAATTGGCATAGATTTGTAAATTTCATTTTTTACCTAGTTATTGATTAAAGTAAAAGTAACAAGTAACATACACCTTTTTGTAAAAAAATGTACAAAACCTATTTTGTGCAATTTATTTTTTGTTAATAGTAAAATAGAATGTAGACAGTATAGACTGGATTGACTCACCACACAACACATAATTAATGGTTTTATATAATAGGCCTCCACCTGAGGTTATCAAATCACATGGTCGATTAATAAAATAGTATTAGTAGTGTATTAGAACGCATATTTTTTATAAATCTAAATTTAATGTCACTTCCGTTAAAACCAGAAAAGTTGTTTAAGAAATTTTTTCTTGTAAAAGTTACATGTAATCAATATTAAATCACCAATTAAGCATTGTATTTTAGGTACTTCTTTATTTTATAGTAAAGCTAACGTAAACTGTGACTTGAGCGTTTTAACTCAGATGTTTCATACAATATTTTTGGTATGTTATAGTATGTCTTTCTTCTTTCCTTGTTTTTATTGTTTTCCTGCTCTTCAATTTAACATTTTTCTATGTTATTTTTTGTATTTGTTATGAATTTGACCGTGCAAATGAAACTAGAAGATAATTTCTTTTTAGGCCACAGTGTTATAAATATATCAGATGTTTTTTAAGTTTTTATGTATTTTTCATTCGGCACCTGAAATTGTTTGCGATTAAAAATTAAAATGGCCTGTCGTTAATGAATCCTAAATGAATCTGCATACGAACTTTTTAAATTTACATTTATTACATGAAAATGCATTCATATGGCTAAATATATAACAAGCAAATCCACTATATGTCACCCGTTGATACGACGCTAATGAAAGCTTTATTAATTATTAAATTTCATTTCACGAAAAGACCACCTCAAATAGAGGATCTAAAATAATATTGCCACTACACTGCTGTGGACTTTTTGTACTACTTGTATTTTATTTCGAATTGGTTTTTGTTTAACAATTGAAAACGTATAATAAACAGGCACTTAAAACTGCAGCTTTGGTTTATTTGTAAAGTAATGGACAACAGATCATATTTTATGTAATTAATCTAGGTTTGTTGTGTCCCCACAAATCGAATTTACGAGTACATCTATAACGAGCATCATGTGCATAATTTGTGAATTATTGAGAGAACCATCAATTTGAGTTATTTTAGGAGCGATAAAAAAATCTAAAATGATCTCAAAGCAATAATTCACTTATTGACTTAGTCACAAAGGACACGAAATTTGCATCAGCAGGGAGTGGGCAGATTAAGATGAAATCTCTTGTATGTAATTTGTTATCTCACTATTATATTGTTATTAGAAATTGCATCTTGAAAGAAAAAAACGCTAATATTCATAATCATCTTTATTATCTATTACTTGATAGTTAATAAATAAATGGTTTAAATATGGAAGCATTACCCCTCTACATCAAAATGTTTAAATCTTTTTAAAGCAGTAAATTGTCATAATGTTGATCTCTGTAATACATGAAAAAACTTGGCCGAGTTGTACTACTTTCCACTAGATGCCGACATAGGTTTTAAAGATAATCAATTTTGTGAATTAGCATAACGTAAAACTATTAAAACTATTTGCATGATGATGTAAAGTTTTTTTTTGTATAAAAGCGCATAATATTACGTTACTAAATAGGATTACTGAGATAAATGGGTACTTACGATCCTCCTCTGTGACGCAGTATAGAGGAGCGCTCATCATACCATCTCCAGCGCCGGTATAAGCTAGTACCTTAATGGAATAATTAGTATATTTAAAGAGAGTATGTAAATATGTTTCTGTACTGGAAGTCCTTTTAACTTCTCCAGTGGTGGGAATGTCGACTGCAATAGATGTAAAAACCAATAATATTTTTTATTGACTAACAATAAACGATCTTACCATTTTCGTTCGGAAGCGGCCTGTAATAAACTTTATATCCTTGGATGAGCCCCCCGTGTAGGGTTTGTGGAGGTGGTGCCCAGGATATTTTCATACTTTGCGAAGATATTTGTGAGCAAGCGATGTTTTGCGGTGATGCTTCCGGGACACCTTCTTTGGTGGTCCCAATGACTGTTGGGGAGGCGGGTCCTGTTGAAATACTGTTAAAGGCGCGGACGTTAATGTCGTAACGAGTAAACTTTCTCAATCCTGTTAATTGCAACTTTGTGGTAGCCCAGCCTTTAACCGTCAAGCTTTTAGTTTGGTTTGGGAGACCTCCGTGCTCATTCCAAGATACAATGTATCCTAATAGTTCTCCATTCCAACTCTCCCTAGGCGGAACGGCCCAAGTTAAAAACAGTTCGCCAGGTCCGACTGAATCAACGCGAACGTCTTTCGGTGCTTCAGACGGTTCCTCTTCTTGCGTTTTCACAATGACGGCTTCGGTGAATGCGCTTTGATCTATGCTGTTTACTGCAAGCAAGCGCATTGTATATACTCGAGCAGGAAGGAGGCCACCTATCACAGCAGTTTCTTGGGGATTAACATCCGAACTAAAACTAATAAATTAAACCTACGACTGAGAGGACAGATTTTTTTATCGTATTACTCTGGAAGTGTATTTGCTGGCAGTGTTAGATTTAAAGCAGTTGGCTGTTCCCAGTCTTGGTTAGGTCCTAGGATTTGGTATTGAACCAAGTAACCGATAACAGGACTATTGCCATCGAATGGACGTCTCCACGATAAGCGTACAGAACGGCTAGCTACTTCTATTACTTCTAACATACTGGGTGGATCTGGTCTTTCTTGAACGGCAAGATTAATGATGTGCTCGCTGCGGCCGAAGGTGTTTTCAGCCAAGCATTTATAAACTCCTGAATCTTCTCGATCCGTGCGTCCTATAGTGACTTGCGATTTTACCCCATTTTCCGTATTTGTACTGCTTGCTGTATATCTATTAACCCAGGGATATTCAAACATTGATAGTATCTACTTTTCAAACGAATACATACGACAAACGACAGGGACAGGACCGTAATCAACAGCGTTTGTCTTTGTGGATATAGAGAAATCCCAAATCGAACAGGTGAAAGCTCACCGATCATTTATAAAGGATTATATTTTCCTACCCCAATTACAGCTAAAGGAATATAAGTTACCTGAGAATCGTGAATTGACACAAAGATCCCTTCTACACTTTATGATCGTTAAAGTGGTAAAAACGTCGAATAACACAATGTAATCAAGATGTATTTTGTTTACACAATGTTTGTTTTTAATTTTTGATAAAAAATACTTTGGTTTGTCTGTGATTAATTCTGAAAATAGTTGCTTGGTTCCAAATCTTAAGAATAATGATATGACAAGTGCTTTAAAAAATTAAGTGTACTCGTGTACTCGATTCTGTCAACTTGAGTGCAATGTCAGCAAGGAATTTTGATATAGACAATATTACCTGTAATTGTTCGTGTCTAAACGATTTCCGTTAAAGGTCCAGAGAACTTCAATCGGAATGTCGCCATAAACATGACATAGCAGATTCGCCGCGTTGCCTCTCTTCACCGACACATTTTTAGCTGGCAGATCGAATCTTGCTGGTTCTGCAAATTGTCAATAAAACAGTAAACAGAAAGTCGGTAAGCAGAAATTACACACTATTTGTCGACGACTTAACACCTATAGAAAACGAATTAATCAAGGTGAATATTTTACCATTAACTCCGATGTAAATGACTTTCGTAAGCCCTGATCCTATGCCGTTAGTGGCTCTACATAAATAATATCCTTCGTCCTGGGGGCTTACAGATTCGATCCACATCGAACCATTTGCTAGCAATGTTGCACGACTGTGTATATTGAGCAGGGGTTGATAATCCGTTGATGTCTTTCCTGTACAACATTAAAACGTTGTTGTTAAATCTAGTAATACAGAGGTTTCATTTCATCGATTATTTGTCTTTGTGTTTTTTAATAAAAAGTTTAGTGTTTGTATAGTTACCTTGACCTTTAAGCCATGTTATTTGGGGTTCAGGAAACCCTTTTGCTGAACAACCTACTAGGACTGGATTTACGAGAAGGACTGATACGTCTTGTGGTTCAGTGACCCACTGGGGAGTAACTATTGGAATAAAAATAAAACGTTCAATGGTTAAAAAATGAATTTAAAGAGTATTGTTATATGGGTGAGAATATAGTAAATTGTACCTTTAACCATCAGCTGGGCAGTATAGTTGGCTCTCGCAGCTGAATTACTTGCGACGCAAGTGTAAGATCCACTATGCTTCGAGGACACTTCTTTAAATATTAGTATGCTGTAGAATTCGGCTGCACGTTCCTCCACCTGTAGGTACACAGCTGTGCTCATCGATCTTGATTTAGTGTAAGTTGGTAAGTTACCTGAAGAGCGGCTGATATATGTTCCCCGTCTTTATACCAGGCAAAGTGTATTGGCATGTCTCCGGAAGTCACAGAGCAAGTGACCTGTGCACGACCGCCTTCTTGAAGACTAGTAGGGAACCGAAACGGTTCTAAGATCGGTGGACTATTTACAATAAGTTGAATCTCTCTTCGAGCAACCTCCCCATCTCTACTGGTGACAAAACAGGCATAAAATCCCGAATCGGCGGTTGGATCCAGTCGCGATATCGTTAAAGATCCCTCTTCTCCTAAACGATGCCTCAAATCAAGAGGCAATTCTTGGCCGTGACGTTCCCAACGGACAGATCCAATTGGATAGCCCGAATATGGACAGTGTAAAGTTATATCCGCTCCAGCCACTGCTTTTACAGGACCAATAGATCGTATGAATGGAGGACCTGCACTAAATGTATTAAATGCTAGTCTTCTACAACGATGAATAAAACATACCGTATATATTGAGCCGAGCTGAGTGCTCTGTTGATCCTAGCGAATTTAAAGCTCGGCAGCTGTAAAGACCGCCATCTTCCACTCGTACATTTGAGATGTTTAGATGGCTAATCACATCCCCGTTTTGATCAACATACTGACTGATCGCGTACCTAACATAAAAAACTATTTTTAAAGCAATTAATGATCGTATTATTGCACAAAAATATTTAACTTTAGCACCAAAATAATACTTCTTTAAAATCTTTTATGAATTTATAAAAATTCAAGGCTCCCTGCTAGTTAGGTTTTGAAGTAGAAATGAAAAATGTCTTAAAGAATTTTATTTTTGTTTGTGATTGGCTCATAAAAGAAGGTAGATACGTACGAAAAATGACCTTACATGTGTTAACTTTGCTTAAGAGTTTATAATGTAAAAATCTAACAGTCATAAACTAATAATATACAGGAGCTGATTTCAAGAGTCAATGTTGTGTGCACTTCTTGATTTACAAATCAACTTAACTTGATTTACAATCAATAAACTTCTAAAACAGTTTCTATACATATAAACTGTTTTAGAAGTTTATAAACACGCTGTTTTAGTATTTTCTGATAAAAATGATTTTAATACTTACCGATGCCCTGAGGTTATATCAGAAAGTGGTTCGCCATCGAGAAACCACCGGAATTGGGGAGGTGGAGATCCAGTAGCGGAGCATCGAAGTGATACTTGTGGCCCGGGTCTCATCGCTTGCTCAATGAATGTATATTGTAATTCGGGTATGGTGTCTACGAAAATTGTAAGACCCAATTAATCCTCGATTTTGATGTTTTTTTCTTTATAAGTAAGTGAGATTTGTGGCAGTTTTTTTAGGTTTCCTATAACTTTTTTGAACACATATTTGTAAATTTGATAATAGTGATTGTTGTTTGAACTAAGGTTTTCACACGATTTTATTGTGTAGCTACACATACTTATCAAATTTACCATGGGTTTAACCAATTACAATAGTAAGTGATAAAAAACATACAAGAAAATTAAATTGTCAAAGTCAAAGCTCCACTAATGGCTCCGTCGCTATATTACAAAATCAATTATTAAATGCACTATATCCTATATGTTAATATCAGAAATTGCAGCTTTTGATAAAAATGGCAAGGGGTCAAATGAGAGGAGCATTAGTTTGTTTCATTGGTATTTTGTGTTGTGGCGATAATTGTTATTAATATAGCGCAACCGTTTGAGAAACTTCCGCTGCCTCAGCGATTTCAGCCGCCAGCTGCGCTTTCAGTTCATGAAAAACCGACCGGAAATGAGTTTTAACTTCCGTCAACAATATATCATTTAAAAACATACTTCCCCTTCTTACTCGTAAAATAATTTCATACTTGACTAAGAGCAGTTCACAAGCCACTGGAATTAAACTTTTTTGTCATTATATACAAAATTAAAGAAAATATCATTAAAAGTTAGCGGAAGATGATAAATCACTTCATTAAGCTAACTTTACCTAACTTCCGTAATGTTGTATTTCTTATTATGAGACGGCTCAGTGTATATTTTTAGAATCGGATTTATTGATGTTTGGTTTATGAAAACTGCTTCAATATCATTCGAAAAATTATCATTTGTTAAATAAAGCATACACTTCAAATTAAATCGCTCAAAGGATTGTGGTATCGGTTATACAACCAAGTGGGCTGGGAAATCGCTCAATGGACCGAATTAATGACTATAGGTATACAATAGCTAACAGTTCTATACAAACATTGTTGAGTTATCTATTTATTTTTAAATTCTGCCCAAGCTGCATTATATTAAACAATATAGAGTACAAATAACGAATACAATTAATTAGTAAATAACACGAAAAATTATGCATTTTGTTCTATGTATATATGCGTATAACCACAGGTTGCACCAGGTGACAAACTATTTGGTTATTAAGGGTTTTAAACCAAACCATAAAATATGTGAAAATAATCGCATCATGAATTCAATTTCTAATGTTTTCAGTTATCACCTCTGTAGTAGATACGATAAACTTTACATACTACTATACAGGTGCGCCAGAACTCGCGCCCCAGAGGAAAATGCCATATAAGGTAAGAACCAGGAACATGGAAAAAATGTTTTATTTTTCGAAGTAAACTTGACATTTTAATGAGAATTTTGTTTCTTGGCAATTTAACGAAAAAAACTGCTTCTGAAACATTTTTTCTGGTAGTTTTTTGATTTAAATTGCCTAAAGGAAACAAAACTCGAATTAAAAATGTCAAGTTTTCTTCGTAAAAAAAAAGCTTGAGTGTAATTCGGTACGACAATTTAATGAATACGTAAATCACTAAATTAACAAATAAGGTGTAAATTAGTTTATTTATTTAATGGAAAGTACAATTATTAAAAACACAATTCTCATAATCAATTTGATTTTCAGAACTTTCTTGTTTTTTGTTAATAGTTTGCTGCATGCTTGGATTTTGAGCGGTGGTAGTAACTGTTTTCTGGATGGTAGTACGAATGAACCCAATAATGTCTCTATGACGTTCTTGATCTAACTGAAGGTACGGTTTTAATGACGATGGATTGTTATGTCCCGTAATTTTTACAAGTTTTTGTTCACCTATACCACTCCTGGACAATTCAGTTACGGCGGCAGCTCGATTAGAAGGTTCCTAATTTTCACCCGCTTGACATCAAGTCCAATACTTTACTTACTTTTTTACTTTTCTGAAGATTTGGTCCATTTAGAGATTTCAGTTGTCAAATTGACGTACCTACTTGAATTCACAGTATTGCGAGGCACATTATTGTTGATGGCTTTTTCAATTTCTCCACTCGAAGATTCTCCAAAGCGCGACATTTTCACAGATTAGATACTGAAAACGCAAGTTTGAGAAAAATTTGTTTGCAATTTTTTTTTGGTTGTCTAGGGACCGATGATGCAGACCTACTAAATTCAGACGCTTTCAAAAGCTAGGTTCCGTTTTGTCGCTGTAATAGTTAGGGCAAACTTTTGTCGCTGGCATAGTGACAAAAACACCGCGGCTTATGGGATTTTTAGAGTATGAAAAAAATTGTCTATAAAAAAATCGAAGTTATGAGGGTTTAAATTTTGCACTTTGACTCTATTTATTTCTATTGGAAAAATAATTTTATAAGTTTTTTTGCAACAGGCTATTAGAAGAGCAAACAAGGAAGCTGTATCCTAAATTGTAACTCTGTTTGATGTTATTTGTGGCTTTTATTGGCACCTTTACTAAACAATCAAAAAAAAACATATACAAGATCATCAGTAATATTAAATAGACATAAATGTCATAAAAAAAATGTCAAAACTTTTTGACAGATAGAATTTTTTCCATGTTCCTGGTATCTTACCTTACTTCTCTGGGGCGCGAGTTCTGGCGCACCCTGTATCACAATGTGATGAGAGCTTTTAGGATCAAAGTGTAAAAAACAATTAACACTTGTTCCTTTTTAACAGTATGCTATGTTTTATTTTAATTTTCGATAATGGCTTTTTCTTAATGTTTTGTTCTCTTTTATGCCATTTAACGTCGTTTTAACACCAAAACTACTCCTCGTCTTTGTTGTGACACTGACAAATGTACTTTACGCTTGTTGAATGTGGGAAAGGAAACTGGAAGCAGTTGGATTGTTATCAGTAGTTTCTTTACGGCTGCTTTTCATCGGCCTTAAGAGAAATATTGTTATGTATGGTAGGACATTCCGAAATTTAACAAAACGTATATTTTAAACATGATAAATTTGAAAAGAAACAGATATGTTGACAATTTTTTAGTGCAGTTTTTAGTTTCTAATTATTCTTGCAAAATATTTTCCTTCAAAAGGAAATAATCTGTCTGTAGTGTATACCGATATACTTCGGAAGTAGGCTACGTAAAATCATAACAACCGACAAAAAGGTGCTTTTAAAAAGGTGCTTTTTAAAGCTTCAAAAATATTATAACATCTAAGATCTCTATTTAAAATCATCTTCTTTACAAAAAAATTAAAATTACAAAAATGGTTTACAATACACAGTACTATATTATTAAATTAATAAAATACCTTCTTTGAAGAGTTCCATTTAAAAATATCAAGTTTTTAGATTATTGACACCGAAAAATCTATCAAACTATTGGTATGAATATTAAGTGCATTTTGTAGTGTTTCTGAAAAAAAACTGCAATGTTACTTCGTCTGGCTGAACTAATAAATATCGAAAGATAAAAGTATTGTCACAGATTAAAATTTATGATGCATGTAAGAGTAATTTGTTAGCTGTTAAATAAAGTGCGATAAACGTTTTAAATCTAATGTACATTATTTAATGTCTACCTCCTAGCCGAAGTTCGGCGCTGCCTTGAGCACTCTCTCGATCATTCCTGACAACACATTGATACATTCCCCTGTCATGTCGTGTTACCCCGTACACAGCTAAAACCAGTGGACTTAATAGCTTAACTTTTCTATTTCCATCGGTTAGTAGCGGTTCTCCGTTTCTAAACCACAGAATGCGTCCCACGGGTGATCCGGAAACAGTGCAATTGAATATAGCACTCTCTCCGGAGTTTATCACCTAAGAATTTCGTTATGCTTATATCGCACATCAATGAAATTCCATAAAATAAAAATACCTGTAGCTGTGGAAGGACATGAACGCTTAAATGAGCAGTGACGGTAAGATGAATATCTAATCTTTGTTCTCCAAAGTTATTAGATACTTTACACGTCCATCTGCCAGCATCTTCGGATTTTAGACGTCTAATGTGAAGGATGTCTTGTGAGGGTTCGAAACGGGCTGACGAATGTACGGGTTGTAGGTGGCTTTCTATTTCCCGAAACCAGCTAAAGGGATGGGATTTATGACATATTTTTGACACGTTATTGACATTAATGCGAGACTCACACCATTAATACGGTTCGCACACTCAGTAAACCTCTAGTAATTGAATACCTACGAGATGAATCCTATACGTGTTTACTTAACAACACATCCATAATGAAATTGATTTAGGAGCTTAATAGAATGTTTACACGGGAATCTTACTTGAATGTTGGCGGTGGATTTCCCTGCGCTGAACATGTTAAATGAATATCAGTCTCACGATCCGCTGAAACTACTGTTTGAACGGTAGGGGCCAGTCGAGGTGACATACTTCGAGTGGGTTCTGGAAACATTTTTCACAATTTTATTTAAACTATTTCAACATTGTACTAACACTTAAAAACATTTAAATATTTTAATATATTTAAGTTTAGCCCGGACATCAATACACTAATTCTAATAAACTAGTTAAACGTAATTGTCAAGAACTGAATACTGGAAAAAAGAAGAAAAATACTATCACTTTTAATAAAAAACACAATTGCACACAGTACGAAATACAGAACTAAATGTAAAAAATAATGTTTAGTCACACATACCTTCTACATGTATTGATTACGAGACATATTTTCAATTTTAGTTCAATTTAATCAATTTTAGTTTAGTCATAAGACTTTACGTTCAACATATTTTCAGACTTGTTCATAAGTGAAGACAAAACTCTCAATAAGTATTTGCTTGTTATACTGAGGTATTTTTGAAGTCAACACTGTTTGTGATACTATTAGTTCCGATATAATTTTCATAAACAAACCACTATCGATACTAAATAAAGTTCTAACTAAATTAAACAAGTACACAAGATGAGAAACAGCGTCTTTAAAAAGTAAAAAAATGTATTACAAAGATCAGCAATTACATTTTTACATTTGACAGAAAAAGTTACATGAGAATTGACTGCATTAATGATGTAATCTAATCCCATAATCTCCAGCTTCAAGTGAAAAATATTTATAATTTGACAGATGATATGTATTGGATGTCATTGATTTCTACCAAAAAAATCGTATGCAGAGTTTGCGTTATTTAATTAATTACGCGGATTCAATTTAATCCACAAATCCTTCACAAAAGGATATTTTTAATTAAAAAAAGGAATAGCAAACAATGAAATATCGATTCCAAGTATAAGTCACTTTCAATGTTTGCGTTTCCAATTATACTGGAATTCTAGTCTTTTAAAGGGTATTTAATACATATATTTTCTTAATGATTCTTGTAACACGTTTGTAATAATTCTTTAAATTTGCATTTTTTTTTTCTTAAGATTCATAAAGGAAGTGTACGAATGAAACAACTTAGTTACTAAATCACCAGTATAATTTATTTTATTTAAACTATGTACAATTATAATTTCAGTTTTAAGCTAGAATTTGAGTTAGTTGCATGTATTTTATTTAGACATTTGATTTTTTAAATAAATACAGCCAAGAAAAGTAAAATAATTATGTACTTATACCTTATTACTTATAGCCTGACGCCAAATAATAAATAAACATTTTTCTATTATCATTATATGTTACAGCATTACATACCAAACGAATATAGTTTTACGCATCGTTAAAATATCTTTTTCAAAAGGTAGTATTTTGGTTAGTCTGTAGATGAAAAATTTATATTCATTCCATGGGTGAACTAAAATGTTTTCGTTTCAATTTATATAGGTATACACATAGGCATATCGGTTACAGTAGACTGTTAGGACATTATGATGATATGTGAAAATAGCAAAGTACCAGTAAAAAACATCGTTCAGAAAAAGAAACGTATAAATGGAATTTGACGTTCAAGCACAAATTTATATAAAAGTATAACCTGTAACAGTTAAAATGGCAGGGGCACTTCTTTTTCGTTCTTGTGTCAATATGTGAAGTGTTAGGCACGAATATCTTGCAAGGCCATCTTCGGCCCTTGCGGAACGTATGTGAAGTTCACCTGTTCCATAGGTGACGACGATTCGTCCACCTGAAACAAAAAAAATGCTAAAAAAAAACGAAAAAATTACATTTAAAAAATTAGTAGCAGACAAATTGTGATTTAATGTTTATTAACATTTGGTATTATAAAATATCATTTATTATCAGACTAGGTTCAAACGTAACAACATATATGTTGTCAAGACGTGGTTGTCGAGCAAATATTTTTTTAATTTTTAATTTTTTATTGTTTTGCGGTTTATTACCTTTTCAGAAAAACTGTTTTAGCTGGTGTGATTTTGAAATAATAGGTAACTTGCTAGGAGTTTATTCGCAATGACTCAGAGATGCTTACGTTCAGTACAGTAATAAGTTGTATTTCTTTCTGATTCATGAGTTATGTTATGAAAAAGTTTATAGAAGATTTTTTAGTTCTATATGTCATGATAAAACACCCTGTAATACTTTGCCTATTATTTCAAAACCAGCCTGTACATATTAAGAGGATTTAATATACCTACTTGTATGCTTTTTGGTTATTTCATTTTTTCCTTTGCTACTTACACTAAAGACGATGCTGATGAATCTTGCTGTTGTTATTGCATGATTCTAATCGAAAACTAGAAGGAACGTCTGATAAGCATCTCCAGTCTATCGTAGGACAGACATATACACGCATCCACAAACAAAAATTGTGTGCGTTTTATTCTCGCTTTAACGTCTCAAAGAGAGTAAGTAAAGTATTAGGTTTTAAGGTAGAAAGGAGCTTTCTTCTCTACGTACTTATAGTATAAATGCAATTTTAACAGTTTTGAAATATGAATGTGAAATTCTGAATGTTGATTGATAATGTTAATATCATAATATCAAAAGATCAATCATTATAAGAGCAACCTAATAAACTACAAAAAATAATTATTATGCTACATTTTATATTAGTGTTATTACTCATTAGTTTATGATAATTAGCAATAACGTGAAAATTGTTAGCTGTTGTAAGTTCGAAGAATAATGATTTTTTAATAATGAATATATCAGCGTTATGTGAATTCGTCCGGTTGAGTAATCGTCTTGTAAATGGTGTGTGTTGGCGTAAATATCAACAGAAAGAAACGGAGTTGTATATGGGGAGAACTTCATTATTGAACAAAAATGTAAGTTACAGTATCCCGCTGAGAAATTTAAGTCATTTTAGCACATCCCATCCGATCCTTTTTGTTTTATTGCATAACGCCGAGACCGCCACGACTTCGTATTCAATTTAAGTTTCTTTCTCGAAAGTCGAATCCAAGGCTTTCTTCAGAGTGGCAACACAATATAACTAAGTTTTCCTGAGGATATCGTGAAAAGAGAAAGTGAGAATAGTGTCAAAGATGAAGTCCTAAACATTGTCATAATTTGATAAACTATCCGTTATTTATGCTCATTACACTGTAAAATCGCTGACATAGATGAAATTTGGTGGTAAAAGCGTGAACTTTCCTCCGGAATAAAAATGATAGTAGGAACTATTGTGTGAAGGAAATAATCAATTTACAGATCGTGGCTCCCAAGTCAAATCTAGCGAGCATTGTGCCGGGATACGCTTGCTTTATCCGAGCCTCAGCACGAACATTTATCAATTGTGTCTTAATTCTATTCTTTTCTATTGACCACATACACCGAACCAAAACCGCTCACCAAAATTACAACAGTTCTTTTAAAGCTAAGTATTTCCACGCTCATTAACAACAGCGCGAACACCAGGTTTAGAAAACATTTTAGGAAGGAGAGGTTGCAGAAGCAATTGACGGTTAATCTCTTTAGGATAAGCCACTTTACTGATCTGAAGCAGATCTATTTACCGTTGCGTTAAACGTCCCGCATCAATAAATTCACGGGGCGAACCCGGAAATCTAATCTACGCGAAACTCTATCGAGAATCATTAATTAGTTAATTACATACTCACCCATGTTTGACCCAGGCAGAAGGATTGATTCGTCTCTTGACCACGATGTTACACTCACGTGTTCTTTAACGAATGCGGGAATTACACAGCCTAATACAGCAGTATTGCCAGCTGATACATGAGTGTGGTACACCTGCACCTCGTAATGCTGATTCACCACTGGAAAAAAAAACAAATTTTTGCTATTTTGCCATTTTATCAATACAAATAATCAAAAAAAAAAAACAAAATGTAAAATTCTGAAAGCTTTTTTAATTTTATTTACAAATACTGTTATAATAGCACTAATTAATTGTTTAAAATTTTAATATTAACCTAGTAATATTTTTTTTCGTTGAATCAACTTATTTTTGTAAAAATTTTACTTTGTATATACACCATATATTGAACTAAAAAAATGCTTAAAACATTTAAAATAAACATAGTCATATTAATTAATCTAATAAACACCGTTCTTGTACACATTTTATTAATAAAAACTCTCATATTAGCAGTGAGATATTAAATTAAACACCATAAAATAATTTTGCGTTTTATAAACATAATTAAAGAGCATATTTGGAACAAAAAAAAATACAAGGATGTATGTAATTTTATGGAAAAAAAGCGGTTCTGTAAAATTAAGCCATTTTAATTTTTGGGACATAGATAGTTTTAATTAAGTTAAAACACATAAACTCGTCTATTTAGGTTATCAGTAGAGGATTTACTTATAATATCGTGAACGTGTATATGTTTTCCAATATTTATTTACAATTTTCGGTGCTACACAAAGTCGTTACAAGAAGATTGGTTTAGTTAGAAAATGTGCTGATGAACTGATACAAAAAATTGTTTTGCATTTACCGTTATGAGAATTGCCATAATATCTTCGTAGCATGATTAGAAGTTTGACTGCAAATTTGCAATATATGTATTGTCATGTTTTGGAGAATAACGACTTTACTTTATTGAGCAAACAAGTTAAAAGAAAACGGGTTTAAAAGTTTTATACCAAAGAGAACAAAATGTGTAAGTAGTGGCTTAGACTCTTCTTATTTGCTATTTCATTTCTACATAAGAAAGTAGTAAGAGCTTTGTCTATATTTTATTTGATTTAAATATGTATTGGAAAAAAGGCACAAAGCATTATCAAACTATACAGGGCTGTTCCGTTTTTATTGTTACAAATTTAAACAGGTGATAAAATATTCAATTCTAAGACAAAAGTTTCCTATAAACATGTATCGAAAAATGCTTGGTAAGGGAGCTACACCCCCTGGAAGGGGGCTAATATGTTTTTGCTAATATTTCAGAATCCATTTAAGATAAAATTACAAAATTAATCTTTATACACCTAAACGAATTGAAACATCAAATGTCGAAATTTTTAATCAGGGGCGCACGAAACTGGGGGAGTTTAAGGTAAAAAAATACCCTATTTATTTTGGCTTTAGTTTCTCGGTACTTTCAGCAACAAAATCTTAAGTTCGATAGTTTATCACAGAAAAGTCTCTCTTGTGTCGACATACGACCTATTGTTTTTGAATAAAATTAATTTAAAATTTATGTTACACACCAATACAACATTCAAATAAATCAGAATTTACAGAATAATATAAGCAAGAAATTCATATTTTTTAATCAACCTCAACTAATTAACATTACATTGCAGTAACAATAATAACATTAATTAAATGAATTTGCCTAAATCTAAAGGAGTTGTTCAAAGTGACCACCATTTTGGTCAATGCATAATTAAAGAAACTAGAGCCGACATAGATAGGGTATTTTTTTACCCTAAACCCCACCAGTTTCGGACGCCCCTGATTAGAAATTTCGACAATTGATGTTTGAATTCGTTTATGTGTATAAAGATTATCATCTGTACCAAATTTTGTAATTTTATCTTAAATGGTTTCTGAAATATTAGCAAAAACCTATTAGCCCCCTTTCAGGGGGTGTAGCTCCCTTACCAAGCATTTTTCGATACATGTTTATAGGAAACTTTTGTTTTAGAGTTGAATATCCTATCACCTATTTAAATTTGTAACAATAAAAACGGAACATCCTGTATGAGTATAAGCTGATGATTTTCCATATTCTATGCTATATTTCTCGAAAAGGACAAAAGCTTTTTCTTATAAACAGGCCTATATTAATAACTGCATTATTGCAGTCGTCAAAGAACTAAAACATTTTTGTAGTGCAATTGGTTTCAACTTAATTTGAGAGAAAAACAGTTAATATACATATATATTTATTTCTCACAATGTATTCATACTGAAATATTATAGTTGTTAATTTTTCAATTTTCATCGTACTTGAAACGCAATGAAAACAAGAACTAACTTCATCCGTAGTATGTGTATGTAAATTTTAAGCGCAAAAATAAATGTTGTGAATAAAAAACTGCCCCATTTTCAATCAGAATTTAATCCGAATGATTTTTATGCGGCTTTAGGCAGTATTCTACTAGTGTTCTGCAAAACCCAACGGCTGTTTTTTGAAGCTACAAGACTCTCTATGAGAGCCAGTGTCGTTAGTGCAAATATTTATCTATGTATATTGATTCCAGTTATAAAATTGTCATATTTCAATTCTTTTGAGTGTTTTTAAAAACTAAGTAGGTATGCATTTTTTGAAAAATTATTTAATTTTATTGGACATTACTGTTCATTGTTACAAGGCATTTGTTTGCATTTCACAGGATTTAAGCAGAATCAGATTTTCATGCTTTAGCTGTACTACGTTGGGAAAAGTTGTAATGACACTGTGGAAATCGCATTTAGGGCTTATTTACTTGTCTCTACAACTATAAGAGCATTCATATAAGAGAGTTTATTTCTCAATGTTTTGATTTATTGAAAGGTAAAATACACCAATGCTAACTTATACTAATTGCTATATTAAAAACAAAACTAGGTACTGTTTATGTTTTTTTTATACATAAAAAATAGATACTTTACAAACAACGCTAATTTTTCATGCATAAACGATAAATACTTTTGGTAACGGTAACTTTTACTATCGCTGATTTTTTTATAACAATATTTTTTAAAATTTTTATATGATATAATAATTAACTAACAGTCGCAGACTGCCATAATGGCATTTGAACAATTTCTCTACTCGCTTATATAAGATTTACTGGTATTACTAACATTTTATCGGTAAAATCTTCCTATACTAAATAAAAGGTAATGTTATTTATTTTCACACAAATGCATTTTAAACTGGGTTAATTAATTCCTATTGTAAATTTTCATAAATTTTTTGTCTCCTTATAATGTTATATTTACCCAGTCTTAGTGGGGAAAGATTATGAGGTGAGAGGACATAATTCACCACACTTTTAATGAGTTCTTTCTTGATTATGTATCTCGTCCTCGCAATCAGTATCGCCGTTTAAGGCAACAATGCCTTCATAATTTCTGTTCTGATGTTTCATCTTCTACAATATTTCGGTGGGAATGAAAAATGTTGAATGCTCGCAATTTCTTGCGACGGTTCTAGGCAATTGCTATTTTATTTAAATAAATAAATATTTGATGACGTGAAGATTACGTCTGGCAAAAATTACTCGGAGTCTCGTAAAATCGACAGCGTGGTGCTACATTCTCCCGTCAAATTACCGGATCGATGGCATAGAGGAATACATACACACGAGCCGTCTGTTTCAATCGGAGCTTCATCAATCTCTTTGGCGATCTAGCGCCCGGGAAGGCCTTCATTCGAACCCATTCAAACATGAATTTCGCACATTTGTTTCGTTGCAGTGTAGGTTGATCCTCCCAGTAGACACCACGGTCTGGTTGAGTAACATCAAAGGGCCTAACCATACACCAATACCGCTTGATTATAATAAAAAATCGGGATGCACCGCTTTCTTTTTTGCCAAAGGCCTTTGAGTTCGTTGCAATTTTCTTATTGATCGATTACCGTTGAAAACATCCATTTTGAAGTTTTGTCGGTTTGATCTGACAAATATTAAAGTGTTTGTGTCTCGGGCTCGGGTGGTACAAAGGCATGGCAAAATTCTCATTGTTATTATGCAAAATCGTTTGGCGTGTGTATTGGCCAACAATTACTGCTTCCAGCTTTGTGTACCTATTCCACCCTCCAGTGATGGCATTGCCTCTGTAAATCGATACCAATCCATTTTCAAATAATGGCCGTTCGTAAGTGTAAATCAAAGCCAGATATATTCGAGGATTCGCTTCAAACACGCAGTTGTCCGATGCTGGGTAAACAACCCTCCCAACACCCTAAATAATTAAAATGAATGCACACTTTTTTATTCAGCTTAAAGAACGTAAAGATCCTATTAAATTATAAATGGATGTTATGTAGGGTAGACAATTGCTTACGAAAGGATGTCTCGCGTCGCTGCGGCTATAAACACTCGTAACTCAATATTTTATGCATGCTGACGCACACGTAGATGTCGGAACGAGTATTCATTGTTTTGTATTAGGGAATGAGAAAGCAGGGATTTGGCTCAAAATATCACTTTGAAAATATAACGGACCTTTTTATAAACATCATTTCATTTATCTCTTTGGTGTGAAATTCGTCCAAGGCGTTCAAGGTATCGTCAACGCGATACAATGCAATCAAGCCTTGAGCAATGACCTGAAACTTTGAGACAGAAAAATTCGAGAGTTCATCAAGATCAAGCACAGGATGTATGCTTTACTATATCAATAGTTCAATCAATGGCACAGCTGGAAAAGCGTTAATTTTAGGATTATTCACCAAATTGCGGTGTCAAATTAAATATCTTTAGTTTCTTACACAAAACACTCAAAGATTGTAAGCTTCACATACGAACAGTCTAAATGCTTTTGTAAGGTTTTCAAAAAATTGATGTATAATCTTTAATGTATATTTTAGTCCATTTTCTTTTTTAAAAAAGAATTTTTTTTATTTCTTCTTCTCATTTTAGTCCTGGTATCACTCACATGGTGCTGTTATTACTCTTTTAGCAGTATAGATAATTTTTCTGTTATTCACAATATAATTTTGGTCAATAGTTCAATCAATGACACAGCTGGAAAAGCGTTAATTTTAAGATTATTCACCAAATTGAGGTGTCAAATTAAATATCTTTAATTTCTCACACAAAACACCCAAAGATTCTAAGCTTCACATACGAACAGTCTAAATGCTTTTGTAAGGTTTTCAAAAAATTGATGTATAACCTTTAAAGTATATTTTAGTCCATTTTCTTTTTTAAAAAAGATTTTTTTTTATTTCTTCTTCTCATTTTAGTCCTAGTATCATTCATATGGTGTTGTTATTACTGTTTTAGCAGTATAGATCATTTTTCTGTTATTCACAATATAATTTTGGTCAATGGTTCAATCAATGACACAGCTGGAAAAGCGTTAATTTTAAGATTATTCACCAAATTAAGGTGTCAAATTAAATATTTTTAATTTCTCACACGAAACACCCAAAGATTCTAAGCTTCACATACGAACAGTCTAAATGCTTTTGTAAGGTTTTCAAAAAATTGATGTATAATCTTTAAAGTATATTTTAGTCCATTTTCTTTTATAAAAAAGAATTTTTTTTTATTTCTTCTTCTCATTTTAGTCCTAGTATCATTCATATGGCGCTGTTATTACTGTTTTAGCAGTATAGATAATTATTCTGTTATTCACAATATAATTTTTGGTTTTCATTTGATCTCTTTATTGATCAATTTTATCGTTAGACTTTTTCTCTAAATTATATTGAATTTGTTTCTTGTTGTTACTTTTACTTTTTTTAATATTGTAGAAACTAAAATGAACGACAGTAATACTTTGTAATATGTGAATGACATTCTTATAAACGGAAAAAAGGTTTCGTATTTGAGACTGTTGATTTTTCAAGTTTACTAGAAAACAATCTGTTTTTTTTGTGAGTTTATGTCCTTGAGGGAAGGGAAATATGTAGGTTTTAAAATAGCAACCTCTAGTTTATGTATTAAAAGTTTTATAGCAATTGAAGGTGTTGTTTTCATTATTTTAAAATATAAAAAAAGTTCTTTAATGTGTACTGGTGTTTAAAATGTGATGAAACAAAATTGTTATCAGCGACTACGAAAGATTTCATATTGTACTTTTAAATTATAAGTAAGTATCAAAAAAGTTGAACTTGAAATTGTGAAAATAAATTACAATTGACTGACACTTCGTTTACAGTTCTATCTTCCACATAGTAAGTAAATTCGTAGTTGAGTCGAAATAAAAAGTTTTCTAACTTTAGGGAATGTTTTCTTCTTGAACTTTGTGGTAACAGATCTTCAAAAGTGTGGATAGAATGTGGTAATACATATAAAATATTGGATCACAAAATTCAAAGATATTAAAAAAATTATCCTAATTTGCTTCCGATGAGTATTTTAGTATCTTTCTATTTTAACCAATATTATCGTCTTTTTCTGTGTGTGCATTCAAGTTTGTTATAGATAAGCTTACCCACAACTCATGAAATCTTCTTTTAAAAGTGTATTATCGGATTTAAACTTGAATGAATATTTTTTCACTTTTCATTTTGTATTTATTCAGTTCACAGATCTTTTAATGTAGGATCTAGAGCCATATACATAACATCAAAAATTACTAAAACATTTACGACTTGGTATTAAAATAATCTGACATTAATTTTTGTCAGGCATATTGATGCTTATTTTTTCCCCAGGAATCAACCATTTTAAAAATTGTACTTTCTACTCAAAACACTTTTTCCATGTTAATGTACCCTTTTTTGTTATTAAAATCCCACCTAGTTAGTGCGCCATTTTTTCAGCACTGTGTAAAGGTGAATTAATAAAATGGAGTTAGAAGTCAAGTTACTTTCATGAAACTCGTTTGCATTCAAATTAATAATTATGGTAAACGAGTTACTAACAAAATAGCCTAAATTTTATTATTCTTGTAAAAATAGGAAATGGCAAGACAAAGATCAAAACAAAATTTGAACAGACTTTTAAGTATGAAATCAGAGCTAGATCCCTGCTTATTGTTTTCACCAACAATCTGAAATATTAAAAATATTTTTAATTAAAAATTATCGACAATTTCCATAGTAATTTCAAACACTAGTATTAAATATTTCCAAAAGATTAATAGTAGAGATAGAAAAAAAAAGTTTTTAATGACACTTTATATCTCGATGTCACATTTGATAGTTAGCAAATAAATCACTTTGAAATTTTTGTTTTCGTTATCTTCGCCAATAGGCGTTGAATACAACGCTCTGAGAATCTCGATGAAGACAGACTTCGTTTCTTAATCTTGGTATATACTATTTATATGTATAATTGAAAGCTGATAAATGTATTCTGCTGTGTTATTTTTTCTTAATAGTACCTACTACTACGGTTAAATGTACTTTAATGCAACTAGTTGTTAAGTTATTAACATATAGTAACGTGTTATAATAAATTAAAAAATTATACCTGTTTATTGTAACGTTGTGATATTAGTAATAATAATTGTTATTAATCTCGCCTGTTTCATAATAGTCAACAACTGGAATAATTGCAAAACGTATTGTTTAAATCTCGTATTGTATGTTGAACAGACACTTTTGTAGTTGGCATGTGATTCAAAAATTCAATTTCCATGATTTTGAAGAGGAAACTTTGTCTATTGAACGGGAAAAAAATACCTGTGATGTCGTTATGCAAAGCGCTTCTCGAAACCTATTCTGAATGCCTGTACATGGTCCACTCGATCGCAAAAAACTATATCAAAGCCTTCTTAGGGTAAGAGGATAGAAATCGGCTTAATTCTAAAGAATCCCGTGTTTGTCGTATATCTTTAATAGTATTAAAGTTATAACCGAGTCTAAGGTCTCATGGGGTGATCTGTAAGTTACTTACATTAAAGATTTATGAAGACGAGTTCGAAAATGTGACACGACGTTATTTAAAATGGAATTTTCCGATAACGTTTTCTGAAAATCATATATGGAACGCACCCCGAGGGACAATCCGTAATCATGCAAACTATTAAACATCAATTGGGGGATGCTTGAAAACTAGCTAAATTGAGTTTTAACAGAATTGCGACAATTTGATATGCAATCGAACGTCACGTTTATTGGCTGCATCGAATTTCCCAGAGAATCTTCAAATATTAAGCTGCAGGAGTAGGTTTAAGATTTTTGTTTGCTATTTAAATTTGCATTACGTAAACAGCGGACGAGCGAAGGGTGTGTGTCAGGATAGTGTGGATAAATGCTTGAATGCACACTTAGAAAGCTGAAAGAATGAAAAATTGTTGGACATTCAAAGACCCCTTTCACTGTATAATAACGCCACTTGAGACACTTTCTGATTGATCTACGCGTTTAATATTCATTAAACTTTGCATGTTGTGATTTAAATGTTAAACAAATGCTAGAAATTAAGTTATAATTATATATTATGAAAACTGTAATTTATAATGCATGATCGATGGCCTGAATTTATCTCATTGTAGTTAGTAATATCAATTTAGTAGTAATGTTATCATGCAAGTTTTAACACATGTCTCATGTGATATAACGCCAATTATATATTATCAAGTTGTAAATTTAGCAAAAACCATTAAAGATTAAGATTTTTAACATGTAAGCGCTTGTCTTTAGAATTGTGTCGTTATACCATACGAGTATCTGCAGTAAAAAAGACTTTTTTGGATAGGAAAACCCGTGCAGGTTTTGACAATTAAAATTTTGACCACTTCAGGATATTTAGTAATTAGTTTTATATTATTTAAAAACAACAATTTGCAATTCACAAAAATAGTACCTAGTAACACATTTCTAAAAAAAAACTTAAAACTTTTAATAGGTAAGACTACTAACTAAGATAATTAGCGCACCAGGTTTATAAAAAAGTTTGTATTAAGTTGCTTCCTAAACAAAAAAAATTAGGTAAAATAAATACTGTTTGAATTAATTGTAGACATGTGAAAAGAAGTCAAAATACATACACCAAATAGATTCCAATTTGAAGCTGTGTCGAACATTGAAGAAATTTAATACAGTTTTTTGCAGAATGTAATAAAGCTGCTGTGCTCCATAAAAGCTGGATAACTTAGACGAATTTTATTCATGCTTTAAACTAAACGTTTTAATTACACTTGCTGTGTTATAAAAAGCTTTTCTATAGCTTTTTGTCATTGTAGTACCTACGGGTATAAATTAGTGGTACAAATGATATTTTTGACAACGTTTCTGTTTTTACTTTTATATGAATGTAGATTTACATTTGGTATTTTAGTAGTTTTTTTATATTTTGTTAGTTTTTTTTTGTGTCAGCAACTCTTTTATCTTTATATATGTAAAGCTCTCAAAAAAACTTTACCTGATAATAAAATATTGTAAAGTTTAAAGTCCATTAAGATTAGAGATTAGAGATTTTAAGTTGATGTATACCTATTTTTGTATTAACAAATACCTGCCAGACAAGTAATAAATTTTTGACACGCTGCTATTTACTCCAGTTAAAATATCCTCTATGACAGACAGGAACTTAGTCGTTTTTGTTAGTTTATATTATTCGGCTAATAGTGGTGGAAACTTGATTAACTGAGGTGTAATTAGGCAAGAAAGCGCAACTAGTGAATTATTCAAATTCAGAGACAGTTGCAGTGGTTATTTCAGATTTTTTTTTCATGCATTATTACTTATATGTAGTGTATTAAATTGACATAACAAGATAACAATCAACTGGCAGATTATATTAATAAAATTTAAAAATATATATGCAAAAAAATTAACTGTTATAGCGTAAAAGTAGGAATGGCAATTTCATCTGGCGTAAAGACGTCATACTTTTGCTCTCGCTTTTGCACATGTAAAGCAATTTTTAAGTAACATTCCAAATAATATATTTTTTTAATTTGTACGTGTAATAAATATATAAAAATCCAACTCGTGTATGCCACTATTCTATTTTTTAATCCCTTCCGAATCAACTGATTCGGAGCTGATTATCATTAAAAAAATGTGTTCTGGCAGCTTTATTTTGCTATAGGTTAACAAACGTACCTTATTGATATATATTTAGAAATGTTGAAATGTTTAGTGTCAGTGATTGACGAGGTTAAACGTTTTGCCTTCCGATTGGAGCAGAGAGGTGTGTGCATTATTGTAACTGAGTTTGCATAAGAGCAATTATTAAAGTAAACTGTTGAGCGAGTAATTGTTACATCCTTGGAGAGATGTTTGATCATGATAGTCGAGAGCAGCATTAATAAAGTTAAAAGTTGAAATTAAAAGTAAATATGATTTTGATCGTAAAATTTTGAATACTGCTTGACCTTTGACATTTTTACTTGAAATGATCCACCCTAAACAGAGGTGGCTATAATAACGTACAAACACACTTTGTAGGTACTGAGATTGGTTTAAAGCACAAACTAGTGTAACGATCGGAAGGAAAATGTTTACATAAACCGTCAAAACATGTTTCGTGTGTCAATTTGCATCCTACAATTTTAGATGCTAGATAAACAACAATTTGCGTGATGTAATTACTACAAATACGAAACTGGTATATTTAATAACAGCGTTAACACTTAACAACACTTTGAATAGTTATTAAGCTTCGATGTTTCCGTTTTATTTTCTCATAAATGTGTCTCGCGCTATGTACTACCGTCTAGGGAAATCACAACCGCCACACGTTCTATTATTCAGCAGAAATGGGGGATGCCAGCTACGACCTACGCCAATCGTAAGGTTGCCAGTCCACGTATAATTACAGACTTTTGTCGGTTTTACATTTACTTTTACACCAACAAATTTATGGTTTATCATCATTCATTTTCAATAAGCAAAAATTCTGATGAAATCAACAATCATGATAAGATCAATAATTAATAAATAAAAATAAAAAATGACGACTAAAATTTTGAATTTTGTTAGAACTGATTTTTAAAAGTAAGATGTGTACGTACCTAATACCAACTAAAATCGCTTTGTTAATATTTAAATGTATGCGTGAGAGTTGAGGTGAAAATAGCTTTTTTCATTGCTTTAATAAGAGTACAGACTATTTTAGCCATGAAAAATAGAATTTATAACATTAACACTAGGGAGCTACAGGGTCTATAATTAAAGACATCATCAGTTACGCATTCCCCACCGAAATTCTGACTCCAGGTTTTCGGCATTCAATGAATAATAAAATAATTAATAACAGATTATGTTTTTTTTGTTTTTTTTTTGTGAGACTTTTAGTTTGCTAAAAAAACGCCTTTAGGTGTTATGTGCATAAAGAAAGAGAAAATGTGGATTAAATGAAAATTAAAAATTTGTGTTTTTTTGTAATTTTCTAAAAAAAAAATTAGGTAATAACATTGAGTAATGGTCTAGATAATTTAGTAAGAAATAATGTCCGTTAAAGATCTAGAAGTAATTATTATTTAAATTATGATATGACACAATTTATTTATGTTAAGGCATATTATATAAGTGTCTATAGCCGCTGTCAGTCGAATTGTGATCATCACGAAACGCTTGGACAATTTGTCAATGGAAGTGTCTAAAGTTAAAAGTGTTTTTTAATTTATTTCTAACAATATAATACATCATAAAATGCCAAAAATATATTTGTGCAAATGAATTGATATTGAACACTAATTTGCTAATTTTTTTATTTTAGTGGTAAAAATAAGTTTGGGTACTTCTAGCCCGGCGCATCCACCAAAATGACAAGTTATTTCCAAGCACAATAGAAAATTAACAGACTTCATTCTAGCTCTACATTTCTAATTAAACATTTTTAATTGGTATTTGTTGCCATGTTTAGTTAGATTAAGGGTGTTTTAAACCCAAACCACAAAATGAAGTAAAAACATGAAAAAATGACTAAACAAATAAAAACTACTATTATAATATTAATCTTACAATATACTATCATATTTTGTTTAAGAGATCTAAGTAAGCGTGATATATTTGATGGATATTTTATTAACTATAAAATATTACGATTAAGAACTTTAGCGAATGCTATTTCTAGTGTCAAAAGGTGTTCTTACCGGCTCTTACATTGACGTCTCTGCTGAGAATAGTACCCGCTAAATTGGATGCTCTGCAACGGTAGACGGTGGAGTGGACGTCCTTTCGATAATCTTCTGCTCTAAAAGGTGGAAAGTATAAAGTTCCATTACCCAGTGATTGTCTGAAAAATATAAAAGTTTGTATAAATTCCAAGCACTCATCAATCATCATGACTTATGAAAACTTAGTAAAGTCGAGATTTACACTTGGCATATAATTTTTAAACTTTGATGCTAGATTCTAAATTGTTAAATCAAGAAATTGCTCTTCAAGCATGCTTAACATTAAAATTTGTATTTTTAAACTGTGCAAGTTATATTGCGATAGCTTCAACTGGACTAGTGTGATACAATGTTGGAAATACTGTCAAAAAGCAATACCAAAGTATAAAATTTACATTAATGATTTTTGTATAAAAATTATATTGAAAATTAATTATTTCGCTAAACAATTTTTGAATATATAATAAATAATTAATAAATAACCACTGATGCAATTAAGACAATCATTCTCTCTTTTTACATGAGTATGGACATATACTTGCACAAGTACTTTTTTACATTTTATGCATAAGGAGGTTCAGTAATTTGATAACGATGATATATACGTGGAGACACAATAGGCCTGGAAGCAGGATCACCATGATGATAAGCTTCTGCATTCATTTTGCAGCTCGCATAGTCTAACATAGTGGTCGTTTGCAAACCAATTTGAATAACGGAACGGGAAACGTTCTTTTCAGCCTAGACTGAGTTTACAGATCCGACATTGATCTATGGGTTCTTTTATTTCGAATTTATGCGATGCGGAAATCGATGCATTGTTACTTTGTAATTGATGCCACTTTACGGCTACAAAATTCACAGCTCGATGCTGTGCTCAAGGAAGATATAGTCTGTTTTATTATATTAATAATTAACTCAATTTTCAGTACTTTTCTTATTTGCATTACGTTCCACAGGTTCTTGTTAAAATCCATTGCAGCAACGTTAATAATAATGTTAATGAATAAACGCCTCACAATGAGACTACATATAACATCAACAATATACATTTTTGACAATGCCTGTAAGAAAATTTGTTTGTAGTATACTATATGTTTTCAAGTCTCACATAACGATATTGCAATATCATTTCACGCACATCATCAACGTCAATGTTTTTTGAAATAACAGTGATTTTGGATGATCTTCCGAAATTCTTTAATGAGTAAATCACGTCTACAATTGAATTTAATATATCACCAATATACAATAGTTTTTAATGGTTCTTTATCATCAAAAAATCGAATTAAGTCCATTGATGCACTGTTATTGAAATAATTCACGTTTAAAGTTGGAAAAAATTGTCGCACAATGTTCATCACGTGATAAATCCATTTTTTGGCCGACATTGTAAACAACACAAAAGGCGCCTATACGTCAAAATGTTCTAAAAAAGTATACCTTAAAAAAGTCAAATTTTACTATAAAGACGTCAGTTGTCAAATTGAACCACTTTAATATTTACTTTAAGTAATAATTTATAAACAGTTATCAATATCTCGGTCCCTAAGATGGAAGGTGGAATCAACTCCACTCGGTGGAACAGAAAAATCCCTACAAGTTGATAGGGCTTGTAAGGGCAAAATCAACCCCCCATCTTCCACAGGAACGAATATATTACGGGCTGAAATTTTAACATCCGTATTTGAAACAGATTCAATTATATTCAATAAATAAAAATTTTCTTTGAGTTTGACATTTATAAAGTATTTTACAAAAGAATAAATAAAGAAAAAAAAAGTGGGAAATAAAAATGTATAAAAAATTAATTTTTATAAAAAATGTACTGAAAAGCAACAAATAATTTTTTTCTGTTACAGAAGAACATTTTTTTGCTTACAGCTTAAGTTTTTAAAATTTTTAAAAGCGTTGGGGGCGGTCGACTAAGCAAAGTAATTGTTCAATACTTGTAGTGTTATAACCGCTCTAAAAGCTTTTATAAATTTTAAAAACATAAGCTGTAAGCAACAAAAGTTCTTCTATGACTAAAAAAAAATAGTTTAGAGTACATTTTTTTTAAATAAAAGCTTGTTTTTTTATATTTCTTTTTGAAATGACGTTTAAATGAGTGCCCGAAATTTTTTACATCGGTAAACCCCCCTTAAACTCTACCTCTGGCTGCGCCACTGGGTTATTATTATAACAAAACTCAAACAAAAATCAAAGAAAACTACATGCCATAGATAACAAAAACAACATCCAGATCCACGCATAATACTCATATCTGATAGCAATGAGAATGGGAAAAAAGTAGGGAAAACCGAATTATCGATCCAGATTATTATGTGTTCTTTTCTATATTCCATTTTATGATAGAAATGCATGATCGGGCAGACTAGTGTGTATATAGGAGTGGCACAACGTCAGTCACACGTCCAACATACATAAATATTTATACCTCGGGGCAACCTACTGGTTGCTACTTTTGAATAATTTTATAATTCGCTTGATGAATGTTTTTTGTTTGGCTTTGATTTTGAGGGTTAATGAATTAATGATTTTTTTAAATATGTTTTCAAAATTATCTTCAATTTATAACGCCATAAAACAAATGCATTGTAAAAAAAATGACAATAAAAAATTCTTCCTTTCATGTTTTTACTAGGTCTAATTCTAGAAGAACAACTCAGTCATGAAGACGTTAGACATGATTAATTAGTATATTAATAAAAAAAAGAAAATGGTTGAGCCTTTACAGTTGTGTTTTAAACTATGAATTATGACTATTATTAAACTTATGGTTTAATATCTGCCAGAAGATTTATTATACATATTACCTTTTTCTGATTCAAGATTTTTTTTGTACACCTTCTAAGCAATCATCATACAATCACAACTGTGTGGGCTCATACGAAGTTTGTTTATATTCTTAAACAAAACAGTGGCATTTGAGTGGAAAACTTTGAACAAACTATAAATATGGTATTAAATAAATCAAGTTTGGTATACTTTTGACCACAACTAAATATTTAATGAAGTAAATATGGTTTCAACAATTTTAATTTGACTTCAATTATTTTTGAATGAAAGAACTGCTTCCATTATTTGCTCCTTTCTGTATGTTGTCCTGCTTCTGTAAGTAGGAGTATAACATTGATGACTTGATAAGCTAAACACAAAATTTGTTTAAATTTAAATGTCATTTATCTGTAATTATATAAAATTGTTTAACGTTACGGAAAAAGAAAATAAAACTAGATTTAGTTGATCCGTTAGTAGCATCAATCTTTGAATTCTCGATCTGTCTGCTGGAGCTTATTCCGGTTTCCGGGTCGGTCCCATACATTTATAATAGACCTGCCAGAGTCCATTATTTATACGGCTCGTTGTGTCACATGTATCCAGTATCGATCATTGCAAAGATAGAAACGAATTCACCTACAGAGTTGACATTTGCATTCGAGCAGGTCACGCAAATTCACAGTGACTATTTAAAGTAATTGAAGTATCGGTACAGTTCATCCACCTAACACATACACTAATTTATACCATTGGTCGTTATAGCTAATATCAATTATGGGAGTTCAAGTAAATGACAGCTAAAAATATAAATTCTTTTAAACACACAATGTTCGCACCATAATGATCCTTTCAATGAGAATGAGACGACGTCAAGTGTGAAAATTTTAATAAAGAATTTCAGTTGGATCTGGCTGGAATTTGTGTTTATTATATAATGTTGACGGTACTAGAGTTTTAATTACATTTTCGCCGTTGGATGAGCCTTTTTTAACTTTTCAGAAAATGGAATAATGAATGAGTTCAGCAATGGATGAAGTGCTACAGATATTATGTGACACGATACAAATCCCCTTTGGAAGACACGAACGGATTATACAATGTGAAGAGTGATATGATAGCCACTGAAAACTAAGAGCCTAGCTGCGTGCCTTTACCCTTCGACACCAATTAACATAAAACCTTAATTCGCTAAGGCGATGAGGCCTTCTAACTTCGATATTCTACCGAGGCTCGATTTATTTCCGGGCCTCCTGAGACATCGTCTTCGCTCAATTCAAGTCGTACACTGTCTCTGCTTTTCGACACATCCACCTTCATCAATTACGCATGGCATCAAAGATAAGGACGAAAAAATACGTAACCGCATAATACATTTGTATTATATATTTGTAGGCTTTGTTTCAATTTTGTCGAGTTGATTTGAGTATATTTGTGTATTATTTATAGAAAAGAGGAAATAAGTTTGTAGGTCGCATTTTCGCTTTCCTGTCGTAAATGTCATGGATGAGAGGATTTATTTTTAAAGATCGCAAAGCCTGGAGGTGGAGAAATGACTTACCTAAGCCCAGGCACAGCGGTGACAGTTTGGCCATCCTGTAGCAACCAGTCTACTTGCGGCGTTGGAGATCCATGTGCCGAACAACTGACCTGCGAGCCCGTGGTATTGGAAAATGTGAGGTGAGCAGGAGGTTCGAGCAAGAAGACCGGCCCGTGGCTTTGGCTTGCCGCCTCTGAAACGTGATCGTAATACATCATAAGCTATCTTTCTTATATTTTGCACGATTGCACATCTTTCTGTTTTCACCTTACACCAAACACCACAGTCTACGAAATTATCTTGTAGAGAAAAACCTAATCTCGATCACTGTCAGCCGACGTACGTGACCAACGCTTAAAATTTATTTACGGCGTGTTTATTTTTATTTATTGTTCTTTGGGTGGGATTTGAACAGACACCCTATATGAATTCCGGATTTATTTATTTGATTTTCTCACTTGTTATTCTCCTAGTTTACGCCCAAGAGAATATAAACGTATATTTCCAAATATTTCTGTTTGTACATTTCATAAAACCCTGAAAGCCATACGAGTTTAGAATAGCATTTTCTTTTAGATCGTTTTTGTCCTCTAATTCATTTATTATGTATTTGTTTTCGTTTAGATTCGCGCTAAATCTTTTCAAAATAAAAGAACTACAAAACTTGTTTTAGAAAAAAATATCATTTTATATAGGTATTAACTTGAATAATATTACTAGACTCATACATATTTCTAAAAGTGCCCATGAACCTTGAAATGAGAAAATGCAAATTTTAGTATCATGGACTCATTTTTAATTTGTTCTTTGGCGGTTTTCGTATTTTTGTTAATTACTTATTTCTTAAACGTAACATGGTGAACTTTTTTAAATAGTTTTTTTTTAACTCAGTGCCTCAAAATCTATAAGAAATAATAACTTTCAGCTAAGGTATAAAAATCTTGTAAACTAGTGTAATTTTTTCTCTTGCGTTTTAAATCCCATCACATTGGCGTTTTATTTTTTTGAGAACGATGTCGCTTTGACAGATGAGTTAACGCATATTTTTTTAATAAATGGCAAGTCAAAAAAACAGTTTCTGAAAAAAGCAGTCATTTTTAACAAAAACAAACATTATTCAACTAATTAATTAATTGTCAAGTGACATCGTTGTCAAAAAAATAAAATCGCTAATGTGATGGGACTTGAAAAGCAAAGAAAGAATATTAGGTATTACAAGTTCAAAAGTAAAAAAAAAATAACTTTTCTTTCTACTGAGTCAGAATAATGAAGTTTTAATAATAGATTTGCTCGTTTCAGATAAAGAAAAAAACAACCCTTGCTGTTAAAGTGTTACTTTATCTACTCAAAAAAGTTTATAAAGAAATAGTTTAACATCTGCTATAGAAAAAAAGTATTTCCTTTGCTTTTTGGGCGTAAAATCTAAGGTAAAAATTTGTTTCCTTTTGACTTATTAAATGTATTATTAAGTTCAGAATTTTGATTATAAAAGAAATAACTTCATAGAAATTGGCAAAATTCACAGTTTATTAAAAAATTCTGGTATTTAAAACTAATTCTACAATCTTGATTTTTGAAAGCTGTAGATAAAGAACCTTAAAAGTCAAGTCAAGCTAAAAATGTTTTTCCTTTGCAGTTTTGGCGTAAAATCAAAGGTAAATTTTTTTTTCCTCTTGTAAACTTAATCCGGGAACATACTGTATACTTGCAAAATACATTTCTTAAATAAATTTATGTATTTGTAATTTGATAATTTGAGCAACCTTGTTTATTATAATCACTATTTAATGTATACGTATGCTCCTTGAAGTAATTTTCACAAAAAGACATTTTTCGGGTCCGAACCAACTTCCTAAATAAGGGTTTTTCGATATATTACCTGCTCTTCAACTAGTTAGTCTGAAACGCTATTGCGACAAAGCGCAGCCCGAGTACAAAGTTAGACTGGTGAATAGTTTTTTCCCCGGGTGTACTAACACAAAAAAAACCTCATATTTAGTTAGTCAATTCTTAATTAAGTATAAAACAGTTTTTTTTATCTATTTTAATTTTATTTATACAAACTTTGAACGTGATAACACAATCGATGAATTTTGGGAGATTAATCAAAGCTATTACATATTTTAGGTTTTCTTGTTTTTGTTTTTTGTAAATAAAGCTGTAACATTGTTAAACTATGAAAAATCTTCGTGGAAAGTATATAACGCTCGCACAATCAGTTGTGTTATTTATTTATTATGTTTGAGGTGCGAGGTGCGAATTTGGAGTGAGGTGTGAGTGGAGCAAACATCGAGACGTCAAGTGCGGAAGGAAGCCTTTCGAATGTATTGAGCAAACCTTTTTGTATATCTGTCTACTCGTAAGGCGTATGTCCGGTGCGAACAGCAAACAGGCATCCCTAGTTTACAACGTCCATTTAATTTAAACATATTTAAGTGTTGATTCGATAAGTGAGTTCGCTCTAACTTGAAGCAAAGATATCTGCTTGCGCAAGTCAATGAATGTGCAAGGTGAGGCCGACCACTTCCGGCGGTTTATCACCTCCAGCGAATATTGGGAACTCTCTTGAAATGTATTGTAAGGAACAGGAAATCGATAACAGTTTTATCTCATTTAGTACGTGATCTACTCAATGATAAAGTGGGGTCCACACTATACTTCAGTCAGCTCAGCGTTCAAAGACGTTCTAATTTTTACAACTAGCGAATCTCACATTTTCTCACCCCCTGCAGTGTTACTTTTCAGTGACACAACGACATTCAAAAGTCCTATCAACAACGATCCACAAAAAAGGAGCACGGAAAAAGATTTTAGACGAAATGTGATGCAGTGATTTAGAATTTCAGTTCCTTTAATTCGAACAATCGAAACTATTAACAATTGAATTAAATTGAGTTGTTTGTTGAGAAATAAGTTGCCCCAACAAACAAGAATAATTATGTGTTACCCCATCATTTTTTTATAAGTAATGTAAAAATAGATCTGTAATTGGATATTTTTTTATTTATTATTTACTTATTATCTTGTTATTAAATTTAAGGTAAAAAATTTATAGTTTTTTTCAAGAAACAATTATTTTAAAATTATCCGCGAATGGAATACTGTGAAATCTTCTAATCATCCTTAAATATAAGATTAAAAAAATTTCTGCGTATTTTTTACATTTTTTTTTTCATACAGTTAACTCCGTTTTCCACTTAATTGAATTGTTTCATTTAAGAGCTGAGAGGACACACAGTTGAGAAAACTGCCGCCACACAGTCGTGGTTCCGGTCTATCTAGGTAGGTATGTATAATGAAATTAAGAAAAAGTAATTGCATGCTATTATGGTTGACTATCTCTTAAATGCCGCGCTTAATTCTTCAAAAACATACATATTATTATGTATAAGTAGTACTTATGATTTTCAAATTTTTAATAAAGCAAAATTTTAAATTTTATGAATCAATATGCAGCAGGCAAAAAGCCTGCTTGTTGCCATTTACGAGAACTAGTCCAATAAAATTTTATATGGCAAAAACACGGACCGTTGCGGTAATAACGGACAATTTTGGCACATAGTGACCTAATGAAACTTGTGCAACCAAGAATATAAAACAAGCAATTACACGTTAAGAAAAAAGTTTCTGAAACCCACACTATAAAACCATACGTACAAACAAAAAATACTAGTATTTTGTTGTTTTATAGAAATTTTATTCAAGTAATATAATGTTACTTTTAAATTGCCTGGGGGTAAGTCTTCAAGACACGATATCTGAATTTGTTAGTACGTCGTATAACTAAAAAAAAAATAAAAATTATTGTGAGAACGTTTATAGTTTACATAAGTAGTTAATTATTACTTAGCCGCTGAATTTGAAAATTATACATATACAGAGTAAAATTGGAAATTGGTTTGAACATAAAAATATCTCGTATATAACGTAGCCGTGTTTCTCTTGGATAATTTTCAGTCAAATTTTTTTCCACAACTTTTATGTCAAGTTTATGTCAACTTTTCAACTTTTTTTTTGTTGTTCAATAATTGCTTATTTATTTATGTAAAATTAAGTTTCAAATATTTTTGTTATTAAAAGCTTATAATTTTTAGAAAAATGACATAAACATAATGTAATAAAGCAATGCTTGCCATAAATACATAATGATAAAATTGCGAAAATAAAATTTAACGACTAAGACACAAACTGGTAATAATGCCAACATCAGACAAATGAAAATTTTACTGTTTCTAAAGTTCAATATTGAGTTTTATTACTTGATATAAAATTGTCTCAGTCTTAAAAATTTAGTATCAATAATAAAGCAAATCCTAATGAGTGCAAGTTTTTGCTAATCCCGCAAATATAAATAAAAATTAACATATTACAAAATATAAATAGTCAATAATAAATTAATAAATTTCTTTAATAATAATAATAATAATGTACGTATGTATATTTAAAAATTGTTCAAAATTATCAAAACAGAGTTGAATTTATAAAAAAATTAAGTCTTAAGTACAGTCATTTATTCGTTATGAAAAACCAAACGTTGAACTCATATTCAGTTGTATTTAATATTTTAAATTAAAAACATATTTTAAGTATAAAAATACTGTGAAATGTTGTACACGATTTGTTGAGCTTTATGTGCACCGCCTTAATGTGAGAGACAGATACTATTTGCTTAATAGTATTAAAAAATACTTTCTTTAAAACCCCTCTTTTTTCAAGCTGCTGCATTTTTATAAAAAATTAATGAAATAAATGATTTATTCACATTTTATAAATCAACAATTATTCGCAACATAAACTCATGTATCCTTCACCTGTGCCTGTTATATTCATTATATTCAAAAACAGGGAAAACTGGAGTTAATACTATTGTGCTCTGAGGTACAGATATAGATTACTGCGAATTTGTTTATTTCAGAACAAAAAATTCTTTAAAGCTTCGTTTGATGAGGCTTTTTTCAGTTTGTTGTATTTCAAAATAGTTAATAAGCTTTAGCTGTGTATTTATTTACGTATTTACTGTAGTCAGTTAACAGGATATTGGAATGGAACGGTAATAAAGAAACCTAATAGGAATAGAAACCATGTATATTTTTTATATTTCATGTTTTTATTAAAATTATTTATTCAAAACTTATTTTAAGAAATGAGATGAGATAGATGGGGTTGGATGTTTGCGGCCGAGAGTGGTCACATCTCAATCCTGTTCTATCCTTTTCTATTAAACTGATGCTAATCTCATTAACTTCTGGAGTTATATACAAACATTGGCTCGGTGTTCTGCAATCACATTAAATTCAAAATTCCACGGAACAAACATCTGTTTGAGAACTAAGTTACATTTAGAATCAATTTTAAAGTAATATTTACTCTAGGAAATTAAATTTGTACTAAAATGAATTTGATTTAACTGAAATGGTTCACTTACGCACTGTCATTATCTTAAATACATTTACACGAGTATATTATACATGAGTATCAAGCTGTTTAGGGTTTCCGTAAGTATTTAGGAAACGAAGTGTCGGAAAATTTGAGATTTCTAGGATTAAAAACGTTCAATCTGCTTCATTTTGACTCATCAACGATTTGAGACTTTACAAACTTCTATACATAAATTTTGCCAGCATAATATGGTAAGCCTATTCGTTAAGTCATGCTTAAAATGCATAGAATTTTTTTAGCGTGTTTGCAACTTTAATTTCCATTTTATGAAAGAATGCTGTGCCTGCAGTAAATAATAAAATCCGTTCCCCATATTTCTTAACGTTTATTTATTCTAGCATATAAGATAATACTAGAAAATGAAAAATAAAAATTATATAAACAAAAATTTCCACCTTACGCACAGTAATTTAAAGTGGACAAGCTGATCTTTGAAACATGATTCATGATGATATATAGAAGATGAATAGTTTCAAACCCTCTATCGCTATCGCGAATGCGTGGTGCTCTGTTATCAGTTATCACAATGCCTGGTAGCCACCGTTTATTAAGCCAGCAACATTCAACTCTATCCACACGACCGACCAATCACAATTAACTCTTCCACTGCAAAAATATCCCCTAATACATCTTGCACAATGACGGATCTCTCCTCTGGAGTCCAGGAAATCATACTTGACCTCATTGTTGAAAGCTTCAGCAAGCATGATCTCAAACCGATCATTCTTTAACAATATTTCTTTGTGTACAGAGTTGACACTTTTTTATTCCATCCTCTCTTGAAGAGACAGAATCGAGCACATTCAAATAGAGTCAGGAAGGATCCTTTCGTTTGCATCAGACGCGATTGCTTGCTTCACTTCTCTAGTACGTGATTTAACAACACCCGGGATTAACGGAAATCGAAAATGCAAATTTCAGATTTTTGACTCTTTTTGAATGAGATTTTCATAAGAAAAGTTTGCTGCGGGACGGCGGAATGAATAATACAAAAATAATGTAATGAATCTAATACAAAACAATCAAAGATTATTATTTGCTTAACAAATAGCACAAAATAAATAAATACGGTATTAAGAAAATGAGTAAATAGAGCTGATCTTATGTGAAAAATGTTACACTAAAATAATGATTAACCAAACTGGTCATGAACAATACACGGTCGACATAAAAGAAAATTTGGTACACGTTTTTGATATTTTTCCACAAACGATTATTTTCTGCTTTTCAAATATAATATTGGCATGATTGAAGTGTATTAAAAGGATGAGCCACAAAAATGTATTACAAAAAACATGTTTATTACAGTATGTTTAAATTTTAATAATTTTACTGATTTTGTATTTTTCTAGAAATTAAACATGTTTATTTGTTTTCTTGTCAACGTGTTATATTTGTTTAGGCCTAACTAATTGTATTTAGCGTTTAGTTTTGCTTAAATATCATTTTTTTGTAATACATATTTCAAATTAATTAAAACTCTTAAATTTTAATTTAAAACTTTTTAGTCTGTGTAGAAAAGTAAACAATTTCTCTTTTAAAGAAAGATTAAAGATAAAAGTCAACTTGGCAAAAGAGAAAAACCAAATGAATAATTTTAAATAGCCTACACACAGAAAAGTCATTATCTTAATTTAAGAATAATAATTGTCTTAACGTCATATTTTTAACTTGAAACTATATTATTTTACCACAATTATTTTTCTTTGTATTAAAATAAAACTATTTCTTGACTTAAGCAACGAATAATTTTACTGAATTGTTTTACTTTAAAAAAAATTTTCTTGTGTGAAATATTTTTAGATTCTATTTAATAAAAGTTTGGTAGTTCACGCGGAGAAAGTAAGTTATCTTACTTTAAAAATATTTGGTTCGTCACCTCAAGTAAACAGATTTACTTCAGTCATAATACAGAATTATTCATTTGAAAAAATATCTGAATCAATTGAAACCACGCATAGTTAAACTAATATTTAGTAAACTTGCACTGAATATAATTTTTCTTGAACCAAATAATTGGTTTCCTTGACTTTGTTGCTTATGCTCGTGAACCGAGAACAGAGAGACCAGAGTGAGACCCAACGCAGCTCAGATCAAGACGTTTTTTTAAGTTAAATAAAATTGCAGTTACTGTACAATGGAGAAATTATTGCTAAAATCGTGCAGACTTGACAAAACTGTCATTCAAAAATTTAAAGGTAAATACAGTTGCTTGTCCTGGTATGAAATTAATACGGTATAATATTTTAGATGTTGTTACTGAATGGATTGAAGAAATGTTTCAGATGAGTCAAATTAAGTATATTTGCTTCATAAGGATGTATTTTTGTTTGTAAGCAGTTAAAAACAATTAATTATTCTTTACACTATACGTACAGCTTATAAGTTGAGCGCATTGATGGGCAAAGAGCAATTCCATTTTCTATAAATGATTTGTGTAGTTCCGTTCCTACTATTTATTACGTAGTCTACCGAAAGGTGAATTGTATGTTTCGCTTTCAAAAATACATATTTTGATTTCCTATTAATCTTAGAATGTTTGATTTTTTAATGTTTTAGTTTGACATAATTTTATATAACAGTTGTACGAATGCCATGTTCATTATTTTTATAATAAAATTATCTTTGTAATAAGATTATTGTATAATTTACCCAACAAAATTGAATTTCTCAATCAAAAAAATACTTAATTTGAATGAAACTTTAGAATTGTTAGCTTCAAATAAGGATGCGTTCAAATTAAATAAATCAGTTTCATAAATTGAATGCGTAAGTTTTTATTTCAAGAAAACAATTTCTTCTTCCAAAAGTTCCATATTTCAGAAAAAATTATTATTTTTTACTTCAAGAATTAGTAGATTTTACTTCAATAATAAACGTTATTTACTCTTAATGTTGTATTTACTTGATTTAAAACTCAGTGGAAGTATTTATATTAAATCAATTATGTTTCTACTCAAGAAATGCAGGTTGAGCAAATAATTTTCTATTTTGGAGAATATATTTACTTGCGTATATCGAAGATTAAGAATTATTTAATTCGAGAGTATTTTACTCACTGTTAAACAATACTTCTCTTTGTGTACAAATTAACCATGCAGAAATGACATAAATAATAGTTTTTTCAACACGATCATTTTTAAATAGGTCTCTGTATTCTTAAAGTATAGTGACAAAAATAAATAAAACCTTAGAGTCATAGGAATTTCTCCTTTCAGAAAAGCAAAAGTTTTTACTTGTGTTTTTAACGTATTTTACACGTTGATAATTTATCAAGAAACTTAAATGAAACTCACCTTTTGCTAAAATAAATGAAGTTGTGACGTTGTGACTGACATTTGCATTGAGTTGTTATTTAGTAATTAGTTAAGTAACACTCCGTCCTAATTAACTCATTTTCTGAAAAAATAGCACCTCATTGGATAAAGTTTGGTTTAGAAATAATTGCAATTTCTTATCGAGAAAGAATTGGCGTGGAAAAGATTGCAAAAGAATTTTCAAGGAAGAGAATGCTACCTTTTGCATAAATCGTGCTAAAAAATAAAAAGTGTAGGCTGAAAGACGGAAACTACATATTTCCAAGCTTGGAAGATCTGCGCCGACGGTTCGAAACGGTGTGGCCAGTAGTGTCTAAAAATTTAATTAAAACGGCGATTTTGCACTTTCTATAGAACATGTTTACAAGTAGAATGCACCATACAAGAGTTTGTTGATAGAATGTTAAAACACCTGGTCATTAAAAAATTATTGATCATTCCTTTGTTTTTTAAATAATAATTGTTTGTAATTTGGCGGGAATAATTTTCAATATCTATTGTGAGTATTATGTCCCAGAAAGCAAAAAAGTGAAATCGTTGCCTTAAAGCGTTCGGAAAATTTGTTTTTTTTTCTAGGCACCCGATATAAAAACGAAAAGAATAAAGCATAAATTCTTAAGAAAAATATTAACATTTTATTATGGAAAAATATTAAGCACAAATATGGTAAAAATAAAAAATTGTTGACAATATATTAAACTGCTTAAATGCTTAATTTTATTTACAAAAAATTGTTGGTACAAATACCGAAATAAATATTTTCTGTTGAACTTTTGTTTTTGAGATATCGAACGTAATTATAACTGGAGAGTGTATGTAGTTAGTATTGGTTTTGTTTCGTAATAGTTTCATCGGGCAAATCTCATCATGCAACGAGATGATGGTGACGATTTGTTCGGTGTAATTTTTTACATGTGAACAAATCGGGCACTCCGTCATTGTTTGTGGTTGTTGTTCAATCTAGTTACGTTTAGAGTTGATTAGTGCCAGGATTAAACATCCGTGTATATTTTTGTGGTCGACTCATTTTATTTGTATTCGTTGATCATTCATTTCATACCACATAATGAGAAGTAATTTTAGGTAATAGTGAAGACAGGTAATAGGTAAAATTTGACAAAACAAAAGTAGGACATACTAGGATAATGGTTTCTTAAAATCATGATATACAACAACGAGTAAAAAAGAGAAATGAAAATACTCGTAACTATACAGTAACAGAAATCTGAAAATTTTTCTTTTGGTTATAAATTGGTGGAAAATTTATTGATAAACCGTTTTGAATCTTAAAATTACTTCTCGTTATAGGTATAACATCGGAAGAAAATTGGTTTGCTTAAAAAAATTGTTTTTTATTTCTGCGAGAATTTATAATTTCATATTAAAGTATAGAAGAAGTCTAGATTTTGTCACAATTAAATCAGATTTTAAAATTAGACTTAAAGGCTCATAGTACGTTACTAAAGTGGCTGCATAAAACTAATAATATGTTTCCTACTAAGGAAACCCTTGAAAATGAAGTCAGGCATGCGAACTGCCTTCGGCCGTGTTAAATTCAGGTGCGATCCTTCTGAATGAATTCCCTCTTCTTTTATGTAGTTTTTCCATGTCATTGATAAACGAATTTTCTCAATTGTTATTTTATTGAATCGGGGGGATCACGGCTCAGTGCTTGGTCAGCTCTCAGAGCACTGCAGAGAATGTCGTTATTAAATCGAAACATCGATATCATTTAACCGCTTTGTTTTTGTCGTACAGACAAATTTTCTACTGAACAGTTTTGCAAAAGTTTTAACGAGCAACTTTCAGTTCAAATTAAATTTAATGCTAGGTATATAAAATGCAATTCGAGTATGTGGTGAGCGGACTGACAAACCGTCCAAATCAATCCTACACATGACTAGTCTAATTTAATACTAAAACCATATTCTTATACATTTTTGCTAAAATGCATTACAATGATAGGTATTAGGAAATTGTTGTTGTAAAGCACTCGACCAAAGTTTCAAACTCTACTAGACGGAGAAGATGGTCAATGGAATCAGATCGAATAGTTCTTGAGTGCTGAACTAGCTTTTCTCATATAAATATCAAACTCATCCAATTAAATAATTCAACTCTTGTACAACTAAAGATAATAGTAATAGCAAAATTAATTTAAAAGCTAGTTCAGAAAAAAATAATTGTAAGTGAACTGAAAGTAGCCAGAAATCCCGAATTTGCAAAGACATATTACCTTCATTATTTTTAGTTGATAGGTATTTAATGGAGAAAAGTGATTAGGAAGAAGCTGCAATTTCATAAAATTAAATTAGGTCTGACATAATGTAATAATATGCATGCGTAGCCGCTACAAAATTTCATTTGAATATATTAAAAAATAAAAAGTGTATAAGAGGGTTAGGAATGGTTTCGTTGTCACTCTTTTTAATATGATTAGGATTTAATTTGCATGTATTTTTTATTTTCTGCTTAACTTGTTAGAAAGTTGTACTCATTACTTATTTTCGTTTTTATTTTATAATATCATAATCTAGCGTAGAACGTATATATTTGTTTAAAATTTTATTTCAAAATGTAAATATGGAACGAACAATAAACCAATACAAATATACAAAAAATTACTGTGTAATTACTAAATTTTACACATCCCTGAGTCCGTGACATAAAGCAAAACTATAATTAAATTTGACGTAAATAATCAAAAACCCAATCACACCTTGGTTGAAAAATAGATAAGTTGTTTGTATTTTTTCTATTCTATTCTATTGTTGTTATCTATATTTTTGAGTAGATTTGGAACTGATATGTTGATGTATATATTTTTGACGTACCTATTTGTCTGTTGTTATCGTTAAAACTTAACTCGCCTTATTTTTGTTGTTACATAACATTGTTTACGAAAGCTGCATAATACAAAACAGTTTTGTGTCCGAGATAAATGCAGAATATTACTGTGCAAAGTTACTATGAAGAGAACAATTAGTACAAAGGGTACAAACTGTATTATGAAAACATTTTGGCCGAATGGACGAGTTTTAGATTAAGTACCAGTGGAAAATACAACGAAACAATAATCCGATTAACAGAGAGAATCTTATTAATATTATTATCATCTGGGCTTTCTGTTATTATACTCTGAATGTACGTTTTTGTAACTTTGTAGTCAATCCATTAATATACTGTAAGGATTTATTATGCAGAAAAACTTTGGTTATTGAACTATTGGACAAGCAACAGCAGGGTTGACACTTTAGGCCAACTGTCACCTTCAATTTCCACTCACAAATTCATTAATTTCGGGTTCTCTGCTGGCAATTATCAACTAAAGCCGGCCGTCATATCTTTTAAGAGTTAGACTGAAAGCACAATGTTCTATTATTGTTTTTATCAAAGTGGTATATTTAAGTATTAGTAATTTAAAGAAAACATATTATACGACATAAGTAAAAAGGCCCACCGTTAATTTTTCGTATAAATTGTGAAGAAAATTAAAACCATCTAGTCTACGTTGGACCTCCAGCCATCTATCATCAATCACACAAGTTATTCCTAGATATGTCTTTTAGTTGACTGTAAATGGTGAAATATGTTATAAACTGATGCGTCATTGTGTTGTATGTTAAAATTAAATATTTCTAGTTACATATCTATACATGTTTTAAAGTTTCTTTACTTTTTTTGTATTTTTTATGTTGTTTTTTGTTTGTTTATTAAAGATTTTTTTTTAACTTACTGTTAATATGATTAATGAAAAATCCTATCTCAAATTTTAAATATGTAGAAAAATTAACAAAACAAGCATTTTTGTGGAACACATTGTTAAACAAAAGTTCAAATTACAATTTCGATAATAAATCCAAACCTTTGCGTATTTCAAAAAATATATAAAAAATCGTAAAAATTAAGTGGGCTTTATTTGCTAAGAAAATGAGTAAATAGAGATGATGTTATGTGAAAAATGTTACACTAAAATAATGATTAACCAAACTGGTCATGAACAATACACGGGCAACATAAAATAAAAATTTGGTACACATTTTTGATATTTTTCCACAAACGATTATTTTCTGCTTGTCGAATATAATATTGGCATGATTGAAGTGTATTAAAAGGATGAGCCTCAAAAATGTATTACAAAAAACATGTTTATCACAGTAAGTTTAAATTTTAATAATTTTACTGATTTTGTATTTTTCTAAACATGTTTATTTGTTTTCTTGTCAACGTATTATATTTGTTTAGGCCTAACTAATTTTATTTAGCTTTTAGTTTTGCTTAAATATCATTTTTTTGTAATACATATTTCAAATTAATTAAAACTCTTAAATTTTAATTTAAAACTTTTTAGTCTGTGTAGAAAAGTAAACAATTTCTCTTTTAAAGAAAGATTATGAAGATAAAAGTCAACTTGGCAAAAGAGAAAAAGCAAATGAATAATTTTAAAATAGCCTTCTATAAATTAACCATGCAGAAATGACATAAATAATAATTTTTTCAACACGATCATTTTTAAATAAGTTTCTGTATTCTTAAAGTATAGTGACAAAAATAAATAAAACCTTTAGAGTCACAAGAATTTCTCCTTTCAGGAAAGCAAAAGTTTTTACTTGTGGTTTTAACGTGTTTTACACGTTGATAATATATCAAGAAACTTAAATTGAAGTTGTGACGTTGTGAATGACATTTGCATTTAGTTGTTATTTAATAATTATTTAAGTAACACTTCGTCCTAATTAACTCATTTTCTGAAAGCACCTCATTGGATAAAGTTTGGTTTAGAGATAATTACAATTTGTTATCGAGAAAAAATTGGCGTGGAGAAGATTGCAAAAGAATTTTCAAGGAAGAGAATGCTACCTTTTGCAGGCATTTTTGTGGAACACATTGTTAAGCAAAAGTTCAAATTACAATTTCGATAATAAATCCAAACCTTGGGCCTTATTTGCTTTAGGTATCTTAGTAGTAGTTGTTGTAGTAGTGCTCGTTGAAATCTTCATTATAATGATGTTCACAAAAAACAGTAACAAAAAGTACGTTTCACAGTCGTTTTAATGCATGTGTAATCTAAGTTTTGGTAAAAAATAAATCCTTTAATAGCGATTTATGTATCAAGTTCGTAAAACAGAGTTTTACGAGTCGAGAGGACGAGGGAACCGAGTCTTTAACGAGAGGAGTGCTCTACAACTATTTTTGTACGTGTTGCATAGAAGATTTTGCACGATTGGTTATTTCAATAAATGTTATTTATGTTAAAGAATTTATTTTTAACATAATATATGATATGTAAAGTGGATTTTTTTCTTCTCAAGTTGATTTTTCCAATCCTTAAAGTTTTGTTCACAAATCGCTTGGAGAACTTTCTAAACTTAAAGTAAAGTCTACACGATGACATACAGTCTGACAAGATACTCAAATATTTATGTCACAAAATACGTTCAGGCAAAAATAAATGTCCTAGTAAATATGGGCATTTGCATTAATTTGCATATGCAAAAAATAATTTACAAATGAATAAATCTGATATAAGTCGATTTTCTAGTAGATAGTTAGTCAGGCAAATCGTAATTAGAAAGAATAAGTTGCGGCTAGTATTTGTCGAAAGAGAAGAGGGTAGTGCGAGATATTAAACCCGACGGCGATAGCAATTAGGGGAGTGGATCATGTTATCGCCATGTTACGTTCAAGGCAACACAACCACCCCACCCCTGTTAGCTCATGAAATTGTCTAGCGTCATACTTCCTACCTAACATTTTATAATGTGCGGTTGCCAGTTGCCACTCTGGCCACCTAATCTATGGTATTAAAGATGAGACGTCAACATAAATAATGCTCCACTTCGGTCACAAAAGACAAAGTAAACAACTTGTAGGCAAAAATAAATAATAATATGACGCCAACATTTCGCGTACACTTCTCAAAGAAGATGAGAATATAAGAGTTGAAATACCTTTTGAGTCGGCGATTTATTAAAATGGATTAAAAATATTTCCGAATGCAAAATGTACCTATACTTTGCAGGCCTTCGACTCTGTGTGATAAATAACTTCTGCTATCAGTACTCTGAAAGCAATCTATTGAAGCAACCATTTTAGTTTATTTGTATGTATTGCTGATCGAATACCATTCGTTATGATGTTGCTTGCATCAATGCCACTCACGCAACAAATAAAATAAAATAAAATAAAACAAAAAAAAAGATTCTCTACTTCTTATCCGTGTAGTCAAAACAAAGGTCAGTCGTTTTGTACTTGAAAATACGTTCTGTATTCCATTTATTGAACTGGAAAACTCAACGTACAAAAATCATTGTTAATTTTTACGTAAAATTATTACCGGCATTGAGACTAGCACTTATACAAAGTGGCATGTTCTCTAGAGCATAGAGAACGCATTTATTGTTGTCAGGTTAGCGTGGCTAGGCTCTAGACTTTAGACTCTAATCTTTTTGAAAAGAAAAATGGAGAGCATTTTAAATATTAGACAATAATGTATCAGCTAAATGTTTTCCAAAATGTATAATTTGACTCTTAAAGATACTTACAAGAAATGAGCCTGTATCCTCTAAACAAGTAAAGGTAGAAATTTGAGAAACTACACTCCCCGTCGAAATTAACCGGAGAACTAAAATTTTGCGGTTTTCTACATTGCAATATTTTTGTTATTATTTGTCGGATATTGATGAATTTTGGTTCGGCTTAAAGAACGAACTTTGCAGAATATTGTAATTTAATTCAATAGCATTTCTAAAAAGACGAAAGCACTATTTTTTATACTGAGTTGTGGTGTGTGGCACAGACAAGTTTTTTCTGATTTCAGATTATTGCCTATTCTTTTCTGAATGAGGACCAATTTGTTCCAAAATTTTATCTTCTGGTGCTCCAAAGATACAAAGCATTGAAAAGATGTTGCTTTTCTAAAGTTACTAAATATTCGTTCAGAAAGTAGGCTACATAAAAGGTAGTTAAACCGAAAATCATTGCTTATGTCACCAAAAGAGCACAATTACGTCTTTCAACACCAAAAATTTGAAAAACTTGGAACTTCAAGGGATTACACCAAGTAAAACGGTGAATTATTGGAAGCTTCCATGCGCCTATTTTGACGTTTTGGCACATTCGGCCTACTTAATACAAACATTCATTGAAATCGGAAATGTAATGCTTTTTTTGAAGGTTTATATCTCTCATGTCTCAAGAACTTAAATTATGGAAAATGTGGTATATAATTGAGAAAAGAATGGGCAATAATCTGAAGTCAGAAAAAACTTAAGTTTGTCTCTGCCGCACACCGCAGCTCACTATAAAAAACCGTAAGAAAACAGTGGTTTCGTCTTTTAGGTACGAGTATAACATGTACAAGACAAAACTAGAAATGTTATTGAATTAAAAAACACATTTTTTTGCAAAGTTCGTTCTTTAAGCCGAACCAAAATTCATCAAAATCCGACAAAGAATAACAAAAATACATATTGCAATGTGAAAAACCGTAAAATTTCAGTTGTTCGGTTAATTTTGGCGGGCAGTGTATATACCACATTTACATACAATAAACGATTTTTTTGTAATTTGTCTCCATTTTGATTCTCTAATAATCAACAATCAAAAGGCGACTAGATCAAATTTTGACTTTTAAAATGAAAACATTACCGAACGTCACAACAATCCCTAAATCAATTGAAGTAAAAATTTTTGCTTAAAAACGGCATAAAGAGGGCACTCATTTTTTTAAAAACTTGTATGCGTGCTTCAAGACTAGTCTTATAAAACTTGTTTTTTAATATACTGTTAAATGTTACACACTAATTACGCGTACAGTAAATTAATAGCTAAAAGTTTAGTTATTGAATAGAAATTTAGATCAAATCATACTTGATTAATATTATTATTTAAAATTAGGAAATCACTGACTTTTGTACAATAATAATAAAACAGTATGAGTAGACAATGAAAATGCATTCTATTGAAAGTTATCTAAATATAAAGTAATAATCAAATAAGTACATTGAATTGACACATTAAAATTATTTAAAAATTAAGCATTGCATCAGCTCTAAACTGTTAATTGTACAAAGCTTTTGGGATTTTGGGATTCCTGTTTGGATAATGGAAACGTAATACGAGTAGTTATTGATTTTTATGCCAGTTATAAGGTTTGTGATTTTAAAATCATAAAAATTATGAAACATTAAGCTCGGTCATAAAACTGTTAGTAATGAAATGATGAATGTACAAACGGGTTTGTAAATATTTGCAAAATATTTTTCGATGTAATCAACGAAATTTATTCGTATTATGTACGAATTACGTATTATGTCTTACAGTGCTTTTATTAATTCTTGTGTACTTAGTCTTAAAGGATATCTTAAATGCACGTGATCTGATTTCGATATGTAAATGGAATTAAATATATTCATCCTGTAGGATATGGAAACTGAGTCAGTCCATTATGGGTTGCAATTGCCATATCGACGTGTAAATTTCATATTAACATGTTTAATCCAGCGTAGCCTCTCTCGCTTCGTAACACAGGCATAACCTAACCGGATTACCACATGCAAATTAGTGACTGATGAGTTAGAGAGCTATAGACAGTGAGTTTGTCGGTACATACATAAACGCATATAATGACCCAATAATAAGACACAAGGTCGATTAACAAAGGTAATGGATAAGTGTGATTGTGTTGAAATGAAAGGTCACTAGAAGGCAGACAGAGAATAGGAGATAGAGTGGAGGTGGTCTTCTTTTGTGCTCCAATCAACACGTTATAAATGTGCATTTAGATTCGGCACATTTCCACGCGGTGGCTGTTCGGTATCCAATTTAAGTGAAGCAAAGGATGAGTCTGCAAAAGTTTCAGTCGGTTCTCTTTATCTAGAAGAACATTGCGCAGAGAGCAAACAGTCGACAGCCAATATTTTATTCATGGTTTCTACTGTTGGCTCATCATCAATATTAGACGTGCCGTGTGGTCTCCGTTTGCCACCGCTTATGCCTTCCTGCCAATAACGTCATCATCTCTTATGCATTCAATCGAGAAATTAAAGCCGCTTTTAAAACATTCTGATATCCAATTTGCTGAACAAAATCACTCAATATCCGTATACATATCAAGTAAGAAAAGAATTAGATTAGGGAAGCACTTACCCAAAATAAAGGCAAAGACGAACAGCATCTGCATATACATTTAGCGACGTTCACTTTAGCATCACCGGCACCTGCAAGCAACAGATCTATCAATATACTTATCTTCAACCCTAATTTTTCCATTTCTACTTCAACTCTGTATATTTAACAAAATAAACTCCTCAAGGGTACCAACTCATTTTAATCATAATTAAGGCTCGGATTATATGCAAAAGGCATATTTGTTATTAAGAGATATATCAACAAAATTATAAGTTTTCTAGGCATATCTAATGTTTTTGATTAAAATAGGCCAATTAAAAAATGCATATTTTGTCAACTTCGTGCATATTTTAGGAAATATTGCATATTTGTACAAATTTTCTTCAAATCACAAATTTCTGATTAAAAATTTCAGTTCATGTTAAAAATGAAACAGTTTAAGAAAAAAATTTACAAAATAATTATGTTAAAGAGAAAACAACCGGTAATTCGTAAGCCGGATTCAAAGAATTAGTATCCTGCTAAAAGTTTCCTTTTTGAATTCGGTTTATACAGGGTGAATATGAAACCAAGCGTTTTTTTTTATATCATGTGCCTCTAGAAAATAATACTTAATATAAGTTAAAAGTTTTGGATATCAATGCATATTTGGCATATATTGGACCATATTTCTTAATATCTTAATATTTACAAATTTTTCGTGCATATATTCGAGTCTTAATCATAATAATTATGCTTTGTATTCGTACAGTGAAAGCGAGAATTAATGACAGGACCACTGATGAACCAACTTGTTCACTAAACGACACAAACACAATAAACCCACATACGGGTACATAATTTTAACAGGGAAATAGCATTATTAGCTTCCCTAAAACAAAAAGTACGTTGGTCCCTTGGAAATTTAAACAATTATCAAACAATTAAAAAGAGACCGTGTTGTTAGGAGACAGACATGTTTAAGAAGTTAATTAGATAAAACGTAATAAAAAGATCTCGTACCTATTGTATCAATATACTAAGCACTTCAATGATGCGGCGTTGAAGAATACTGTTTCTATTTTTCTATTATCGAAATTTTACAAACCTAATATTTTGTTGAGTTGTATAGTAGTTGCATCAAACAAACAAAATTCTTTTCAAGAGACACAGCTTTTTAATTTTGAAAGGAAACAAAAGACTGACAATTATTTCATAAAACTAACATTGAAATCAAAAAGATGTTAAACTGCATTGAACTTTCCTGTTGTTTTTTCGCTTTGTAAAAAATTGTAATTAAAAAGTAAGCTAGGAATATCGTTTTGAATGCTATTGGGTCACTTACAAAGGAGCGAATGAAATGGATGAGAGAAGCCGCAGTTTGTCGATTCTGGTAAATTACATTATCTATTTTAATCCGTTCTGCCGGACTTTGTTAAAAGTTCGGTTCGGAATAGAAACTCTGACAGGACATCCGATCTTACTGTTGAGGTCAGAGAATTCATTCCTCACCTCCGACGGAACCAACTTAACCAATAAAATAATTTATTGCTTCTGCGACGTAATTTTAGATCTGTAATTAGGTCACTATTCGTTACAAACGACAAGAAAAATACATAATTTTTTTCGTTTTATAAACTAATAAAAACAGGTCAACGGTCTCTATAAAACTTGATCATACATTTATGCTATTGATTCGTGTTCAGGATTCATCCATTTTGTTATATTTACTTTTCATTATCAGACTGTTATAATATCAACTAAAATTCAAAGCGTGTATTTTTCATTGATTTACCCCAGAGACAATTCCATATTTTTTAGCTTTTATCAAATAATAAAATGTACATACACTATTAATTATTATTAATTGTGTTTATAATTATAATTAATCTTAATGTTTATATTATATCTAATCTAATAAAATTCACATGAAACATCAACTTTGTCACCAGGAAATACACAATAGAGACTTTCTCCCGGCGTCGCGTCGCGTCGCGTCTCGTCTCGTAGTCGACAAAATATTTTGAAATATGTTTTTGCGTTTTTAACAATACATGTCCTAAGTAAAAATACATAGATACGGTCTTCTTTGATTCTCTCTGTATTTCCACATTTTGTTTAGATGAGTTTTTTATTTTTCACAAAGTTTTATTTAGACTAATATATAGGGTGATTCTTAAATAGACCGACACAATTTTACTCTTGGTAGTTTCAAATGAGAACATGCTGGAAATAATAATTAAAAAATTCTTTGTTTAACCGTTCTCCAAAAAAAATTATTTAAGTTATTTTCGAGGTAAAGCGTACGCCACTGATGTGTTCGTAAATAGGTAGTGGAAACCATGGTGAAAATGTACTTGATGAATGCAACAATTCATAAACGCCGTAAGTGGCACGGATCAAGGGGTTTTGCCCCTAAAAAATATAAACGTAAAAAGGGTACAGTTTGTTTTCATTTATTCTTGAGGAGCTGTGATATAATTTTGTCGGTCTATTTAAGAACCAGCCTGTATGTATGAAGAATATGAGCGTGTGTTTTCCCATGTTACTAAACATAAGAGGTTACGACCGAGAGTAATTAAGGAATAATAATTGGCTCGAATATGGGATTCAGACTAAAATTTTGAAAAAATCGAAAAAAATTGTTTTTTTTTATCGCACCAAATGACGTTCGATACTCTCTTAACAGTCTAGAATATGAGCGTGTATTTATAACATATAGTTGTAAAATAACAATATTTTGCCAAAAAAAATAATTTATAGCAATGAGTATGTGTGCAAAAGCCATTACAACAAGTTTTAAGCTTTCCTTAACTTGTATTAAATTTCCGAAAGACGAGGACCTTTTTTTAAAGATGGTCATCAAAAGTGTTTTCCAATGTTACTAAACATAAGAGGTTACGACCGAGAGTAATTTACGAATAATAATTGCCCCGAATATGGGATTCAGACTAAAATTTTGAAAAAATCGAAAAAAAATTGATTGTTTTTTATTGCACCAAATGACGTTCGATACAGAGATTAGGAAAAGTACATAAAACGCTATTGAGTCAAGTGTGACTTTGTAGAGTGAAATATAAAACCGTCCATTATTATTATCCACAAAGGTTCATTTTTATATTTTTTTTATCCGTTTCTTTTTTATCTTTAAGCCCCCGCAGTGCTTGTATTAATTTCGTTTTTCTTGTCTGGCATATGTTTGTTTCCTTTTTATTTTGTTTAATTAACTAAAAAGTGATTTTAAAGTAAACATTCTTCAAAAGGAAAAATTTATTTATTTTATTTTCAACAAATACAATTTTTGTTGTTATGCTTCGTGCACCACCATAATTTTTGCAAATATTCCCTTACTAATTTACTATGTATATGCGCGCTTGGACATTACCAACAAACATCCCTAATTCCGTTAGAGTTGTACGGCTTGCCATAGTACGCAGATGTAGGCCTCATTTAGATCTATTGCATTGCAGTTGCAGGCCCATTAATGCACTTGCGTCATTACTCGAACAAACACATACCTTACATTTAGTGTACATCTGTTACAAACTCATGACATCAGAGAAATATTGTCATCTGTCCTTTTACAATGATAAAATAATTGTGCACTTTTTTAAGTTATTGTACTCGCACATAACCCAGTGATAGGAGCAGTGAAAAGACAATTTTTATGTGCTGAAACAACAGCTCCAAATGAGTATGGAAATAACATTTTCTATGCAGACAAAACCAGCAATGAAATCATGATTAAAAAACAAACCGTTACAGTTTAGTTACTATTGAGGTTTCAACATAGAGAGAGCCGCAGTCAATTAATAAACAGTTCTATGCTAATTTGCTTCGTCTGTTGAAGCAGGCGGCCTAATTTAACTGGAATGTTGCATCAGTGATATCCTCTGAATTATTACGTGTAGTTGATTAATTAAAAAATTCCTAGTTTTTTGTTAATCAATTTTAGCTGGGACTAAATATAGAATGTATCAATATAATGTTTAAACTCGTCTATGGATACATATAGCTGTTTCCTTGCACTCTACAAGATGAAGGTATCGATTGATCAGTAAACTAGTGAAGTTACTCTCGGAATCAAGCCGAAATTTAAACTTTTCGCGTATTTATTTTGTTCACGTCGATCTAGCCTGTTTTCCTTTGCACATGCTATGCCTACATATAGTTTGCTAAGCGGTTTTCTGACTCCACAAACTAATATATTATTATCTGACCAACGGGAGCTTTCTTTGTGTACGGATTAACAGTCTATCAAGAGATCAAATTCTGATCTCTTAAATAATGCTCTAGTAGGAGGAAAATAAGCGTAAAATTTCTTCTTGGTTACAGCAGTCTTCAAGTCAATCAAGCTTGTTATTAGATAAATGATATGTTTCCTGACGCAATAAAATCAAGCAGCAGCTTGTTTACTCAATTGTTTCTTTCAACAAGTTTGATGAGATATTCACCTTTTGTAAGCGATAAACACTTTAATTACACCTTAATGATATCTTCCGTGAAAAATTCAGAAGAGTATGTACATGCCATCAATTGTGTGTACGATGTGCTTGCTCTAAAATCTAGTTATAATCCAGTCTCACAATAGCATTGCATACTAATGCAGCTGTGCTATTAAAGTTGCTAAACAATCGCTTAAGAGGAGATCGGGTGTCGACAAGTAATAATTAATATGTAGTCTCGTGTTGAGTAATATTTGGAAATATAACTAAGGATTAAATGTTACTGCAGTTTCATAGCTATAAATGTTGTGAAGTGTGACTACATTGTTGTCTGTTGGAAGCAGCGCTGGATATTAATGTCGTGCTGTCGCATATAGTAAGAAAAATGTATTTAAAATTTATAGTGAAATATGTATAACAATAAAAAAGCTACTCATCTTTGTCAGAGTGATTTAAAAAAGTGCTAAGTTATTCTACAAAAAACAACTTTATTTTCTAGCTGCCCGCTTAAATAATTTCAGCAATCGAAAATTTTGCTATTTGCTGCTGTATTATGTATAGATAGCAGTTAGAGCACAACACTTGAAAATATAAATAGTTAAATCAAAGTTCCTTTATTGTCTTCTTTTTTTATTTCTTCTTAATTTAGACACTTACAAATATGAGATGTATTAGGAATATGTAATCAGTTTTAACATATACCTAACAGAGATTCGCAAACCATACTTTCATATGATTTATAAAAAACGTTAAAACAGATTTTGCTATTGATTAACTATCAATGTTTTAAATTTAAAGTTTAAATATGTTTGATACAAGAAATAATTACCTATATATTCATAGTTTGTTTTTAATCACTACATACTTGTCTAACTGTTATGCAGTTTGTATTATTTGTTATCCATTGGAACCAATGTTTTAGGCAAGTAGAATAATTAAAAATAAAATAGTTACGTTTTTCATGTTAAAATAAGTGATACAAATAGTCAAAGAAAGCTTAATTGCATTGTTTTTTAAAAATTGGAACTGGCACTCTGGAACAGGAACTGTGGAAGCGTAAATACAGAAAGTTCAGTTGAAAAAGCGGATGTAAATTGTTATCCTTGTGAGTGTAGTACAAAGAGAAATCAAAGAGCAGCGATGCAGAAATTCGATAAACCTGCAATATATTGAATTATGTTGAATAATAATTAATTGTAAAATTTTGTAGCGGAAGTGAATAGATTTTTAATTTTGTGTAGTCGATAGAATTCTGAAAATCAGATACGAATTTTGTGATTGAGACATTTTAAAGAAAATTAGAGAAAACTTTTGGCTATGAGACGATAACTCATTTACCAATAGCTGATTTAGTAAGACTTATATTCACTTCTATATAATAATAAGATAACACTTGTTGCTTTCAACCCCAAGCAGTGTTTGCGAGGGTGAGTATTCTCGACGCTTTTCATCTTTGTCTCAAACTCGAGTCTTTCGAGGCGTTTGTAATCGCCTTATGAATAATTACGTCATAAGACGCATTTACAGCCTTGTCAATGTATGATCAAGAAGATGAGAGTAGTTTATAAACTAATTACAACGTTCTTTGATCGATGGAGAGTTGAACCAACTAACAGTCTGAATCCTATTAGCACAGATCTCTAGACGTTGATTGATGCTTTCGAATAATTTAGTTGGTTTACAAACCGAGGTCCACATGAAAAACTACCAACCAAGGAAACAGAACTTAACGATAGATATACGGATTATACGTCCACGAAATCTTAAAAGGATGTCGACCTTCGCAAGTGCTATAACCAAAATCACGCTTGTTTAAATAGACAACATTCCAAACATTTACTTTTACTTTTAGTTTCAAACTCTTTACAAAAACCAAACACCTTCACCTGCCCAACCCGAAACATATCAATTCCGTATGTTAGCGTAAAAACTCAATTTCAGATAAAACCAGATCTTTTTAGAAAAAAACTAGTTCAAACTATCCTCTTTAGTTGATTCTAGGTTTGACTAGGTGTGACTAGAATTGTCTCATCATCTAAATAAACTCGCAAGGCTCGAATTAACTAAAATAGTTAAGTTAAACCTATTTTCCTACAAAGATTGGGTTTAACTGAGATCGTGTTTTTCTCGTATACACACATATCACGCGCACTTTACTTTGATCACCACTTTATTATCTCCCCTGTTGCACGCAAGAATATTTACCAGAACTCCCAAACTGTAGGTTCGCCGATCTATTACCGCAAAATTGCGTTCAAATATACCTAGTTTGCATGCAATTGCACAAAATATAAATAAACTGCTATTATATTTATTGCGATTACTATAAGAGCCAATGGCTAATCAATATTTAATGTCACAATACCTAAATATTCCCAATAGTTGCCATTGAAAAGTAGAGAATAATGGCAAAAAAATAATTGGGCTAGTGTTAAGTTATATGCGGCAGTTTTATTCGAATAACGCGTTGGGAGCGAGGCGTCCAATTTCATAGTTTTACCTCGTTGTACAGTTTTTTTATCGTTTAAACATAATTTTAAACTCATGCAATTTTGGCCTATGACACATTAAAATGCAATTTATTGTTGAATATAAAACATTGTAATATACATTATTGTATACAAAGGTCGATATTAATTTGTTAAATTTTATTTATTTTAGGTAAAAATAAATTCGAGTTTTTTAGCCCAGCGCATCCACCAAAATGACAAATTTATTTCCGAGTGCAGCATACAGTAGAAAACTAACAGAACTGATTTGAACTCTACATTTACTTACTAATTAAATATTTTCGTTTGGTGTTTGTTACCATACATATCTTTTTTATTTAGTAACATTACAGATTATTAAAAATCAAAATTCACAGTTGTGGTATTTTTTTGTATTTTTTTTCTTCCGCACCTACAACACAGAGTAAAAAAACACCAAAAAATTACTAAACATACGAGCTATTAAAATAATAATCCAAAAGTGTAATATTTTTGCAATTTATTTAATAGTTCTGTAAATTTGAGACAAACAGATAAAACTTAAACTAACCTGTAATATCACAATTAGAAAAAGTTTGGGATCATACTAATAATAAAATTCATTTTGTTTAGAAATTTCATATATATGGTGCTCGAGTTTTCAAAGTGTACTGCGTTGTATCAAAAAAAGTAACTAATAACTATTCTTCTTATAATGTATAATGTATTTAAAAACCTTTTAACTTTATATTATTATTTCTTTCTGTTTTGAGTGCTTGTTATTGTAAGTCAATTACATGTTAAAAATATAATTTCGTTTCCATTATTTTAAAACTTTACTTGCTATTAGTCGTAAATTGTTATTTGCAGAAAAATAGTATTGCATTAGTTACTCAGAATACGTGCCAATTGCATTAACTTAATTATGTCGTTTCTACTCGATAAAATCGTCGCTTGCTTTTTTTATCAGCACTGAGATGAAGGCAGTCTCAGCCACTGAATGCAGTTTGAAAACATGTACATGCAAAATTTCATTAAAGCAGAAAGCTTTACTGGGCTTATCTGACATTACACATCCAAATTCGTTCACTAAAGCTTCATTCTGTCTATTTTTAACAATAACTAACACGTTTTGAACAAAGTAATAATTTCAAGACAGCCATTGGTATAAGCAGTTAGTTTTGTAAAACTTTTTTTTTTAATTTAAAGTCTTTTATTGGAAAATGAGTTTTGATAAAATTGTAAAATTGTAGTCCTAACATTTTTTAATTAACTTAATTATGCAGATCGTTAGAGATGCTCTATTGAACCTTATAACCATTATAAAACAATGTGATTAGAGGGATAGCATGCAATCATTTCGTTTTCTCTTGGTTGTCTTCTTCGTCATTCAGGATTAAGGTCTTACTATTTTCCAATAATGGATTCGTTAGCAGTCGAACTGAAGCTGTAAATCATTTTCCTGTCAATAGGGCTATTAATGAATGCATTCTTTTGAATATTAAAAGTCGCTATATATTATTTATGAGCGAACATAATGCCTGGCGTTACTTTTGAATATTGTTAGGACGTTCCGTGGTGCAAAGACTTCATTAGTAAAAACCCACTAGTTGAAAACAGTTTTCATTTTGCGTGGTTGGGTTAATGTCAAAGTAAAGTGAAGTACATCAGTATATACTGGAATAAAAAAGGATGAGAAAAGACGTCGCGTCGCTATTAATTTGCTTCCTACTCTAATGCCCTTCAATGGTAGAAAAGCCTCGTTATTTATGTGCTTCATGTAGGAGTATTTGTCTATACTTAACAAAATTAAAATATTTGAACGCATAAACAATTATAATTTAAACAAATTATTAGTATAAAAATTTGACAAATTTCATTTATTTTATTTGCTTTATTTACTAAAACGTGATAAAAATATTATTTAGAGCTCTCTTGGCTCTCTCAAATTATTCTCTTCTACAATTAAACTTATATTCCATGTTCAAAGTGTGTTAAGAAATTACGTCAACAACACTACAATTTTGAGAAAAACATCTTGCAAATATTAAGTTATAAATAGGAGTATAACTATTTGCTATGCAATGAAATAAAACCAAAGTAACAGAGTGTAAACAGAACTTGAAATTAGAGAGATATAATTAGTTTGCTTATAAATAAGTTAACCCTTGATTACGAAGATATTTTAACTAAGAGCAGTTTCATCACTGGTAAACCGCTCAAAATTAACCGACCGAAATGAGCTACATGCATATTTAACTTTCAGGTTCAGTAACACAATGTGCAAGGAAATATATCCTAATTTATTATTATCTAGAGTTATAATTTAAAATTTTATTTTTACACATATAGGCTCCGTGTGTGGAAAATAAGTATACACTCATTAAAAGAGTAACATGTCTGTTTGAGAATATTTTTAAACCACTACCATTTTTCAAACAAACACTGTTTACATATGACAAGTTTCCATTCATCTTAACAAATTTTAAATTCCTTACACGTTATATTACAATGTAAAAAACATTCAATATAGCAAATGTGTAGATACAAACATCAATCTTTTCCCAAGATAATCCCTAACTTGGAAGAAAAATGACCAAATTGAAACCGCCTATACCATTTACTGACAGAATCAATAAATTCAACTGGAATATCTGAATTTTCAATAATTTTTTTGTACTAATTTATAAAATATTACATGTATAAAATTATACATTATTATCACACAGTATACAGTACCCTCAAAAATTTAAGATGAACTCAGTGGTATGTTATTAAAAAACGTAGAATTATTATCAGACAAATAAAAAAAAAATTTAAGAAAATCTAAAGCTATAAACTTACTTAGCTGCAACAAGTACAACTTCGCTCTTAAATTCTTTGGGAAGAACTCATCATAAAATAATGATATATGTACAAAGAAGTTTGATTTAATTACTAAACACGATTTTCATTATGTTTTTTATTATGAAAACTTAAGTTAACGACTTGTCATAAACAGGTACTTCAAGTGGTTTTTTTAGCTCTCTTTAATTTGTAATAAATCCCTGATACATTTCCAGTGGATGGTTGATATAAGATTATCCTAAATTATAATTGCATCAAAGTTTTCCAAAAAAATGTAATGTTTTTTATTATTTATTTTATATATAAGTTTAATACATATGTAAAAACCTAATTTTATTTATTAATCACCTATACATTCTTAATTCTTGTTAAAAGTCGATTATGTAATAATCTCCTCTCTTCAATAAATTGAGTTGAACTATATAATAATACAATTAAACTTGAGAAATCTGTCATTTGATCAATTGTGTTGTAGTAATTGGTAACTTAGTATGCCCCAGTTCCGATAGTGGTAGTTAGTGTCATAATTATAAATTACGCCCCCTTTGAGAAAATTAAAGTAGATCGTATTACAGTGCAAACAAACCGTTAAGTGCTAAAATTAATTGCGATGAATCCTGATAAGTGGAACTGAGAAACCTTAAAACATTAAGTTTGATCCGACATTTCATTTAAGAACAAAATTAGGGATAATGCCAACAAATAAAAAGGTTATTTGTGACATATAAGTTAATTAAAAGCTTATTTTATTGTAGGTATATTATATCTGTAACAACAATTAGAAACAGATTTCCACAACTTTGTTATTTTACGTATTATTTAAATGTTTACAATGTGACCATAAATAGCATACTTTGTTATTCTATACGTTTCCTATTGTTATAGACTCAAATACAAAAGACTTGACGGTAATAACAGAATAATATGTAACAGACATTTAAATTTGCTAAAGTCTCACATTTCAACGTTTCAACAAGAGTTTCTCGTTCCCTTAAAATTTTGTACTTTGTAAACACACAAAAGTGACCTCAAGCTTTACAGTTTCTTTTATTTCTAATGTTTTGCATAATTTAGTTTATAATATTTAGCATCACTTTAATTTTAAATTAATTTAAGATGTTGCTGTTTCCAAAATAGTTTTGTTAAAGTAACCTTAACATTAACTTTGCAAATCTAATAAGAACATCTATTTGAACTGTAAGATACAAATACAAAAAAACAAAGTCTAAATACTATAAAAGTAAAGTGCAAGCGGGATATTCGAATGGAAAGTTTTAACTGAGACAACCTATATGAAGTGTACTGCGATTATCCTAACAAATATTACAATATAATGGCGTACATTTTTACAGCAATATTAACAATAATTTTGTTTTTAAGTAAAAATTCAATTTGATGTAAAAATTTAAAAAAATATTTTGTAAAATGCGTTTCAGTATAAGCTTCAAAGAAGCTGACATTTTAATCCAAATATAAAAATCTATTTTTATTCTATTATAGTGAAAATATAAATTAAGTTCCCAAAATTTCCTGAGATCAATATCACAAAACCTGTTTAAACGTAGTCTTTAAATAACGTGGATTTTATTCTTATGGTTCAAATCCCCAAATATTGATTTTTAAGAAAATTTGAAATTAATGAAATGTTTTCTCTCTGCGCAATTAACTGAATCATTTCTGTTTTAATTAATTAAGGGTGACTACAGGTGGTCCAAGGCTTTTTATTTCATATTTCTGAAGCGACAAATCTTCGTAAACGCCAAACACACAACTTGTTATAAATTTATTCATCTTCAATCATTTCTGTGTTAATTTTGTTTTATTTTATCTTCTAAAATATTTAATAGTTATTCTGTTATCACTTTATTTTTATATTGAATAATGTAATGTTAAAAGTGCTCCTGAAGCAACCAAAAAATCAGTACAGGTATAGTTTTATTGCAATTTAATATGTGTCAGAAATATGAAAGATTTTTATAGCACACAAACACTTGTTAGCCTTATTTCGCCTTATTTCGCTTGGCGAACCTAGTTTCAAGAAAACTAGGAAACCAGGTTGTGAAAACATTATGAAAAGGAAAGTAAATACACAATCATAAAGTTTAAAAAACACAACACAAAAACGTTTGGTTGCATATTAAGAGTTTTTTATCGTTTTATCACCCCGTTTCGTGAAAGACTTAGAATTCTTTCATCAAAGTCATTGAAGTAAATTGTCTAAAGCCACAATTGCGTTAGCATCAAATTATCCTGCCCTACAATAGATTAAAGAAACGACTGAATGTGAACATTTATTCGTTATGACAAAACTGCTAATGATTATTTCAGAAACAATAACGATTTAGCATTCCCGTAATAGAGAATGTTAGGTTTTTCATTGCTTGTCAAGAAAGATAAAAGTGTTTCAAATATATTCTCCAATAAAAAAGGTATAAAAGCAAAGCACTAACATTTTGTATATTTAAAACATACTCATAATTGAAGATAGCAAATTTTATTTATCACAGGATTTATAGGCTGTAAAAATGCGTGCTGGTGTCTTCTCTCAAACCGATTGGCTGTGAGGTGTTTGGTTTGCGATTGCTTTTCCATAAAGAAACAGAATCATGTACACAACACAATATACAATATTAATATAATAATTTAAAAATTTTATCTCTGGTTCAGGTGCATGAGAAAATCAATATTCAAGCTAATAAAAATTATATCTGTTAAAAACTAGCTAGGGAGAAATTTTACGGTTAAAAATAACCTGATACGTTTGATGCATTTGCCATCCTTTTAAAAATGCATATGTAATGGATTTTAAAATTTTTTAAAAGTTTTTCTTTTTTTTGCTTAGGTCGAGACATTTTTAATGAACACATGATAAATGGTTAAGCTTTTAGTCCTCTAATTAACCAATTTTTATACCATTACCATAATTATAAACTATTTATACAAAATTCAGACTCAAAGAAACAATTGCAAAAATCATCTAATTAAAATTTTACGTTTCATTTGCTTAGGGTATTTCTGCAAAATTACAATCGGTAAAATACTGATAAACTCTAGCCTTTTTAAAATTATTAAACTGTTATTTTATTTGTGATTTTAAATTATAGGAACTAAAGTTATAACATAAATAAAATAAAAAACTGAAATTTTACTATGACAAACAAATTTATAATGCATATTAAAAGACAGTGATATGTGTGCTACATGTGTTTTTGAGTAGAGCATACTCTTGATTTTCTTGTTTGTTTTTTTTAATTGATAAACAATTTTTAAAAATTTTTAAATTTTTTAATACACTTGTTTCTGACATACAATGGCTATATTTCACAACACAATATCAATTTTTTTGTTTCAGCTTATTGATCAATAAATCAGCTAAAATTAATCAAAGTTAGTGAATTAGTTCTTAATTTCTAATTATAAAAAGAAGTATTTATGATAATATTGACTGAAAAAATACTATTTTAAATAATGTTTCCCATTTCCCAGTTAACGACAAGTTCAAACTGAATAATTAAATAAAGTTTAGTGTCGAAACTGATAGGGTGTCTAAAGCGCTTTCTACCGATAATAGCTGAAATTGACAAATTCCGCATAAAAGAATAAAAAACTTTGAAACTTTTAAATTGTGCTTGAGTTAGGGAAATGTATTTCACTGTCGTTACGAAGTCAGATAAACATCCACTTTAAGTTCTGATAACTAAAAAGTATGAAATCAACAAAATTCAATAAAACATTATTTTTCACATTTAGCTTAATAAGACACAAGTCTATTTTTTGCATCATTACCTCTAAATAAATTACACTTATTATATTACCATAATGAAAATCTGTAAACAAAAGCGGCAAGATGCCAAAACCACAAATTATGATTGAAATGGACAAAAGTTATGAGTAACAATGCTAATTAAATGAAAATCCTACTCAGCGATGTTATAGTTTAATAAAAACTAAAAAAAATGCATTGACCAAAAGAAGATACCAAACCAAAGCTATTTCTTAAAGATCATTTTTCATACTTATTTTTGGAAATCTGTATTTTCTTATTTACTTACGAGTATGACAATAAACACAGTGCCACTGTAAAATATTGGTTGGTTATATAAATCATAAATATTTTATCACTATTATTTTTTTCTATTTGTTTCTATGAGTTTATTAGATTATAACATAAATTTTTGATTCAAATATTAGCTTAAGCTGACAACATTATCCAACTTGACTAACGTTGGCAAAGTGTGAAGTTGGTCACATCACGGCACATTGTGTAGTGTAGTATACGTACACAACAAACTTTGTCAAAGTTGATGTACTTCCTCAATTATAGAAAAAAAAACAACTAGTTGCAATTTTTTAACAAAGTAATAGTAAGAAAAAGAATAATTTTCTAATTACTTAATTTATTTCAAAGAATAGAAAAAATACAATTGTATAACCATAAGTATATTTTTTATATTATTAGTGACTCACCAACTAACTAACTAGTAGACTAGTACTACTAGTAAACTAGTAATCCTCTTAGTCAATATTCTAGTCTATTTCCGCACTCTCAGCTTTTACATTTATCATACCCAACCGACGCAGATGTTCTCTAACACGAAACCCTAAAAATTACAAAATCGACCCGCAAAAAAGACAGATATTAATGTTTAATTAGCCAAGTTTCATGAATCAAATTAAATAATATTTTTTAGCCTAAGAAAGATTTAATAACAGCTATATTTTTTTATTTGGTTTAAAGATAATTGTCTTTCCTTAAAACTCATATAATGAATTGTTGAGTCAAACTAATAAACCATAAACTACCTGACTTAATTATTCAACATAAACTAAGCTGACATAATAACTTGCTAAAGCAATGCTGATACAATGTAATGAATCATCTAGACACTGGGTTCGTAGTACTCAGAATTTAGTGCAGTATTATTCTTAACTTATAAAACTGCATTCATAAATTTAGTTAATTAAATTAGGGTATTTATAACGTTTCAAAGGTTTTATCCCCAATCACACAAATACATTCTTTTAATTAAATCATATTCTACATTTTCGCAAGATTAACGCTAGTCTAATAAAGAGAAATTATTTTTAAAAAATACCCAAACAATCAAAACCCAAAACAGCTAATACGTATTTTGCAAAATAACTTGATAATGTTGGTATCATCTAAACGATCAATTTATCACATTCATTTAGTTACAACAAAAAGATGGGAATGCTAAAATTATAGTTTTTTCATACATCAAAATTATTAACTTGGTTTGCAAACAACGACTATGTTTTGCATTTTTTATTACGTTATTACTAATTTTTAAATGAAATGAAAACAATTGATGTGATAATACACTACTCCAAAAAATTAAATGAACAAACAATTTTTCTAATTTTTTCAGTCATTTTTTAAAAGTGGTCGTATCTAGATTTAAAAAAAAACATTCTGAAGCTTTAAGTTTCTAGTTTTGAGATCTTCTGACAAAAAAAAATTCTGTGCGACAAATTGACGTAAAGAGAATATGAAAATAGCATATTAAAGGTGAACGAACATGCTATCCGACCTCTGCACTGACTTAACTAAAAAAAAATCTCCACGTCCGTGGATCAAAAACAAAAAAAAATAGAATTTTTTTGTGGCGCTGTTACTTAGGTTTGCGTGATAACCGTAGTACAGCAAAAAAAATTGACAAAAGATCTCAAAACTAAATCTAGATACGACCATTTTTAGATAAATCACACAAAATCACCAAAGAATTTAGGAAAATTGTTTGTTCCTTTAATTTTTTGGAGTAGTGTTAATGTAAAGCAATTTCTAGCCCGGCGCATCCACCATTTTTTTCTATTAGAGTATGTTGCTATACAGATTTTTAGAAAACTTTAAAATTATTTTTTAAGTTTCTAACAAAATTTACACAGAACATTAGATTAACCTGTGCATCATTTTTCATCACAATAAAATTAAAATTTCAATTTTATATTTGTACTTATCTAAAATAAAATGTTAAATTTGGTTTTAACAAATAAAACTGATAAGTCACTGTAGAAATGATTTCCTTTTTTGGCTTTGAGCTGTATTCAAGCTTATCTCAAAATTTATCTTCTTAAAATAGCGCAAGTAAAAAAGTTGTTACTTTGCTATCAAATAATTATCCTCGGCGGCAAATGAAAAATAGATTTCTTTAGAGTGTTGTAGAAACTTTATAGCCTAGAGCGCTCCAGATTTAATCTTGTATACAATGCTAACAAAAACACAGAATAGCTATATCACAATTGGTGTATTATGTCGTTTATTTGACTTTAACGCAGTGTTGTCAGCAATACGAAATCGTAAGCTTGAAATATTATTTGGAATAGTCATACATCAACGTAATGCTAGCTGATATATGACATGAGACAATTTTTGATTCTAAAAAATCACAAACAAAAATAAAATCTAAAATAGCAAAAGCTCGCGTTCCTTGTACCTCGTTAATATTATTAATAGTACAAAATTGTTCTCATATCAGGGAATAAAATTAACACCAATGTAATTAATTAGTATTAGTTTGCTTTCACTTTTCATACAAACGACAACTAGAACGCCAATATCAGGTAATATTACAATGTTTACTGATGAAGTGATGAATTATAAACACGTATAATGAAAATATGATTGCCCAAAAAAATATAATTGTTCCCCAAAACACGTTTTTGTACCAATTTTAATTTATACCAGAAAACATGTTGGGGGCAGAAATTATAAAACCGATCATTTACCTCAAAGTGGAATAAAACTGTGTTCGGAGTTTTTTCGAATTTCCCGTTTACTTATGAACGTGACTTGAAGAAAACTTACCACGTGGGACGCGTCCTGAAGGAGACCATACACAATGTGTTTCACTCGCGACGCTCGAGTTGCTACTGAAGCATCGGGACGCATCCTGTTCAGGATGTCTGATCTATCTTGCGTTGCGCTTGTGTCACGATGATACTAGACCATATAAACAGTTCATCTACTCTATATACCAACATAAATTTTAAACCACAACATCACGTCGCAATCATTATATTCATCTTCGAAAGATAATAACTAATAAGCAAATCTCTTGATTACTGAACCACATCATAACGCGACACATTTTTAATGAAGTTATCCTCTTGTAGTCATGTTCTTTCAATTTCAAATTGCTATAACGAACGGCACGTTTTTTGCTTGTTGTGCTGATTAATGTAAGACTCTCAGGTAGAAATAAAATTTTAATGAACACAATATTTGTATCGGGTGGATGCGAAATCGATTTTAATTTGTGTTTTAAAAATTATTAGTACGTTCACTAGCAGATATAAATATTTTTTATTATGATTAATATGACGTACTTTTTAATAAAATGGCACAGAAAGAAAGACAATAATAGTTTAATTTACGATTTTGTTTCATTTTTATTTTTCCTTTACCTAGTGCTAAATTTCCCATGTATTCATTAGGTCGTTACGATGTCAACTACTATACAAAGCTACATGTTGTTATCATTGTGACAAATGCATGGTTTAAATACATGAAGCGCACTTTTCTCTCCTACTCTACTCACTTTTATGGCGGAAGTTGGAATGTCCGTCATGGCTAATAAATTTTTGATGCCATATAAATAAACGATTATATTCACTTACAATAGAATTCATTTGAATATACGAACAATATCCCTTTTACAAAAAATATAATGCCTAAAATGCTATACAATTACAACTTTATTATCAACTAAAACACAAGCAGAACCATGCGCATTATTAGACAAATATTTGTTATTGTTGAAGTAAGTATTTATGCATAGTATTTATGCAAATAACTTATTGCAAAACCAAAAACTTTTTGTTGCCTTAAAAATAGAAACTGATGTTTTTATAAATCACTTAGTGTAACTAAATTTTGTTACAATAATTATATTTTGCATGCCTGGTGTAAAAATACCCTATGAGAGCCAAAAATAGGAAGCGATGCCACCTGCAATGTTAATATCAAGTTGGGATACTGTTCCTTTACGAATTCAAACATTTCACAAGATAGCGGAAAAGCGGTAAAATAGTGTCTCCTGGTGACGGCGATTGAACATAGTTGTGGAAATAGGTCACGTTAAATAAACGAATGCAAATGTGGTGTATATTCTACAACATCAAAGTTATTTGCACATTTAAAAGTAGTGTCCCAAACCCGACGGATGTTTATAGCAGACGATTGGGTAATAAAAAATCTGGATCGAAATTAAGGCGTTTTACGCATTAAAAATTTAATTCAGTGTCACTTGATTTATTGTCGTTAAAATTTAAGTTGATTATTGCTCCGAGAAATGAAAAATTAGACACTGTCTAGAATCACGGAGAAATATTTTTTGTAGAATACTTGCTAAGAACTGGAAGTAAGAGAAGCATTCATTTTTTAGATTTTATTGACTACAAAATAATATTTAAGTGATGGCAAACAGAAAAATACAAGGTGGGAGGATGTATCTGCATAAAAAAACTAAAAAATGTTTGATGCATAAACGATTGAAATGGAGTAGTGAAATTTAATTAAACAGGCTTTGGTGCAATATATTGACAATTTCAAGTGAAATTAAAAGTGTTAAGAGCCAAAATACGCTCTGTTTAATTGAAATCCATTCTAAAAACAGTATAAATTTGTTTCGAATAACTCACATAATCTTGTGATAAAGTTTAATAAAATCGTGGTAAGTTTTTCGCACCACTACCGTGTTACTGACTCGTTACTGACATTATTTAGCAATATTTATCTTATCTGGTATTTGGTATAAAATTGCGTTCTTAAGCAGTATGAAACAGTAGCAAAATTGTATTATAAGTAATAATTTTTCAGACCAGTGAGAGAATAAATTGAGATTATCGTAGAATGCCAGAAACGATTAATATAATATTGAGTGGTAAAAAGTAAATTCCAGCCTGGGGTTTCAGTCGAGCAATTACGTTCAGATCCAACGCTTTCGTTATCACTTCCTATCCGTTTTATTCCTTTCGCCCCAGTTTGTTTTTATTTTTATAATTCCCTTAAATACATGCCTCGATTCAGATCCCCGAACCAAATAAATCGATGCCATTCCATATCCACATTTGTTATGAATTTTAATTTTTCTTTAGCCTCGATTTCAACACATTCGTTTTCTGTCCAACTCCGTGTATTACAAAATTTCGAATTCAATTAGGTACGAATGTAGAGCATCATTAAAACATTTTTATCTCATTTTTATGTACCGTTTGTTCCTTATTTCCTTACTCACTCACAAAAACTCAGCAGCATCGAATAATTGAATTACTATAGAATCTTTAGTAAAATAACAAATAAAAATATCTTTTTTATCTTTTTTATTGTCAGAGTAATCGAAGAAATACGGAGCTCTGGGACAAAATTTGCTAAAACCTAACTCGTTCTGTTGAAGAAAACGATGAAAATCTAGTTTCTATTAATATCAACAAACTCATTCCGTAATAAAATTTATTGAGCGATGAGTATGTTTCATACATTAGAGAACAAATAACAACTGATTTATGTTGGTAATAATGGGGAAAATAACGATTAAATTTTATAATTAATAACAGAAACAATTGCCGCGAGAATTTCCATGTAACTTCGGTCAAAGTATTTGCATTATTGTGGCTTTTAGAGTTAGATATGCTTAATTAAAACACACTGCTGAACAAAAAAACATTTTGCTAATTGCGGAGTATTAAAAATAAGCACGTAGAATCTACAATAAAGTACATCAGATTTAAAATATGTAAAACGAACTTGGGTACAGTTTAGTTTCTTTTAAATTTAGTTTCGCTCATATAGTTTTAAAAAATTGAGTGATTTAATAATAGTGTAAGCTATACCGATGTATGGATGTCGTAACACCCGCAGAAGTAAGTTTGATTCCGAACGGAGAGACAATTATGACATTGTTACATCTGTGGTTTGTTCAGATTTTATAGGTTCTTGTCAATTATTTGGATTTTAGAAACTTGAACCCAAAAACTGGTTTTAAAGAAATTAAATGTTTATATGACACGTTCAGGTGTTATAGTGACATTTTGTAATTTATATAAATAGAACGACAGTGTTTTATCAGAAAATATCTTAAAATAAACGAAACAAGTTTTAAATACCAAAATACGGAAAAAATCAAAAGAAAGGTAAAGCCTACAACACATCTCTATCAAATAATTATGACTCATGTCCAATTTTGTAAATTAATTCATTTAAATTTGAGTTTTATTAAATTAATTAAAATTTGGGTTACACGTTAATTTTCTCAGAGCAATCTATTTCTTGGTAAAGCACTAAACAAAATTTACTGCTACAATATAGCTATAGGTTGTGTTTGTTGCGATGTACGAAAAAGTCTCAATCTTCTCGTCCTTGTGTCAGAAAATCAAACATAACACTCTTTACTGGAAATGGTACCGCGTACTGTGTGATACGAATTAGTCACTTACACGCTAACAATGATATTACACTTACAACTTTGAATAACACACAACTCAATTAATTAGAACTTGAATTTACATTTACTTCTTGCCGTAATTTTGTTTAAATGAATAAAATCAATATTTTCTATTTACTTTTCAATTATAATTTTCATCTGTGACGCGTGTACCTGCCATAGTGATTGTATTTAGATACAATAATAAGTTATTATTAGAAAATGCTAATTTTTGAAATATAAACTAATTGAAACACTAAATTCTATTTTTATATAATTCACTTATTATGTATGTTTCGTTTGTAAACGAACAAATCAGATAGAAAGTGAATGTATAAACATATATTGACACAAAAATTATTTTTGTCTATAAAACTAACTACACTACGAAAGATAAGTTTAAAACTAGTTAAAACGACTTTACGTCATTGTTATTTGCCCCGCCTGTACATACATCATGGTGCACTTGTTACAATGATGATGAAATAAATGAAATATTTTTTATCAAAAAATCTACACTTCAAACTAAAATTTCATCATTTTGGGAAAACAACCTTTATCCGGTCTACTGATTGAGTCTTGAATAGGAGACATCCCAATTTTTTTATACTTGTAAGTGCAAAATGCAATGGATACAATCGTTTTTCTTAATCATAACTTTTGTCAATAAAATAGGTATTATTATCAATGTACACAGTTAGAGAATATTATTTTTAATACATTTTTTGTATTTAACTATCAAATTAAATGTAAGCATTATTTTTAATAGAAGAAATAGAAATAGAATTTTTTAGAAATGACTGAGACTATAATATTGGGAATAACTTTTATTATGAATTTAAATCGATTAAGTTTTTCTCAATAGTTTACAAACTCATTTTGCTAGGTTTCACATTTTGTTGTCCGATATCAAATGTTTCAAAACTCAAACCGCAAACGTCATTATTTACTAACAATTTAACCAACCAATTTTCACCAAATTAATTTAAAATCAAATACCCCAAAAGATGTATTCAAATCACTCATACAATTAGTTGTAGATATAAAAAAGACTAGATAAAATAAGAATATGATAAACAAAAGAAGTACTTATTTTAAAATTGCAGTTTATTTCAGTAAACTTACTCAATTTGTCATAAAAAATGTTTTTTTATGATTTTCTGAAATATTAATTTTGCTTATCTATACAAGCAAAAACTAATATTTGATAAAGTGTCTCAGGCACGAAAAAATTATGAAAACTTTTCTGTTGTGTATGTCATGATCTAACATGCATATTATTTCAAAATCACTCTGTATTTGTAAAAGAAGTATTTCCAGTCTTAAAAATTAAATATATGACAAACCATTTTGACAAAAAAAATTGTAGATGGGTCAATTTATGATTATTTAAATTTATGTAAAACCCAATATAACTTACAAACTATTACAAAAACATAATAAACTTCAAAAGTATAATTTTTTTATAAATTTTGTAAATATGTGATAACACAACAATTTGATAACAAATAAAATTGATATTGAGGTATTCGTAATTATGAGCATAATGCAAATGCCACTTGTGGAATGTACAGATATTATAATTAATGTTAATTAAAAACCACAACAACAAATAATAAATTTATTGTCATTCTCACACAAAAATTACAAAATTATTACCAACTTAAGAAAAAAATACAATACTGTCAAGACAAACAAGGGAAATATCTTTATGGCTATTTCTCCATGACTAGATGAACTTCCTAAATCATTCAGTTAATCCCAGGAAGAGTACCACCGGCCTTCATCATATTTTCCGAAGTTCTTTGAAAGCGCTCATCCCAGTCTTGTAAAAAATCTGCAACTGCTGAATGTCCAAACGTCAAAGCTTCATCCAGCGGAGACCTTCCCCATCTATCTTTTATGTCATGTTGTACATTGCACTGTTGTAAAAGGAAATTGACACAGTGGATATGACCCTCTGCTGCTGCCAAATGGAGAGCCGTACGTCCGTCATAGTCGGCCAAAGTCATATCCATACCGGAAAGTTTATGCCTGGAAAAGCAACTAAACCCTCGGACATCAGCTTAAAGGTCAATACCTTCTGAGTCCCGGTAAATCACCAGCAGCTGCCGAAAATAACAAATTAACCACATTCATCCCTTTGGTTTCAAATTTATGTTTTCTAGGGTCAGATTTGTTAGAAGAGTGTAAGAGATTGTCGTATCTGTGGAAATTGAATTTTTTTACCAACTCCTGTAAGGTTTACGTAAAATGGATTCCATTATTTAATTAATCACAAACCTCACAGAATTGCACTCCCCTACAGCTATTACCTAATGGATCTAAAGGTGGGGACCAAAGGGATATTCCCATGACATTTGGAATCACTACTAACAAAGCCCCGCTGACTCCTGACTTTGCTGGTAGACCGACCTAAAATCAATATAAGCATATATTTTTTGAGAAGGATTAATTCAATTTGCAACCTTGAATGCAAATTGACCGGAATAGTCGTACATTCCGCAACTGTGCATCAATGACAACACGTCACGGACACTCTCCGATTTTAAAACTTTTTCCTCGGTTAGGGGACAAATTCCCCCGTTCGCTAACGTAGCCCCCATTACAGAAAGAGTATCGCTGCTCATCTCCAAAGAACAGCACTGGAAAAATGTTATTTCACAACTCATCAATTTTTTTTTGTCTAAATCACCTGGAAGTAAAAATCCATGCATTCCTTGAAATTGGTTTTCTCGGGAAAACATTTGTGTTCTCTCATGTAGAAACCTAAAGCGTAATTCCGATCAGCCGCTTCTCTCTCCGACAAAAATACGGCATTATTGAACCCTAAATCTTCTCCTCCTGCTAATCGCTAAATCCCAATTACGAAAGTGTTAAAAGCAAACACAATACAAAAATGATGTTTACCGCAAGTAAGCAAACATAATTCAATTATAGCTTCCGAGAGTGTGACTTACCACAAAATAGTTTAGAGTGTAGTCAAACTTCTCTGCGAGGGTCATTTCAGGACCGGCGACGGTTTTGAGGAGAGCACAAACCAAAATTGCCCCAGCGTTAATCATGGGATTATGTGGTTTCTCTGCAAGGTTACTACAATACATAAACATTAAAATAATTATGTCTTCTAGTTTTACTATTATGGTCTAGGATTAGCTCGTTGAAATTTCTACCACTAGGTTCTTGTCCCACGTATTTATGAACCACCTCTTCTCCTAACAGATCCAAAGCGATCCCATAAGTAAGGGGTTTACTGCAGGATTGGATCGTGAAGGGGATATTGACATCCCCAATAGAAAATCGTTGACCATCTATTGTGCACACACTAACACCCCAATAATTCGGATTCATCCGCTTCAATTGCGGGATATAAGACGCTACCTACAACAAAGATGTGACCCATTGCTGGATTTCGGCTAATCCATTACTTTGCCGTTTGTGTTTTCCTTGCATTTCCAATAAATCTCCTCCAATTCTTTGCAAAAATCTTGGAATTCGGGAATTATGAACTGGTGACGAAACGCACGAGAGATCAAACCGATACAAGGTGACACGATACTATAAAATACATAAACTACTTTACTACAGATTGTTTGCAATTTAAACAATTGTTCAAGACCTTGACGAAGAATTATAATTTATGTACCTTCGAAAAGTTTCCAAATTTAATCTCTGAGTATCAGTCTCTTTTTGGGTGCGTTTTAGAGTTTCCATCATTTCCTTTAATCGAGGGTCACTTTTGCGCAAACCAGTAGTCCTTAAAGCCTGAAGTAAAAACGTCAAAAAAATTACAAAAACAAATCAATTAGGTATTACTGAGAGAAATTTCCCTATAGAGAGTAATCCTGTCTCCTCACTTTTGAACATTTCAAATAAAGCATCCTCGTTCCTGTTTTCACCACTACAATAATAAAAACAAATTTTAACTAAAATAAAAAATTTACCCAAAAAATAAATCATGAACAAAAAAAGACTTACTAACGCATATAATTAAAGTCATGGATAAGAGAAAATTTTCTTCTGTAATAAAATAAAGTTTAAAATAAAAAACAGGGTAAAAATAAATAAAAATTCAATACCTATGCACTTTAGATGCAGCATTCGGTTGTTGGACACGATCCTAAAATTTTCTATAAGTACCTATAAGACGAATAAATTTGAATCTGTTACTCACATTTTTTTCTGAAGAATGTTTCACTGATGAGAGTAGTTTTATTAGAGCATTGCCAGACCTTGTTATTTGAGTTTTGTTTAAATTAAATAACAACGATTTTGATATTAAACTTTTCATTTTGTATGTGATCGATATGTGACTATTTCGTAACGCGACGTCGCAATCAATTGGAACAGCAGAACCGCGCTGAAACTAGGCGCATGACTTTTTAAACTCTCAAGGAGTGTTGTGCCACCTTTCGGGATATTTGATATCAGAAATATTCAAATTTGCAAATCATTAAACCGTAAATAACACCACATTACATTGTTACAAAAAATTACAAGAAAAAAAGATGGGGATCAAGAAGGTATTTCTTTAATACAGAATTTGATTTTTTTTGACAAAGATTTGACCAAAGGCATGTGACTGAAAGATAAATTGGCTATTGCCCGGAGTAAATAAGTAATGTGATTATTTGTTGTATTTTCAATTATTGCATAATTTTGCAAGCACATTGCAACTTGAATTATTAGAGATAAGTTTACTAATCGTACCGTTATCAGTGTTTCAACTAAATACTAATAAATGTACTTTAAACTAAACTAAAAATAATATCTAAAGTGAATCTTAGAAAATATGACAAACTGATTAAAAAAAAGTGTGAATACTGACTGCGGTCAAAGATTTATTGTCACATACTTAGCTATATGAAAATAAAATAATGCTGATTCTGATTACAACGAAACAAAATGAATCAGTTTCAACATGGCAAAGTACGAAACTGTATCATATTGACCGAAGAAGCTATTGTGTTTTTTACTTAAGTTAATTAATAGTTCCGTAAGAAAATAATATGTTTTACTTTGCTGATAATATTTAATTTCAATATTAAAGTTGCGTGTAAAACTTTGAATTATGCTATTAATTGTTGCGTTGCAACTTTCGAGCTATATTACAACAGCTACGAATTATTTAAGTACGTTAATGAACGTCTAATAAGACGTGCCAAAGCCAAAAAGAAATGCCATAATACGAAGTCAAATAAATTTTATTATTAAAAGAGTTACTACGAATTGTATAATGATAAAAATATATTTATACACATAATACTTTGGTAAAAAATATCGCTAAATTATACTATAAGCATTATATACAATACATATGAGTACATATGAACACAAAAATATTACACAAAAATATTGCCTTTACGATGTGTAATTAATTATATAATTGCAAAACTAAGTACATTCCGAACGCTGCAGCGCGCATACTTTTTAACTTGAGAAAAAAAATTTGTACTTCAAAACTACCAAGATACTGTCAATGTACTTGACAAAATAACTCAAAAATTTTTATACGATTGGAAGAAACACCAATCAATGAAAATAAAACTTGATCATGATATGTAAAGTTAAAAAATATTTACATTGACATCCTTGTGGCAGTCTTTTAAAAATAAGCGGGCAAGATTTGTATTTTTGAAAATATTTACCTAACTAATTATCACAAGGGGTCACAAAAATAAATAAACTAAACTAAATTGTGGTTTCCGAATCGATAGAAGCTTGCCGTTGTGAACTGTATGCAGGAGGGCCATTATTAAGAAAGGCCATCGATCTCATACTGTTTCTATTAGGATTGTTGCGTTTTTGTGGCACTTGAGGTGTAGCATGACTGTGGTAATGTTTAGGGGCATTGTAACTAATAGCCCTAGTCCCGTGAAAGTTCGAGTAACTTGATCTAACTGAAGCCGGTCTGTTGTTATACAAATCATCAAAATCTTCGGTATCGTTAAGTGATTGGGTAGATGACTGTTGGTAAGTAGGGTTCGAATGTCCGTTATGTTGCCAATTCTGGTGAACCATCAGATTGTTATTAGATACACTATTATAGTAATTTGGTAAAGAATCAATAGGAGAAGGACTAGCTGGACTATCATAGGCATGTGTTTTTTGCTGTTGCTCCAACAAACGCGTGACGGGGTTTTGCGTCATTCTACGCGAACTTCTTGTAGACGAACGTGCAGTAGAGTGTCTTCTACTACTGGTACTATGTCTGCCAGAGGAACCTCTTGTCATTACACTACGACGCTTTACTCTTCTAGGTGTCATTGGCTTGGGTGAAACTGGTTGTGGCAAATGTTCGTTATCAAACTCATTATCACTATCATGTCGGTTTTCCAGCTGAGAACTAAATTCGATTGAGTAGAGAGACATTCGTTTTGTGTTTTTTCTTGACGATTTACGTGATGCTGTTAAAAAAGTCCACTCTTAGTTCGTTTTGAGAAATCAATAGCTCAATAAAAAAATACAATTTTACATCAAATCAAAAATTATAATTTATTTGTTAATAAAACAAAACAACATGCATTAAGCTACGGCAAGCTTAACAAAGTCAAAGTTAACGCCAACAGTTATTTTATAATTAGTCACTCATAAATAGAACACATAATCCAGTCCCAATATTATAAAAACCAAATATTGTCACTTAAACAAACCGTCACAAAAACAATACTGACTAGATACGAAACCTTCCAGCAAAAACAATACTGCGATATATAAAAATAGAACATATTTTTATTATTAATTCTTTGTAAAACAACAAATTTTGAGAAAATCTGTATTTTCAAAAACGTTATTAATTAATTTAGCACTGAATTGTCTTCTACTAACACGACATTTATATAGCATTGACAGTGGTTGTATTTGCTGGAGCTTGTTATTAAATGCAAAGTCTTAAAAGTTGAGATCTGAATCAAAATAAGGCCTTGTGGCTATTGACTTAGGTCTAGTTGAGCGTTTGTGTTTTTGTGCATTTAAAACGTTCAAAGAAGAACTTCGTTGTATGTATCTTATGGTATCAGCATGTAAAGGATTTTTGCTTTTGCCCGCATGCTTACGGCATTGTGAGCATGGTAAAACTGGAGCTTTCGACTTTACATTTAATTTAGTGTTAGATTTAGAAAAATGTTGATTAAGGCCATCACTGGTGCTCACGTACATCGGATGTAAAGAAAAATATTCAGGACCTTTACCATCTTCATAATTAACTGAAAATAGAGTATCAAATAGCAACTACACTACAGAAGAGAATAATTAAAAACTACTAAACACCCTAAGAAGAATTTACCATTGCATCCCATTTACCAACTTACCACACAGTTTGAGGATCAAATCCACCAATGAAATCAACTGCAAGCAGATTAATCATAAGATTATTGGCTGATTATAATAACATAATCAGCCAAATAAAAGTGAAGTTGTATTATACACAAGGTGAGTTAGTAAAATACAATCTACAAATAATACTTAAGCTACAGTTTAACTTACAAGTATCATCTTCCTCTAAAAATATACGACTTAAACATATTCCAATCACAATCCCGATTAACTGTAAAATACATTAGATCAGCGATTTGTAATAATAATAAAAACAAACATACTGAAGTCACACACTGCAGCCCCGCCTGGAAAATTTCGACATGTACGTAATTTACAAGACAATTCTCACTAGCAGTCTGATAAGATTCGCTCAAAATACGCTTACATCCTGGTCCCTCGTTGCTCCACCAGCTCTCACTCTTTGGGTCCAATTTGAGCACTTTATTAGTCTACAAGATTCAGAAAATTGTTTTATTTCCCATGTTTAATGTGACAGGAAATTAACTATGTATACATAGTTCAATGTAATATGATAAAATGTATTTTAGGCAATGTAATGTTAATAAAACGGCTCAAATAATAAATTGTGAAAATTGTTAGTATAAACTATCTGATTATTATTATTTCCCTTACTATTTTGTATTTAAACGATAATACGAAACTCTAAGCTCTAAGCCAATGTTCAGAAGACAATGATGCTTGATTGTTAAATGCCTACACAATTGCACAATATGTACTGGTAAATATTGATATTTTAAGCATGATTGCAAAACATCAACTGACTTTATTTATTTTCTAATGATTCTTATGAATGATTATAACAAAAAAAAATCTAATGGCAACACTGACGTATTGAAAATTCATTGGTAGATTTTTACTGTAACTTGATATTAATGAAATGAGACAAAAACAATTCGAATTTCTTAGAAATAGAGTTATTTCTGTACCTACTAACAATCCAAAAATCACTTAACTGCATACAACAAAAATACTTCAAACTGAAAGTAATAGTAATTATTTCGAGCTATTGTTCTATTTTTTGTGCATTATGTGTGAAAGAAGTATGGTATAAACAATAATTATGTAATCAGAGCAAAATTGTGCAAAATGAATCATCATATCTATTTTATACAAATATCAAAAAGAAAGTTATGGCGCATGTGTGGCATACCTTATGGTCCAAGTTGGCTACATCTAAATATAAACAAATGATGAAAATGTTCCATCCCAACCAGAAGAGGTGCCACAGAATGTACTAAAATATACAAAATCGATAAAATTCATAAAGAGTATACAACAAATACTCACTGATATGATATACTTAGGCCGATATTGATAGGCACCAAAAAATCCTAGTATAATGAAAATAATTTCAAAGAAGTTCACCAAGATTGGTATCCAAAGAAATCCCAGAAAATCAAAAACTTGCCTCTCGATAACTGATAACTAAATAAAGACATGTCTATTATAATATCAAAAGAACAATGAAACGAACCTTACCATTTGCAAGAGACAAACTGATAAAAAAAAGTATCTTCTTGAGCAAAATCCCATGTCATTTAGCCTTTTTCCCTGTCGTTCTTTCGTTAAAACCTTTTTACAACAGCCTAGACAATCCCAAAACCACCCACTTCACAACCATCTTTCGTAAACATTATTATTTAAATTAAAAATTTCGTTAACTACGCGACGAAATCCTTTTATTTGACATTTCACGCAAGAACGCAAAGTCACTAAACAGGTGCGCGTGAAAAGTAAATATCCCCAAATATTCAAAAAATGTTGTAATTTCGAAGCGGCACGTCACAAACACTTATAGAGTAAATCTCCGTAGCATTTGTAAAGTTTTTTTGACGTAATTTTATAAAACTTGTCCGATTGTTTTGCCGGAGTTTCACTCTCCTCAGATGCACACCCGTGCTTGTAGCGAAAACCACAGGTGTATTGATGTAAAGACGTTTTAAAAAACTGGCGCGAAACTGAAAATACTTCACCAAAACGTAAGCCAACAGAGCCAAAAAGACCAAAAAAGAAAAAATCGCCACATAATTCAGTACAGAAAGAACCATGAAGCTCTATTTCATATTTTTAACACAATCACCTGTAGACTGGCTGTCAAGGTTTGTTTACCTCATCACCATGGCAACGACAAATTATTTAATCAATTATTGAACATTTCTCACATGAATTATTGAAACTTTGCTGAAGTAATTTATTCAAACACTAAATACAAAAAATAAAAAATCACGACTTTATAATACTGTGAACGAAGTTTTTGAACTCTTCAACTTCATAGTCATTCTTAATTTCAGTGCGTTTTTCCGCCCCCATAACAGCAACGTTGCCTTCAAAACCTAGCAAATTTTCAGGGTCGCCACCTGTATCATAATCGCCATATCCCTTTAAACCAGTCAGAAAATCTTGGACAGATTTATATCCATTCGTTTTGGCCAAAGGTGCAAGAATTCCTGTGGGTCTCTTGCCTTGCTTAAGTCGACAAAGGGAGCAGTTGCAACAGCCCCTACACACGTAACATTTCCAGTTGGGGTCTTTTAAAGCCTGAACAGGATCTTCGCCATATCGGTTTATCACACAGATTCCACAAAATTGGCCACGTGTCCCTACGCAAGATCCACTGCGGCAGATGGTTTTTGTGTCCACGGTTTTCTGTCTGCATTGATGACAACTGGTCCCGGCAGTCCCATACACTTTATTACCACCAACTTGGATATCTCTGATCATTTCTTCTGTGACTTCTTCAGCAGGGATTATTCTTGAAGACAGACTACGGGAATACCATTTCCTTGGCTTTTTTACTTGAAAAACCACATCTTCAAGGTCTTTAAGTGAATTGGAATCATGTGTAATCTGGCTCTGTATGTACAAAAAATAAATAAAATAAATGAAAAGCGCCTTAACCACTTAACGAAAGAAAGACATACCTCGTCTGGTAAATCCTCATAGACAAAATCAGGTTTTTTGTTTTGTAACCGTGCAGAACTTCGTCTTTCACTAGGAACTACCCCAGTAAAGCGAAAACTTGAGTCTCCTCTTTTTCGTTTATTCCTAGTAGAGGATGATGCTTGTTTCTTTGGTTTACCAAATAAAGAAAGGCCCTCGACAAGAAAAGAATCATTCATAAGAGATTTTAACTGTAACAAAATACTACAAGTAAAGTCATTGTACTTAATCGTACTTACAAATGCATTTCGTTCTTCTAAATTTTTCTGTCTGAGTAGTTCGAGATCGCTTGGTTCTTCAAATCCATCATTCGACATATTTGTTTACGTTAGGTAATAATTACAAACAAAAAATAAATTAATAACAGAAATATAAGGGGAAAATGAGGTTAGTGATATTTTTATATCAAGGTTAGTAACAAGGAATTCCCGCCTTTTAGATGTGACATTACAGATTTCTCTGTAAGATTAGTTAACCTTATAACAGTGAGATGTCACTACAAAAATATACAGGGCTATTCACATAAAATGTCGAGTCGGCTAAAAGGTTTCAAGACGCAACACACAATACATTCTTATTAAAAAAATAACAATGTTCAAAGTGAATTTTAAATTTTGTGTGTCGAAGTTTTGACATTGGCAATTACTGTAGACGTAAAAAAAATTACAGTTTCCTGAGGTTTATCACTTTTTTTAATAATCTTAAAAATAAAGTAAGGGAGTAGGTTGAATACGAATAAATTCTGTTTCATTAGCGGGAACTTGATTTTATTGAGAGACAGTTTGCAAAATCTTCAATTACTATCAAATTTTAATTTGCCTTTAATAGACTTAATAAAAGCCAATTAAAATTTAATTTACGACTAAACTAATTCGAATTAAGTTGTCATTTATTTTACATTGTTAAACCTGAAATTAATCGCGAATTAAAATTTGATTGCAATTAATAATGTAAATTGTCCCACAGGACGCAAAATTGGTTGAATCCACTTTTGGTAAGAGTCGACATTTTATGTGGATGATCCTCTATAATTTTCAGAATATTCACCCATTCACCTACTGTAACGAATGCATTAACAAATCATTTTTTTTGTAAAAAAATACGTTTACAAATTATTGGAATCACTATGTTGATAAAGTTTGTTATCAGGAAGAAGTTGGTAAAGATGATAAAAAATTATTTGGAACATTATCTATCATCAAATTGATTTTTAATGTTCGTCCAAAAAATATTTTGCAAAATACGACTACCCTTATAGCAAATTCATATTTTGAATAGTGACATACTGCAATTATAACTGATTTATTAAGAATTAGTGAAATCATTAAATCTGATAATACTCGTGGATAAAAAAAAACTTACTTATTTAGACATCAACGCGAACGTCTTGTTTTTATTTACTCAACTAGGATTCAAGTAGGTATATACTTGAATAGATAAGAAACAGTCGGGTCGGGTGCACAACCACTCGTTAGTTCAGAAAGATTACAACTTATTACCCACAAAGTGAACATGAACATATTCTGAGATTCAATTTGTGTCTATGTCAACGTAAATGAAAAACGATTTGGGGGCAAAGTTGTTAAGAGACCACAAATATGCAGGATGAAAACGAAAATAAGTCTCTTCTATTGTAAGTAACGTTCAAATTTTGTTATCTCAAGATAATAATTACTTCTAGTTTGAATAATGGTAACAAATACGGAGCAATGCACAAAAGTGACAGTGGCACTCCTAAAAAAGTGATATTTTGTGTTCATGGAAAACCAAGTGCTGGCTGTTGTAAAGTTTTACAAAGTGAAGTCATCGACATCAAGGAAGGAGATTTTGTTGACACACCAACTAAAGAAAATCAAGATGCCACCGAAATGAGTAAGTTGTGTTTATCAATTGATAAGCAGTTAATGACTTTACCACATATCTTATTCACATGGCAATAAATTGTCTATCTATACATATATATTTTTTATCCTGACACTTAGATTTTACTTTTTTTTCTTTTTTTTTATAGTTAATAAGCATTGCCATCGAGGGAAATCTCCGGAAATTGATCGAAAAGCAAGACGAAAATTAATTGTGGCCAGTATATTATGTGTACTTTTCATGATTGGAGAAGTTATAGGTATTTAATTGTTTATCGTTATTTTTAGTTTGTTCAGTTTTAGTCGAACAAAAATCAATAAATGTACAGGGTGATTTTAAAGCTTGTGCAAATATTTTAACAGGCTTAAATGAAGACTAAATAACTAAATAACTAAACTTGCCTTATCCAAATGTTTATAATTTCTGAAATATAGCTGATGCAACGTCCTCTTTGGCGTCGGAAAAATGCGATATAAACGAAGTTTGAACCTTTTGAGTACTTTATTCCAAAGTTTACATTACTATTGGTTATTTGGTCACATTTGAGGTAATGAAATTCGGTGGTATCGCAACAAAAAAAATCTGGTGTGAACATCACACGACTTTCCTTATCCTACTTATTTGGAAAACATTTTTACGTCCTTGGAAATCCGAGTAGCAAATCTAATGTTTGTGTTAGTGCCACCTGCCGGATTACACGCGAAATAGATCATAGTTGTCGCGGGTTCAAGTCTGGGGTGCAATTTTTTTTATTATTTAATATTTTTATTTTATCACATTTTACTGTTTAATAACGTATATTCCATGATTCTAAATAATTTTTTTCCCTATGAATTCAATCGTATAATCTTGCGGCCGCTTTACTGCAAATTTTTGGTCTTTGCGGCCGAACGGTGCGACCGATTTTTACCAATCGTACTGCGTCCCCTTCCTGCAAGTAACTTACATACCAAAATGAGGCACATTATAAAAATATTTCTATTTATATACAGGATGTCCCAAATAAGATACACAACTAAGTTCTGTTTTTTTAAATAAAAACCCCAATTTTTTATTACATTTCTGGATTAGCCACTAAATTGTCAATATAACGTACCTTGGTCTCTTAGACTTACCTACAATAGTTTTTGACTTATGCCAATTTATGTGTCAAAATTACATCGTACATAGACCCATAAAAAAATTCATAACTTCAAAATTATTCAAGATAATTTAACCAACTTTTTTCCAGTTGATTCCTTAAGCCTTAGCGCGTCTTCTGAGATAAAGGCAAACTCAGAGTCGATTTACATCGCGTGCTACGATTTATTGAAAATGACAAAATACAAATGGAAATAACTCGACTTTTTCAAATACAACACTCTATATTTTATTACATCGTTGCATGGCATTTTTTATGAGTTTTCTGTCAATATAGGATTTATGGGGTCTACTTTGCAAAATTTATGAGATTTTTGCAAAATAACATTTCTTATTTTGCAAAAATCGTACAAATTTTACAAAGTAGACCCTATAAACCCTACATCGACAAAAAGCTCATAAAAAATGCCATGTAATGATGCAATAAAATATATAGTGTTGTATTTAAAAAAATCGAGTTATTGCCATTTGTATTTTGTCATTTTCAAAAAAACGTAGTAGGCGATGGAACATTGATTCCGAGTTTGCCTTTTTTTTCAAAAGATATGCTAAAGCGTAAGGAATCGACTGGAAAAAAATTAGTTAAGTTGTCTTGAATAGTTTTAAAGTTATGAATTTTTTTGTGGGTCTATGCACGATGCAATTTTGACAAATAAATTGGCATAAGTCAAAAACTATTGCAGGTAAGTCTAAGACACCAAGGTGCGTTATATTGACAATTTAGTGGCGAATCCAGACATGGAATAAAAAATTGGGGTTTTCATTTAAAAAAACGGAACTTTGTTGTGTATCTTATTTGGGACATATATGAATAGAAATATTTTTGTAATGTGCCTCATTGTTGGATCTATTGTTTAAAAAAAAATCATGTCGATAACTTGGAATGAAAAAAAGTTATAGAGCGTGCACGAACCCCTGGGTCACCCTGTATTTGCACAAACTTTAATATCACGCCGTAATAACACTGTTAAGTTAAACAAAAGGTATATCACTTTCTGGCATTTTAAGACCCAATTTGATTAATTTAGATAATTGTAGCCATTTATTAAAAATTAATTTTTTTAGGTGGCTACCTGTCAAATAGTTTGGCAATAGCATCTGACGCCGCTCACCTACTGACTGACTTCGCAAGCTTTATGATATCTTTATTTGCCTTATGGATGGCAACTAGACCCTCTACAAAAAAAATGCATTTTGGATGGTATCGTGCTGAAGTGATAGGTGCTTTAACATCTGTTTTGCTAATCTGGGTAGTTACTGGAATATTGGTCTATATTGCTGTACAAAGAGTCATACATAAATCTTTTGATATTGATAGTAAAGTAATGTTAATTACTTCCGGTATAGGTGTTCTTGTTAACTTAATGTAAGTAAATTAATTTAACTACGATAATGACTCATTTAGTAACATTTAGAATGGGCTTAACACTACATCAACATGGACATTCACATGGAGGTGGTAGTACACATTCTCATGATAACATCAACGTCAGGGCAGCTTTTATACACGTTATCGGAGATTTTTTACAAAGTTTTGGTGTTTTTGTAGCCGCTGCTGTAATTTATTTCAAAGTAGGTATTTCGAAAAAAATTGGGAAACCAGTTTTCACAACATTATTGCTTTTTAGGAGGAATGGGTAATAATCGACCCCATCTGTACCTTCATTTTTTCAGTATTAGTAATGTTTACCACATTCAATATTATAAAGGATACTTTAACAGTACTAATGGAAGGAGCTCCTAAAGGAATTGATTTTAATGAAGTTATGACAACACTCTTAAACATAGAAGGCGTTAAAAGAGTTCATAACTTAAGAATATGGGGTTTAAGTTTGGATAAAATTGCAATGTCTGCTCATGTTGCTATTAGTAATATTCTAAGGCAAGCTAAAATTCTATATTAAGTGAATATTCTTAGGTCCTGAAGTAAATCCACAGCATGTTTTAATGGTTGCCACTAAAAATGTCCATGATAAATACAACTTCTTCGAAATGACATTGCAGATTGAAGAGTTTCAAGATGCCATGGAAGACTGTAGATTGTGCAGAAATCCGGTATAAATATATATTACATGTCACCAAATATTTTTTACAAATCATTATATTATTACATTTCAAAGAATTTAAAAGAATAACTTATACCTACTTCTGACTTGTATTATTCCTCTTTCTGCGTATTCATTTCTTAGGTAAAATTTAATTCTCACACTCATTTATTATATTAAATCTCGTATATTTGGTTGCAGCAAATCAGGCGTATTAATTATACTGTGTAAGTTTTCTTGCATTTTCGTAAGAAATATTGACTTAAATTATTGTAAATTATTTCACCAGTAGACCTCAATATAAATTAATTTTGAGAAATAATTATTATATGGTTTATGGCTGTTGAGGGTGATGCCAAACATCTGGAGAATCCACAAGAACCTTTCCGTTTTACCTGCTTTTCAGCAATCACTTCTCTTATTTCGAAATCATTTTTTATTGACGTCTATTGTTGAAATAGTTTACAATTTAAGTCAGTATTTCTTACGAAAATGCAAGGATTTTATACTACAGTAGTATCATAGATTAAATATTATTTATTCTATGGTAGTATTCAAGTTCTACCTAATTGATTTTTAATTATAATATGCGAACGCAAAAATTAAACAGTATTATATAAAAAAAAAATTTTAATTTGAAAAAATTAACAAACTAATTCATACACACTTTTGTAAATTTTTAGATAACTACTACAATTTGAATTGTGAAAACTACTCAGACTAGTGACATAACACATAAAGGCATAAATGTTGTAAAAATGTCTAACAAAATAATTTTGAGGTGATTTCTAATATTATTCCGAAGAAAATATAAAAAAGTACGCTTTTTTATTTGATAATTTTAAGTTAACATTTTTTACTTCTTTGCTACCTGTTATCTCCCAAAGCCACGACGACCCAAACTTCATACTTGCCCATCGTTTCTACCTGTGTTAGTAGTATGCGCTGACAAATTTTCAGCTTTTATAAAATGACGAAGGACTGGCGACCGCAGGCTCTTGCTCTATTAGGTACATGATGTTTTAAATTTTTAACTTCCATTTTTGTGTGAACTTATTTATTTATGTCTAAAGATATTTTCTTTTAAATAATAAATAGAAACATTGGTCAAATATTTGTGTATGTTTATGTTATGAAATACATAAAACAATCTACTAAAGTATGAACTAAAAAATATTTACCGCACCGTGTTTATACATTTCTAATCGTTAGTTAATTTTTCTGTTAATAAACAATTATTTTACGATAATTGAAAAGCAAGCAAAATCTCAAAAATAACCCATACGGCAAGTAAATTATGAGAAAAAATAATTGCATATAAATGAGTTTCCTTGAAATGGTTTTTGTTGCAAATAGCAAATTTTTTTAATCAACTGTTGTTGGACAGTTTAATCAGTGTCATTAATTTCGTTTTTGTGTACGTTTATAAAATTGAAAATATTGTTTTGAGTCCCAAGAAGTACTTGTGCAAATTATTATTTTGTAAAACTTAATGAGAGCCTTGACTATGTTACCGATTTCTCATAATTCAATGTCATTATAAAGCAGATTTCCTGATTATAACTATACTTTTAATTTGCTGCTTCCTTAATCCTTATTTCCTCTGGGTTAGTAGTTACCCGAATAATTAACATTGATCGGTTTTATTTCGATCAAAATTTTGATATTTTACCTAGAAGAAAGGTAACTCTAATTTTTTCTTAGAAATTCATAAACAGAGGACATCAAATATATCTATCCTTTAAAATAGCCGTGGCCAAGGTCAATATTATGAGGGTTTTTGCACACAAAACGCGTGTAAACCAGAATTTAGGCTTCTACTCTCATTATTCTTAATAGGTTTCTACTTACATTTTTACCTAAGATTTTGCTTCCATTCATTTAAAGTTTTTGTTTTATATAACTTGTAACGATGTAAAAAGTTGTAAAATACCACACTGTTTGAAACATACTGAAAATAAAATTTGTGCTGAAATCATAATCACTGTTATAATAAAAAAATAAAATAAAATAAAAACAGTGTATGTTTTCGTCCTAAATTACCCTTGAAAGTTAAAAGCGTCTAGTCTAAATAAAAATTTTAATTCGTACGGAACAGTACAACAGTACAAGTGACCTTTTACGATGAATATTTTATACATGAGGTATAAATATAAAAAGTTGCTCTGATTTACGGCAGGAGTAACTACCAAAAAAATATGTCCAAACCACTCAAAATAAAAATTTATGTTGTTAGACATTTTTATAACCTTTATGTCTTATGTCAATAATCTGAGTAGTATTCGCAATTTTCAAATTGTAGTAGTTGTGTGCAAATTTACAAAAGCGTGTGTGAATTGGTTTGTTGATTTTTTGAAATTATAGTTTTCAAAAATATTTTTCTTTTATATAATACTGTTTATTTAATCTTTTTGCGTTCGCATATCATAATTAAGTGAGTACTACCATAGAGTAAATAATATTTCATCTGTGATACTACTATAATATACTGCTTGCATTTCCGTAAAAAATATTGACTTAAACTGTAACTTATTTTAACAATAGACGACAATATAAGATAATTTAAAAGAGAAGTGCTTGCTGAAAAGCAGGTAAAACGGAAAAGTTCTTGTGTCTGTGGATTCTTCAGATGTTCGGCATCACCCGCAACAGCCACAAACCATAAAATAATTATTTATATATTGTTAGACAAATATGAGCTCGTATTTACTTTTGTAATAATTTAGTGTTAATATTTTGAAATGAGGGTTATTTTAAAATTATGAAAAACTAGAAAGTAGTCATAAAAATTCAGTGTCACGTGTCATGTGATGTACAAAATTATTAATTCAATGAACTGTTTAATATACATCGTAAAATACTAGTTTCAACTTTCAGGGTAGGGTCAATGATATAGTTTAATTTGTATAATTAAGAAAGAGACAATGTCAAAGAATTGTTGAATGTCTTGTCAATTTAAATTTTTGCAAAACCAACAAGTTGAAAATTGTCCTTGAAAATTGAAACAGTATAAGCACTATTTATTCATAATCATAGTTATAATTTTTTTAGTTGTTTCTCGTAATACTTCTTACATAATCAGTTTTTTTGTCTCAGTAGCAATTTATAAGATTGTATTCCTTATATTGTATATTCAAATTTTAATAATATTAATTAGTCAAACTGCATTAATCCAACAAAACGTACCTACTACCTATATACAGATGTGTCAGAACTCGCGCTCCAGAGAAAAATTTCAAGTAAGATAATATACATTTATTGACATTTATTTTTTAACATTTGCCATTTTTTATATCTATTTAATGACACTGATGATCTTGTATATGTTTTTTTTTTATAATTATCTAGTAAAGGTATAAAAATTTTGCCAATAAAAGCCACAAATAACATTAAACAGAGTTACAATTTAGGATAGAACTTCCTTGTTTCCTCTTCTAATAGCCTGCAGCAAAAAGACATAAAAAATTATTTATCCAACAGAAATTAATAAAGTCAAAATGCAAAATTTAAACTCTCATAACTCCGGAATTCTTATAGATAGAATTTTTTTAACATTTCCATGTTCTTGGTATCGTACTTTAAATGGCATTTTTCTCTGAGGGCGCGAGTTCTGACGCATCCTGTATAATACATTAACGTTTTTATTGAATCAGTTTTGGGGTAAAATCAAGTTATTTTAAAATGAAAAATTTGATAAAGATTTTAACCATTGTCTTTTGTCTTATGCTATTGGTACATAAATAACTATTACATTGATAAAAAAAAATATTTGTGATAAAATAATCGCATTTTGATTTAATTTCGCGTCTTAACCAGGATTTATATAACAAAAAACAAGTTTCTAGTTTTGAAATTGCATTGAATACAAATACAAAAGATGAACACTAATGTAGTGATGGAACAAAATTTTCCATTCGCTTGATTAATCAAAGAACTTAAAGAAGATTAAACAACACCGCAATTGTACAACATTCGAGAACGGTAGTTCAGCATGACAAGCAAATCTAGAAATGTAAATTTAGCAATTTAATGAAAATTATTTGAATCATAAAAGCTATAATCTGAGATGCGATTAAATCTTTACTACGTTTAAAATACGTATGTTTTTATTGTCAAAATAATGATGAAACAGGATTGTAATTCTCTGACAGTAATGGATTATGATTATAGTGATGTTATCAAAATAGGTACATCAATTTATCATCAAAGCAAACAGAACTTTGTTATGCTTTCGACGTAATTGTTACGCACTTAGTTTCCAAAAATAATTACAAAATATATTTTTTTGCATTATTCTAGAAACCCTAAATCTAGCTTTGCCTTTATATATCACGCAAAAACCTACGCAGCACTTTTTAAAGTCATTTATTTAACCACTTACTGTGTTAATCGCATTAGTATTTTTAGGTGTTAATTGTGTAAGAGTGTGTAATAAAATAATTAACGAAAATACTTAATCTATCTATGATACGTATTTTTGTTTTAATATTAAAAAACTGCATAGTGGTACTAGTACTAGTGGCTATAAATAAGCTTACGTAAATTCCAAGTTGATTTGCAATTGAGAATAGAGTAATTCGATAGAATGGAAACTTTAAGGTCGTTTGGTATTTTATTTTCATGTAAACTTAAAAACACTAGCAAATCAATATGATGGTTTCGAATCGATTAAATAAAATTCTTTCTACTTCCGTGAGAGAAATTAGTTTGCACGTGCAATTTTTCCTAAAACTATCTGATTACGTTATAATTATAGCATGAGCAAAATAATTCTGTACCTGACTTCATTGCTTTAAAAATCATAATAACAAATAAAAACATTTCAATGAGTATTTTTCCAGTGGAAGGTTATTGGAACAGAGAACGTGCAACACGTACAAAGAACGAAAGAAAAAGATAAAAAAGGTAATACCGATTTAAAAGTATAACCGATGCACACTGCAATGAAAATAAAATTATTTTGTTAAATATAACTCTGCGCCGCTACTGCTTCATTAGCGGTTTCTGCCAGCCACTTTCACCAAATTAAATAGGAAATAGGTTAAACTCCCTTGATGCAAAAATGAATGAATATTGGTTAATTATAATCAATAATATTTATATTAAAACTTAATGTTTTTTTCCTAAAATAATTAATAATACTGAACTAAAAGGAGGCTACACCTGCACGTAACATAAAATCTCTTTTGTTTTTAATAATGGATATTAAAACTGGCCCAACATGCGTTAAGGATAACAAGCTTTTATATCGGTTACTGTAATTAAATTCAATTCTACATAAAATGATGATGATGATGATGATGCCAACTGAGTTGCCGAAACACGTATCGACGTTATTTGTGTGTGTTAGGATATCTCTTCTTTGGAAAAGTTTGTGACTATTTTTTTTAAATTAAAAATTTGAAAACTAATTAAGTAGGTAGTTCAACAATTTACGATTCGTAAATTACACGACTTTGTTTTTCTGACAGTATTTTACTATTGTTACCTAAATTAAACACTAAATTATTATTTGGATTTTAATCATTTTTTAATTGCAAACTCTTGTTTTTAAAAAAAATTTTTTCATATACATATACATACAAAAAAATTTTACTTTGAAAAAATTTTGCACTTTGACTCTGTTTATTTCTGTTAGAAAAATAATTTTCCAAGTTTTTTTGCTATAGGCTATTAAAAGAGGAAACAAGGAAGCTGTATCCTAAATTGTAACTCTGTTTAATGTTATTTGTGGCTTTTATTGGCAAAATTTTTGTGCCTTTACTAAATAATTGTAAAAAAACATATACAAGATCATCAGATCATCATAATAGACATAAAAAAATGTCAAATGTCAAAAAGTAAACATTTTTTTCATGTTCCTGGTATCTTACCCTACTTGAAAATTTTCTCTGGGGCGCGAGTTCTGGCGCACCCTGTATAAGTATTACGTATACAATTAATTGTTCACACGTTGGAAATAAACGTTTTTTTTTAAAGCAAACGCTTTATGTGTTTTTAAAATGTTATTGCAAATTGTCAAATTTTTTTTATAATAGTTACTATTATGACAGTAATTATACTTAACACATAAACGATTTCTATTTATAGAAGTTCATTTCAAAAAAGTTAATAAAAAAAGGATTGATTGTATAATACACAATTTTATTATGATTATTTTTTTCACTTTTTGAAAAAACTAATTCAGTAAATCATTCTGGACCTACTTTATAGCTAATTGTTAACTAACTGCAATTTCAGCGTGTTATTTTTAGTAAATTATACATATTTTGCAATAATCATTATTTTATTAACCAATGTCTGAGTTCAACGTCTTTATATTAAGTGCATTTTTACTAATAATAAATAAATAAATAACTAAAACGGTAACAGAAAAAAATTAATATATCCAAGCACACACCAAAGTCGACACTTATTTCGACAAATTAGGAAAGCATCATCGAAGCAATAATGATAAATCTAATAAATAAATTTCTAAATTACATAAACTGATCAATATTTTAAACAGTATTATTTTTAAAATGTATGTCACTTTTTTAGATTATCCTCAAAAATGTATGGTATTAACATAAATAAACATAAACATTCTTTAAACAAGCAATAACACACCTTGGTATTGGCAGTTGGCGAACAATTTTAAATGATGCAACAAATAGCACTACTCAATCAGACTGCTTGTTTGCAGAATTAAAATTCATATAAACTCTTGCTTTTCAAAATAATAACGTAGCTGTGCAAAATAAAGTAAGGGATAGAAAATAGAAGGGACGAAGAATTTAACTTGGGAAGTTGTATAAATTATATAAAAATAATAAAATAGAACTAGTTTACAAATTTAAAAAAAAACGGCTCACTAAATGAAAGTAAACTTTTATAACCAATTTCGATACGCTGAAACGAAATCTGAAAACCAAAGCCGCCACACGTCCAGATTCTGAGATATTCATTCGCGTCTAATTATTGGTACTTCTTAGGAAGAAGGGATGCAATCCGTCAAATTTTGTTATATATATATATATATATAAATATAACCTTTCCAACCCCAAAGTCACACAAAATTATATATATATATATAATATATATAATATAATATAATGGAAGAACTATATTTTTCCTCAGAACCTCTCAAGTCTCAAAAAGTTGTTACAGGAGTTTATTGTAAAAAGATCAACGTTCATGACTTCTGAACGCTACCTTTTGAATTTAACGCTCTATTCTGTTTATAAATTTGAAAAATGGCTTCAGGAATTTGCAAAGTACAACGTCTAGACAAGGGTTGTTATGTTTGTAGCTGCTACATTGTAAGTTACAATGAAAGCACAATAACAGAAGCATTAAAGTTTGCATATCTGCATTATTTTGGCTTTTCCGTCGGTAATCCAGATACCGCAATAGTCAACAGTTGTGGGGTTACAATAAGTAAATCAAGTAGCGCAAGTACTAAGAATACTGGGATAAAAATATTTTGGGCCACTATATATGGTTGGTCTATTATAAGAGAAATGCATACAAAGATGTACAACAGGAAAAAAATAATAAAACATTTTAAGTTTTCTTTGTATATAAATAATATTTTTGCTCACATATATTATATATGTATGTAGTTTTAGTTCTAATTTAGTTCTAATGAGCATCACAAAATTACATTGTTAAAAAAGTGTTTTTATTTGATGAGCAAAAATGGTGTAAACTAGTAGTTCATAAAAAAACAAATTGTTAAAAACTAGTTATTCTCTCAGAAAAAATACTGATTTAGACATTTTCATAATTAAATAAAGTTCTTATAACAAACAAAAATACACTTGATATGTTCAAAAACAAAATATTTTTTTATTTGTTCATGGACCGCTGTCATAACACAATGGGTCAATGGGCTCATGGCCCATTGATTTATGACTAGACTTGTTTATTGTTGCAAGTGGGAAAATAAAAATCAAAATTTTTAAAAATTCCTCGAGACCGTGTGACGTAATAATGGACTCTTATTTATTGGTTAAGTATCTATCATGACTAAAATCTCAGAATACCAAATTTATTATTGTAAAAATATTACTAACTTAATGAGAGTTCTTGATTTTGTACATTAAATAGCGGAATAAATTGATGTTTTAACGATAGCAGATACATACAGGATGCGCCAGAACTCGCGCCCCAGAGGCAAATGCCATATAAGGTTATATACCAGGAACATGGAAAAAATGTTACAAAAATTTTATCTATAAAAATTTTGAAGTTATGAGTGTTTAAAGTTTGCACTTTGACTCTATTTCTGTTGGAAAAATAATTTTCCAAGTTTTTTTGCTATAGGCTATTAAAAGAGAAAACAAGGAAGCTGTATCCTAAATTGTAACTCTATTCAATGTTATTTGTAGCTTTTATTGGCAAAATTTTTCTACCTTTACTAAATAATTGTAAAAAAAACATATACAAGATCGTCAGTATCCTTAAATAGATATAAAAAAAAAATGTCAAATGTCAAAAAATAAATGTCAAAAATTTTTAAACATGTTTTCCATGTTCCGGGTATCTTATATTCCTTGAAAATTTTCTCTGGGGCGCGAGTTCTGGCGCACACATATTTCTATATAAGCATTTTTCTAAAGGCAGTAGAAAAATGCTTATATAGAAATATGTATATGTATCTGTTATCGTTTAAACATAAATTAATTCCGCTATTTAATGTACAAAATCAAGTACTCTTATTAAATTAGTAATATTTTTACAATAATAAATTTGGTATTCTGAGAATTTAGTCATGACAGATACTTGACCAATAATAAGAGTCTATTATTACGTCACAATGTCACGAGGAGTGAATTTAAAAAATTTTTGATTTTTATTTTCCCACTTGCAACAATAAACAAGTCTAGTCAGAAATCAATGGGCCATGGTATATGAGCCCATTGACCCATTGTGTTATGACAACGGTCCATGTACAAATAAAAAAATATTTTGTTTTTGAACATATCAAGTGTATTTCTGTTTGTTATAAAAACTTTATTTAATTATGAAAATGTCTAAATCAGTATTTTTTCTGAGAGAATAACTTGTTTTTAACAATTACAATAACAATAAAAGGTATTGGGTTAGTGCGCACTTTTTGAATGACCTGTATGTAGTACATATTATACTAATGAAAAAACCACGAAAGTTTTCAGATTTATAAACAGATCACGGAGTTTAATTTTGTTAAATCATTTTTATATGAGTATAATAACAGAGAGGTAATGTGAATTGGTTTTGGCCGTTTCACATCTAATCTTAGTTATGTGTCCTCCGGTTATTCTATTTAAAAAAATTCATTCAATACGAAGCTTATCTTCATCCCATGACGTTTATCAATAACTTCCACAATTAAAATTTTTTGATAATCTTTATGATAAATCTCTATTGTTTACTAATCCGAAGAACATCCGTTATGGTGATAAAATTGAACAAATTTTTGTAATAGTTTATTACTATTAGTTCTAAAAACTACTACTTCTAAAAATATTCTCGTATCTTGTAGCAAACTTAGGTGGGCTCGTCTCTGACGTCAGTTCACACCCATCACGGCGCTATATGCAAAACCAATTCACTTTCAGCAGCGCCGGTTTATGGAAAATACTTGAGACTCATATTACATAATCAAATAATAACAAATCATTATAACTAGAAAAAAAATGGATGTAAATTTTTCTGAAAGGTCATTATTTTATTTGATCTTTGAGCAGAAATTATGCAACGTCATGTCATATGAATTTATAAAAACGTTAGATTAAAATACACATTTCCTGTTTTGAACGAGAAACAAAAAAGCGAATAAAGTACAACTCTCACAAAAACTTATTTTTGTTTGTTACAAACAGTTGCTAGTGATAGAACTGAAGCGTTACATTTCAACAACTATTTTTCTTCTTACTTGAAAATTTTTAACCAGATCATGTACTCATAATATACAGAATGGTTCCGTTTTAATTAGCAAAAAAAATATAGGTTTGTCTCATGAACAGTTGTTCAAAAACGCTTCCTTACCAGAAATAAATGGCGGCAAAATTTGAAATTTGTTTCCATCTTTTCTTAATTTCTAAACGGAGAGATCTGCGACCTCCAAATTTTGCAAGCACATTAAATGAGTGATGACTATTATTTTGTTTCACGAAAAAATTTAAAATTAATCAGTGGCGTAACACAAAAAAATCAGTGTGAGCAGCAAAACATGACACTAACACCGTGCGATCAAAAAAAAAATTAGAGTAGGCGGTGATTAAAGTCCTTCAGATGGCAATCCTGATTTTTGACATCAAATGTCAGCGGAAACTTTGACAAGTTCGCGTTTTATTCCTTTTGAGTGAAATAATGTTCACTTTAGAGCAGAATTTTTTTATTGCTGTACAAGAGGAAAACAGTTGATGGTCATTTTCACATTCAGTTTGTGTAGAAAAATTCCAGCCCTGATTCCCAGTCAATCTGTTGCCAACTATAGCATTTAATCGACGCCTACTCTAATTTATTTTTTATTTGATCGCACGGTATAACAATTGCGCCGAAATCCGTACAAAATAATAGTCCTCACTTATCTAGTGTGCTCGCAAAATTTGGAGCTCGTAGAGTCCGTAGCCTTCTCCGTTTAAGAGATGTTAAGAAAAGATATAGGAACAAAATTTCAAATTTTGTCGCCATTCATCTCTGGTAAAGAAGCGTTTTTGAACAATTGTTCAAAGGACAAACCTATATTATTTTTACGTGTTCTAACTACTTCTATAATAATAATAATGTCAAAATAAATAAAATATAGAATTTTATATTTTTTAACGGGATATTTATGAAAAAATCCTAGGATAGGGCAATTTTGTTTTTTAATAATAGTTTTCCATAAACATAATTTTTTGTTTTGAAATAGAAACTGTGTTTTCCTAACAGTTTTATTTTGATTGAGTAGAACCGCGAAATGATTTATTGCTTTTTATAACCCAACAGCCCTTAGACCTCATCTAGGTAAAAAGCCAAGAGATGTATTTCTGGTTGTCGGTGAGAACAAAACTAAGGGGCAAATTTGAAATCGAATTCTAGGGGCAGACTACCGACGTTTGTTTTGTTAGTTTGTATGGAGTTTTTCGTTTATTAGTGTTGACAAATTTATTCTTCTTTGGTTTTAATAAAATGTACTGCTGAAAAAAAAATATATATATAAACAAAAAACAACAAAAACGATAATTTTGAAAAAAAGAGTGTACATAATTTTGTCAATAACTCAAAAGACTACATATAATTAATACATCACATTATACATACAAATGTAATTTATCTTTATATTTTTTTTATAGGTAATTATAATTTTGAAGGTTATATGTTTTAAATACTAGTAAGTAGGTACAGTTTTACATTGCACTTTGTGAACGTGTATTTTATAAAATTGTAAACAAATGTTGAATTTAAAAATTGGAAGTGATTGACACGATTATTTAACGTATTTGCAAAAATAGACAGAAATAAAATGAGTACGCCACTGGATTTTAGTGTAGTAAATGCTAATAATAGGTACGTATAATAGGTATAGCAGTCAACGGTCGGAGCAAGTTGGCAAATGCATATGAAATATGCATTAATGCAAAATAAACCAAAACGAGCTCTTTCACAATATCATAAGTATCATAACATTACACAGGTCAAGTAAACAATCAAGGAGGTGTGTCTTGACGTAGTCAAGACTTAACACATATTGAATTAAGTAATTTGTACCAATGTCTGATCATTGGTTGTTAAAGACAAGGTTAAGGTGCAAGGGGTTTATGGTCGATATATAAATTGTTATTTGACGTAAAATATTAATAAAGAGTCAATTGGCTTAAGTTTAACTTGTTGATTTATAAAATTATTCAAGTCACGGGGCAATTGACTTTGAACATGCTACGTGACGTTTGGAGGCTCGTCCACAAGGCGCTTTCTGATTGGTTGGCTCGAAACACACCTCCAGTAAATTCCGCGATAGTGACGTCGCGTCGTGTCTGACGAAATTACACAAGAAAAACACATTTTTTACTAAAGTCAGATATTTCGTAATACCACACAAACTTGCAAAATAATCTAGTTGATGCATTTTTTGAAAGGAATTGACTTTAGTCATTAAAAAACCCGAGATTTATTTCTAGAAGGTCGTTCTGTTTTTTCACGCAATTACATACATAGCTTAGGTAGCTATAAAACATGTGACATATTGGCTTAAAAGACTAATAATGTTAACAGATTTTTTATCTTATCATACATCAATGATCGATAAGTAATAAAAATCACGTAAAAGTTTCTGAGAGTACCTATTTATTTTATTTACTGTGTTTCATCTACTATGAAAATAAGGTAATGAGTTTTTTAAGTGGTCTTTTATTAATACATTCTTGTTTATGAGTGATTGAGCCACAGAGCAATAAAACGGACGAAGTGTAAGTATTGAATAGTAAAATGTTATTATATGGAAAATTTGCATGGAAAATTCTTTCATTAGATATTTTTTCAACGATTGAATTTAAAATCAAGCTGTACATGCCGCGACAAGAACTTAATAGTTCTTGATCAATACAACGGTGGCAATGGAAAATTCCACTATAGCGACCGGCTAAAACTTAATAATATTTTATGTAGAAGCGTTCATTTAAATACCAAAATTGACTAAAGCTTAAAATATAAAATTTCCAGACATAGAAATGTATGCATTTTGCGTTAAATAAATTTTCATAATTTGATTTTTAAATACGGAGTTCTTGACAAGATTTCACTTGAATATTCTGTTTCATTTAGGAGGCAGAAAGATGAAACGTGTGCAGCCTCACGTGGCTTTTACCCTTACTATATTTTTAATCATCAACGTCCAATTTTTATTTTTTAACTTGATTTAAGAAAAGTTCAAATCGATGTATTTTAAATATGTTAAATATAATCTAACACATTTTTTGTCTATGGTATTTGTAGTATAACAAAATGCACATTGCTTAAAAAACGTAAGAGTTGCGCTATCCTTCTCTTGCCCCCACTTCAGTTACCTATACTGTATATAATGTATTTGATTCGATGCACCAAGCATCAAGCAACCGTGTTTTACTCGAATATTTAAGAATCTCTCTTGAATCTCGCGGCAAATTTCTCGAAAATTTTTTGCATGTAAATTAGTCATAAAGTGAAAAAAATGCCAAAAGACATTGATTACTGTGGTCCCTATTCTAGAGGTTTAACACTTCCAGACCTGGATCAACCCCCGCACTTCTGGGCCCGAGTGAAGCAAAAATGGCCAAGATGGGTAAGTTTTTATTTTTTAATAAATGACTTTGATATTTTGCCGCGTTCACCTAGCGGTGAGTTTGTACAATTAAACTGCATAAAAAGCTGTCAAACAACACTTTATGAATTAAACTATAAATAATTTTGGCAAAATTTTTTTGGCAAATTATTTACTATATAAAACCGCAATTGGTGAACGTCGAAAGTTTAAAAATCAACAAAGTGGAGCGGTGTATGTTCCTTTACGTGCGTTCTGGAATATTCTTTGGTCGATTCGAATTCGCGCCTTCAAGCACCTAGTTTGAAACTCCGAAAATAAATTTAATGCTTTGGCCTTAACCCTGAAACTATAATTATCGGTAAAACAATTAACGGAGTTTTAAGACGACTAGGTTAAGTTCACTGTTTACACTTGAAATTAATTAAAAAAATAATCTACCACCTGCTTAAGGAGACAGAGTTTCAACGCGAATGTTTTGATGAAAATTTGCAAATCGGTTTAAAATAATGATCACCCCTCTACTAAAAACAATTGGGCACGCCCATGTACCTATTGTTATATATGATTTAAACTCAAATTAGCATTCTTCTTATTTTTCAATGTCTCCGGTAAGTTAAAATAATTATGTTGCATCAAGGTTTTCAATTAAAACAACAACAAAATTATTGCCAGGTTGATTTGTTTGTTTAAAAATTGCGCCAAATATGTTTTTTATTTTAAAATTTTAATAAAGAGTGCAAATAATTGAATCTACAATTAATAAAAAAAAAGAGTTCAAACGTAGGAAACATATTTTTATTAAATTTAATTTAGTATATTTTTTTATTTAATTTTCGCATTGTTTGAAGAGTTGTTATAAGTGATTTCATTGATTGACATGTTGTGCCAACTTCAAATTTAAACAATTAGGAATTTGAGTGTCAGTCAGTAAGATAGGCAACCAAGAATTGTTGAGCGGGACAGAACTGTTTCGATAGGACATATATGTAAAATATATAAAATATATAAAATAAATAAAATATATAAAATTTAGTAGTGTCGAAATTAAGAGATTTGTTCTCTGTCGTGTTAATTACCGGATAAAGTCGCCACAATTGCTTGTTGGCACATATTTTCTTAATTAAAACCGACTAATTTCATTACGGAATACCAGAGATTACATATTTTTCATTGTAAAAAAACATGTTTTAATTTGTTGGAAATGTAGGATTTTGCTCTGATCTTAATTGGTTCTGGATTTGACATGATAGAACCGAGAAGGATGACCACAGGTCATCATAGGTCAGATGTTATCAAAAACTGAAATTTTATATATTTGCTTTTCCAGAACGGTGGTCATCAGTTGCTTCCAACAACAGACAGTCCAACTATCTCGGCCTGTACAACTTCAACAAATTTGTCGGAATTACAATCCAGTTCTACACTCAATCAACAAATTTATTTTGGGAACTTAAGAAGAGCGGTACCTGAAATTGAACCCCTGCAACCTAAGAATTTCGACATGACAATAAATGCAACAGAACAGGAATTTGAAAATTCCAATGAGTCTCTCTCTAGACCAAATAATGGCAAGTCGATCGAAAACGGAGCGCTATATCGTCAAGTAAGTGTTTCATTTCTGTATGCAATTTTACTTTAAAATCTCAAAATTAACTTAAAAAAATAAAGGTATCTTCACTACTTAAGCAGACACGGAACTATAGAGTCCTTCATATTTGGGTGGGTCAGGATGGGGCGAAATTAAAAAAAACACCATATTTTGTAAATCAGCAGTGTCTTTAAAAAAGTGATGTTTTAAAAAAATGGCTTAAAAAATAATATGTATTATTAGAATTACGAATTACGAACAATAAAACTAGAAAAAAAATTATGTTACAATAAGATAGGATTTCAACAATGTGTAAGGGACATCCCAAAAACGTTTGCTGTTGCGATATCAATATTATTATTTAATTATTTTTACAGTAAATTTAATTGTTTTAATAAATTTTAATATGATATGGTATTTGGTGGCCATGGCCCACCCAGGCCCTCTTGTAGTTCCAATATAGAAACAATTTAGGTACTCAATATTTAAAAAAACAATACTTATTTGTGGTGAGATTTTTATTTTTAAGAGGCAAAGTTTGGTTCTAATAATAAGATTATTCAAAACCGCTATCGTACTCGATTTTTAATTAATTTTTTTGTGACTATTATGACGCATTATGACTTAAATCCAATTAATTAAAATCCATTACGGATCAAAACAAATCATGTCACGTTCAACAAAAACGTATTTTTATTGTTGCTAACGGAGGGGGTTAATGGGACATATAAATACAATGTCTGCCAATACCATTGATTAAGTTTGTTCAAGTGCTACAATTGATTTTATTTCGATTTTATCGGGTATCCTATTAGTATATGATTCTTTACAATGAAAGTTTTAATACGTGCAGATACACATGTGACATTTACAATTCCGGAATCAGAACCGAAAGCTAAATGTACTTACTCACAGGTTTTATACTTAAACTTGAGACATATTTGGGAAGTTATAATTAAATCATGTTTTTATTCTAGGTTGTTGCAGCAGTTGCCGTCTCATGGGTGTCCATGGTGATTGGATACGTCTCCGGTTATACTTCGCCAGCTGGTATTTCTCTAAAAGCGGATCTCCAAATTACAGACTTACAGGTAGGTTTTGTTTTACGTTCGTTTAAAACATTTTTTTGTTGACATTTTAGCTTATATCTCGTCCTTGTTACAGTTTTCATGGATCTCAGGACTGATGCCATTAGCTGCTCTCTTTGGCGGGCTGTTAGGAGGGCCCTTAATTGAAGGTTTAGGAAGAAAATGGACTCTTTTGTTGACCAACGTTTTATTCCTAGTTAGTTGGATAATAAATTATTTTGCTCAAGAATACTGGTACTTATACATCAGTAGAAGTATCTCCGGCTGCGGTGTAGGAATAGCTTCTTTGACACTTCCAGTTTATTTGGGAGAAACACTTCAACCTGAAGTACGTGGCACTTTAGGCTTGTTGCCCACAGCTTTCGGGAATATTGGAATTTTATTATGTTTTTCGATGGGAATCGTTTTACAATGGAAAGGAATTGCTGGAATCGGAGCCTTATTAGCAGTGCCTTTCCTTTTTGTAATTTGGTTCATACCAGAAACGCCTAGATGGTATATTTCGAAGAATAAAACTGACCAGTCACGCAAGGCATTAGAATGGTTGCGAGGAAAAAATAATCGAGACACCATTGACAAGGAGTTTGAAGAGTTGCTTCAGTCTCAAAAAGTTTCTGACGAGAAATCCGACAAACTCAAAGACTTGTTTACCAAACCTTACGTAAAATCTTTACTCATTGTTCTTGGATTGATGTTCTACCAACAGTTTAGTGGAATCAACGCTGTTATTTTCTACACGACCCAAATTTTTGAAGATACCGGTTCAGACATCGATTCCAGCATCCAAACCATAATTGTTGGAGCCGTTAATTTTGCATCTACATTCATCGCAACTATTCTCATCGACAGACTCGGAAGAAAAGTCCTTTTGTACATCTCCAGTGTTACCATGATCATAACTTTAGCAGCATTGGGTGCTTACTTCTATTTAATGACTGTGCCAGATATTGACATTGCGCCATACAGTTGGATACCACTTACAAGTTTCGTCATTTACGTCTTAGGATTTTCTTTCGGTTTTGGACCAATTCCCTGGTTAATGATGGGTGAAATTTTGCCTGCAAAAATTCGAGGACCTGCAGCGTCTATAGCCACAGGGTTCAACTGGACTTGTACCTTCGTTGTAACAACGACGTTTCCAATATTTAAAGACATTATTGGTGCACATGGTACTTTCTGGCTGTTTTGCGCGGTGTGTGTTCTAGGACTTGTTTTTACAATTTTCTGGGTACCAGAAACTAAAGGACAAAGTTTAGAAGACATTGAAAGAAAATTAGCAGGTGAAAAAGTGCGAAGAATGAGTTCTGTAGCGAATATGAAGCCATTACAATCTACATTTTAGATTAAATGACTGATTTCTTCATTTTAATTCTCCTATAGATAATTGTTCTTAAATTTTTTATGTAAATATAGATTGATGTATATAATTTTAAGTTATTTTTATAAGTAAATAAATTATTATTATGTTTTATATTTCTTAAATATTTTTTCTTTCTTCACATCAACTGACGTCAAGAATGACGAAAGTTTAAAAACAATTGGGTATAAATCGAATATTATTACTTTGTTGTTATTTTGTGGCAATGGCATTGATCTACAATTGTTGATCATGCGCAAAAGCTTCTACCCGATTTGAATTAACTTAAATTTTAAGACGAATACTCAAATAACTGTTAACAATAAAAACAATTGGGTGTTTATAACTAGAAAAAAAGGTCTAACTAGTGCACCTTCAGTGCGGCAGAAAAGGTCATAAGAGTTTTTTTGAGTGCTGCATTTGGTGTTCTCTGCTCTTATTAGATCATTTATAAACACCAAATTAGCCTTAACTCGGATTAATATTTACGACAGTTCAAGTACTTACTGTGAAAGCCACACTATACGCACATCTAATGTATGTATGTACATACAACCTACTGCTGTCTATTTTGTTCTACACGTTTAGAAAATTATTATCATAATTATAAATTTATAAATATAAGTAAAGTTTCCTCTGCTTTTGAGTTGTTAAAATTAATAAAAATGACTATTTTAAAATCATTTACGTGTTATTTGAATCGTAAATTTGTTTATATTATTATATTTTGATGGTCACGAAACACATCAGAATAATTATTTACTCAACAGCAGTTTATTATCAGTACCACAATTCCGTTTTATAATCTAGTATAAACCAATTTATAACTGGAATTTGTAAGTAAAAAGAAGTACATGGACGATGATTGTCACTTTGTTTACTCGTGTTTAAATGGCCTAAGAGATCAAAGTAAATAGGTTGTGTGTGTAATTCAGATTTTCAAATATTTTTCTTATCTTTCATTATTAAAAAATAGTATTTTGTTATAATATTTATTTTTGCAAGACATGAAGTGGAAATCAACTTTTTCTATGTCAAAACTGTGACACAAGTCAAAATTTTCTCGCTAGGGAAAGAAATAAGCTCCCGTTACTAAGACATTCCCATTCTAAAATATTTTTGTATTAATAAATATAATGCTTTAATTTAACTCAAGAATGAAACATATATTATTATTTATCTACTTTAAAAGTAAAATTCACTGTTTGACAATTATTACAACTAACATTAGTAGGAAAATCTGGTATATTTAACAATTTCATTTTGCACCTAATTAACACTAACTTTGTGACAAGTAAGCTCCCTTGCAAGAATTAAAGAAAAGTTTATGCGCTGTATGCTTAGGGCAAAGTTCTGCATATTATAATCCAATGTTATCTGTGTTTTGTGAGTTTGTAACAACAAACCCTCGTGGAATTTTTATTTTTGTATTTAGAAATTTTATAATTACAGAAGATTTATTCTCTTCAAAATCTTCAACGAACATTTTTGTCAATTCGTTTGAACGGCAAGCCCCGCGGCTATACCAAAAATTAGAGCCACCACTGAATTTTGGAAATTAGTACAAAAGTTATTTTATCTTAATCACCAAAAACGCCAATTTCTTACAATTATTCATATTTTTACTAATTTTTACAAAAATATTTGTGTTTTTGTTTGTCATAGTGTGGTACAAGTCGTGCAAAAAATAATACATACAAATGTGGTCATTGTGAAAAAACTAATTTTGCTTGAATAGATTTGTTTTAATGTTTGCAGAGAATAAAAGAGCTCCCAAAGCAATAATTCATAAAAAAAAATGAAATGAACACAATAAAACAATAAAATAATATGTTAATTCTTAGATTAGGGCCCAAAACCTGTTTTTGTTTTCTTATGTCAATATTTGTTGTAGATGACGGGTGGCGGGTATACCGGTAGTATTGCGGTATGCAAAAGCAACGCCAAACATGCCAAGGAGATGGGGGAGAGCTTAAGTTTCCACTGTTTTCCCAAAGATCCTGGTTTAAGAATGGGTGAGACGTTGTTATAGAAAGGATAAGTTTTCTCCAGAGAAGAAAAGAGTCTGCAGCAAACATTGTACACCAAACGATTTCTAAGACTACATGCAGGCTCATGTGCAAGGTAGATCTCCAAAAACCTTGAAACTCGATATTTTCATATAAAACATTAAGTAATAGTGAATGGTAATTTTACAGAATCTATTGTTTATAGCAATTCTATCAATGTATCTACATCCATCAACATTACCCACAAAAGTTTCAAAAAATAGTGCTGAACGCAGAAAAAGAAGAGAAGAGAAGAGCTGTAAAAGATTGCAGGTCTCATCATTACTAGAATATCATCAAAAATTTGATGAAGTTGTTGGTCCACATGCCCAAATGCAGGTCGTGATGGCTAGAGGATTATTTGATAGTTGGAAGCAGACAATTTACATTGGCTTTGACCAACAAATGACCAGAGATTTATTAAATCAAATAATTACGACCCTTGATAAAATTAATTATAATGATGTTGCGTGGGTGTGTGAATGTTGTGGAGGAAACCAGGGCCTTTGGAGGAACAGACATTTTTTCCTATTCCAGTTACGAAAGAAAATGTTTACATGTTTGCTGATGCACCTCATTTGTTAAAACTCTTAAGAAATTGGTTTATCGACAGGGGTTTTACAACCAAATCTGGAGACTGTATTAACAAGAGGCCCGTGGAAGAGTTATTACAAAATACATCTAGTGAAATAAGTTCATGTCACAAACTTACTAGGGACCATTTAATTTGTGAAGGGACACACCGGCAAAACGTCAGGTTAGCTGCAGAAGTATTTTCAAGTACAATGACCACAGCTATACTTCAATATTTACCTGGGACGGACAAAAAAGTAGCCAAAAATGTAGGAGAATTTATATCCTTGGTAAATGCTTGGTTTAATATCATGAACAGCTACACTCCTTCAACGCAAATACCAACTAAAAGACCATATGGAGTTCATCAAGAAAGGCAGGACGAAACTTTAAATAAAATGGACGCAACAATTGTTGGCATGTTATGCAGTGGGAAGAAAATTCTACCAGTTTTTCAAAAAAGGATAATTATGTCAATTAAGTCATTAAAGGCCTTATTTGCTGACACGAAAGAAAAACTTGGAGTGAGTTATATTTTAACACACAGGTTAAACCAAGACTGTTTGGAGAATTGTTTTAGTCAGGTTTGCAGCTGTATATGTAAATAGTCAGTGAATAATATTGCTTTTTTTTTAGATTGGCACACGAGGTGGTCTTCATGACCATCCCTCCCCTTTAAACGCCCTTTACCGAGTACGTATGTTACTTTTGGGGAAAAATCCGGGCATTGTCCAGACTCATGGCAATGTTGAAAATCCTTCCGAGTGTGAATCTGAAGAATTTGTATATGCACAAGCCTTAAAACAGGCAAAAGTGCAAACACTCGCTGATGAGAAACAACCAAAACCAACCCAGACAGAAATCCGTGATGACTTCAGCACCACTAGCTCCAGCAGTAAGCTCTTCAACATCCTCCAAGTCCAAAATAGTTGAACGAAATGGTTTAATGTAAATACATACATCCTAGTAAATACTAGGATATTTAGCAAAAAATTTGTAGACAAATACACTCATTTAGGGGATTTTTCTTATAAGTCGGCGTCACTGCGCAGCTATAGTCTGCCAACATGGATCCAAAGTCTTTTATTTGGTGGTTTTATGGAACCATCAAATGACTGGAAAACCCAAATTGAAACATTGGAAAAATATTTTATCAAGTTTCATAAATCCATTTTTTGAGATTATAAATATATGGTAAAAAGAACCACCAATTATTTGGAAATTAAAACAAAGGGAGAAATTCCAAATGATCTACTAAAAGCTTTCTTGCGAAACCGTATATTCATACGCATAAAATTTTTAAATTTAAAGAGAAGTGAAGAAAAACAGAGAAAGAGAAAAGCACCCCTATTATTGATGTTCGATTAAAAGGTGCAAAAAAAATGAAACAAATTGTAAATTAAAATATTGTTATAGCAAAATAAATTTATATTTGTTATCTATGTATATATTTTATTTATTTTACCCTTAATAATAGTTATTTATTCGACGAGTTTGAGTATAAATCGGACACTTTATTTCACCGAGTGGATTATTATTAAACCACGAGTGTTACGAGTGGTTTATCATCCACGAGGTGGAATAAATGAACCGATTTACACTCAAACGAGTTGAATACAACATTTTATTCTTCGAGTTACACTCAACAAGGCTTACACTTGTTTTAATAAATCTGTTAAAAATAATCTGACGTTTCGTATTGAGAAATGCCAAATAGTTGTTAAAACTGCCTTACACGAGAAAAAACCCGTAAATTTTGACAGTATCGAAAAGAATAAAAAATATTTTATCAGTATTTATTTTATGGAATTGTAGTTTTTTAACTTGGTTTTAATATGGTTGCAAATCCAATTTTTTAACGATTACTCCAATGCAAAATTAGGAGGCAACCTTCTTACTTTATACTTGCTGAAAACTGGTGGTCCTTGTTTCTAAATGGTCCTGGCTACAGTTACTAAATAGAATGTCTATTTAGTGACTGTAGTCCTGGCTTCTGAGACAATCCAATGATGATCACTCACCAAATGTGAAGTCCCCAATGAAAGTCTCAAATGGCCGGCTTGCCCGTTCACTCCCGGACAGCCTTAGCTAGGGGCCGGATTAGGCAACTAGTTATATAGATAAGCAAACAAATGTAGTCGATCACATACCAGTAATATGTGAGTAATACTTATTACTTATTACATATATTACGTATTTCGATATTTATTCTAACTCAGCTGCGTTCCAATTACAGCCTGTGCTACACTTGGACCATGTGCTACAGCTTCTTGTGGCCGGCCATATTTGTGTTGCACCAGTGGACTGAGTGGACTGTTGTGTCTCTCTGTTCTGTGGTTGTGAGTGGTGACTGAAGGTGTCTTTTTCCCGGTCGAAGCAGCGGTTCCTGTAGGAGACAGAAAGATAGTAATTATTAAGGCAAACATGATCTGGGTCGTATGTAATTTCGCCACAAGGCATGGGCGGATGGGGTACTGTCACTGAACTCGTATTAATAGAAACGCCTTTAGAATACGTGCTATTCGTGTGACGTCAGCAAGGTACGTGACTGTACCTTTGAAGCTAAACAAATAAAAGTTTATTTCTTGAATCCTGGACGTGTAGGGAGATTGTTTCTAAGGAAATAGTTGCTATGAAAAATGTGTGTCGTTTCGTAATGGTTTTAACAATTGTAGTCAACATTTCTGTAATTTAATCTGTTCTAACCTCACTTTCTGTGTACGTCAAAAATATGTTTACAGCATTGCCAGAATGTTGCAAACGACAGGAGTGGATAGGTCGTACCAAAACAAAATAAAATATATTAACATTCACATAATGTGTATTTGGCTGAGAATATAAATTATTATTTGTTTACAAGTAAATATAAATATCTAGTAAAAAAAATACAGTATCAATTTGGTACTCTAGTATCACAACTGGCAACACTGTATGTTTAGCTTCAGTACAGTCGCGTCTGTGACGTCACGCCTAATAGCCCGTATACGTAAAATTTTAACTATGTGCATACGAGGGTCATGAGTACATATTTAATTTAGTGACATACTTTACCTGTGCGAATTGAACGAAAACTATTTTTTTTTATAATAAATTTATTAAAAAAAGAGATGAACTTATTGTTTACTTAACTAAAACACTAATTCTCTTTTCAACAAAGAACTGGTACTGGCTAATTTATCGATAATATCATTGTAATCTATTTAATTCAATACTTGTGATTTATTCAAAACTAAAAACGATTCAAGACGACTATTTGACATGGTAGGTATATATGTACAGTCGAACAAAGTGAAAATGACGCTTCAATAAACCAGCCCCTGCTGTGGATCCGACCCTTCTAACCTCAAGCAGGGAGGATCGTAAATTATCGGATTGCAAACTTGACGTAGTTTCAAGATAAATTCCTTTAGGAGCCGGCTTACAGAAAGCGAAATGAAAATTTAGTTCACAATTATTAAACTAATTGGAATTAAGCGCCATTTATTTTGAATTGACAAAACTCAAGTTGAATGAAAATGTAATTTTTTTAATGAAAAATTTAACAAACCATTTCTTGAAGCAAATTATGCATTAATGATGACATTGACTGACGAAAAAACTAATCATTATTTATTTAATATTTTTGTAACTGTTTCAAAATAAAATTATTTTATAAATTATTTATTTTACATAAAATCAAGTTTAAAATAGAGAAAGCCTATTTCGTACAAAAATTATGTTACTTAATCTAATTTTATTATTAATGCATAATTTTCTTTATAAGAACTGGTTTTTGTTAAATTGTGTTTTTATAAAACTAAACGTTTTTATTTAATTTAAAAGTATTACAATTATCAAAAAATAAAAGCAGAACTAAAATATTTGAAATAATTTTGCCGTGTTTTTCCTGGTTTAATTAAATGAATAATTTTGATTCGTTTTCAATGACAATTGCAAAACTAATAGAAAACTTAGGGCCGGTTTACAGTACGTGTTAATCGCAATTAAATTTTAAACTTGACGTTTGTCAATGCAGAATAAATGGCAACTTAATTCGAATTAGTTTACCTAATTCTGAATTAAATTTTAATTTCGCTTCTACTCAAAGAATTACACACACTCGTGATAAAGGCACACGTGGAATTAATTTTTTTTTCTCTCAAATAAACAATAGTTTAATTCATTTGCTGTTTTACATAAAATCTATTTAAAATAGAGAAAACCTATTTCGTTCAAAAATTAAAATTAATTTTATTTTGTAAAAACAGTTAAAAAAATATTAAGTTAATAATGATTTGTTTTTTCGTCATTATGTCATGTCATTATTAATGAATAATTTTCTTTAAGAAATGGTTTGTTAAATTTTTCATTAAAAAAATTCAATATTTTCATTTATATAATTAATTTGACGTTTGTCAATGCAAAGCAAATGGCAAATTAATTGGAATTAGTTTAATTCTGAATTAAATTTTAATTTCGCTTTCTGTAAACCGGCTCCAAGAGGAATTTATGTTGAAACTGCAATCCGATAATTTACGACCCTGTCTGCTTCCAGCAGGGGCTGGTTTATTGAGGCGTCATTTTCATTTTGTTCGACTGTACCTACTTTTATTTATTTTTTATGTATCGAAGCCAAGAAAATGATCGTTCACATCAGGGGCGGACTGGCAAATTTTTTCGTGGGGTGGAAAGTTGAAATGAGGGCCCAATAATAAATGAAATTTAAAAAAATGTATAAAAACTTCTTGCCACTTAATACAGTATTTTTTTTGAAAAAATGCGTTCCTTTTTACAAATTTATTAATTATTTCCTTTACTAAGGATGTGACGCTACGTTCATTTGAAATCATTATACGGTTTAATAAACGAAAATAAAGTTTTTTGATGAACATCTTCAGAGCTGCTTGTAATTTGATTTTTTTTTCATTTCTTTTCTGTGCACCAAGTTTAGGTACCAACCGAAAGATAAAATTATTTCGCGTCAAATGATTTCGAAAAGAAGAATAAAAACTGTATTTTTACGTTAAAATACAATTTACAAATCTATCAAATATACAGGGTGTTCCGTTTTTATTGTTACAAATTTAAACAGGTGATAAAATATTCAATTCTAAGACAAAAGTTTCCTATAAACATGTATCGAAAAATGCTTGGTAAGGGAGCTACACCCTCCCGAAGGGGGCTAATATGTTTTTGCTAATATTTCAGAAACCATTTAAGATAAAATTACAATATTTGGTACAGATGATAATCTTTATACACCTAAACGAATTCAAACATCAAATGTCGAAATTTTTAATCAGGGGCGTACGAAATTGGGGGAGTTTAAGGTAAAAAAATACCCTATTTATTTTGGCTTTAGTTTCTCGGTACTTTCAGCAAATCTTAAGTTCGATAGTTTATCACAGAAAAGTCTCTCTTGTGTCGATACGACTTATTGTTTTTGAATAAAATTAATTTAAAATGTATGTTACACACCAATACAACATTCAAATAAATAAGAATTTACAGAATAATAAAAGCAAGAAATTCATACTTTTTAATCAAGCTCAACTATTAACATTACATTACAGTAACAATAATAATATTAATTAAATGAATTTGCCTAAATCTAAAGGAGTTGTTCAAAGTGACTACCATGCATAACTAAAAAAACTAGAGCCAAAATAGATAGGGTATTTTTTTACCCTAAACCCRATCAGTTTTGGWCGGCKCTGATTAGAAATTTCGACATTTGATGTTTGRATTCGTTTAGGTGWATAAAMATTATCATCTGTACCAAATTTTCTAATTTTATCTTAAATGGTTTCTGAAATATTAGCAAAAACCTATTAGCCCCCTTTCAGAGGGTGTAGCTCCCATACCAAGCATTTTTCGATACATGTTTATAGGAAACTTTTGTCTTAGAATTGAATATCCTATCACCTGTTTAAATTTGTAACAATAAAAACGGAACATCCTGTATATATCAAATTAGTATGCGGTACTTGTTGTGAAAAACGCTGAAGTTTTATTACAATTTATTTGGATTTAAGTAAAAATGAATAATTACTCCATAAGTAAATAGGGGCTTCTATTATCAAAATAGAAGTCTAAAAGTATTTGACCTTTATAACTTAATACTTTCTGTTGTTTTTAATAAAAACCAATTAAAATCTTGATTACTCAGATACCTGTTTATTTTACTATCAAAGAAATTGACAAAATAGTTAAAATTCACATTTAACATTATTTGTTCGAGTTTGAGACTGGACACTCGATATAAATTTAAGTAAAAAGGATATCTTGTATAAAACCGCGCGGATTTTTTTTAATTCCTACAAACTAAATACACTTTAGCTTCGGCGGAAAACATGGAATCAGCTGTATGTAATATCAAATTACAACCTTCTCGTGCTTCATTGGGCTTTTCACATAATAAATTAATAAATATACACATAGAATATATAATTTGAAATAAGAGCCTACCATATTTACCAAAGCACGTTTAGTTAGTACATATCAGTAACTTAATATTTTATTTTCAATCAAGCACATTTATGACCGATCCATTGTAGATATAAAAAAGGTGCCGCTCTCTATTGTCTCGACACTAGAGACGAATGTTATTATATTTTATGTTCAATTTGAAGCGTATTTTTTCTATGTAAAACACGCCGACCCCGAAACAAATGCTCCGTTTTATTTACATATAAAGTGCATTTCTGGTTATAAAAAAGATTATAGAATAATAAGATGAGATGATATTTGATCGCGGCCCATCAGCTGGCAGCCGATAGGCCAGCCAGTGGCCCACCAGGAAAATTCTCGAACTTCCGGTGGCCCCATCCGCCCCTGCCACGAACTAAAAATGGCGAGTTTTCAAACTTACAGCAGGGATTGAGGGTAGAGAAGATAAATAATGTTAGAATGCGTACCGATTTCGATGACGTAATCTGGTTTCGGGTCTTGTGGCTAAGTGCTGAGGGCATGGACGGGGCAAGGGAACCGAAAGAAGGAGGACTAATCGGGAACTCGAGGGCGTCATTCTGAGATTTGTGGTCTTACGAGAGAAACAGTTGTAATAATCGGAAATAAATACCTTTCTTTGAGAATTCTTTAGTTTGATTTCGAATAGTCAAAAGGGGTGATTTTAACAATAACGGCATGCATATTGTTATTTATATTTGGAGATAGATAGTATAGGTACTATTTTTATATTTTGTTGTTTGCACGTCGTGTAAAACTTTTAAAAATATATAAATATTTGGGTGAGAACTGTGAAGCCTTAAAATTGAGATATATACAGGGTGCACCAGAACTGGCGCCCCAAAGAAAAATGCCATATAAGGTAAGATACCAGGAACATGGAAAAAATGTTAAAAAAATTTTATCTATATATATTTCGAAGTTGTGAGGGTTTAAAATTTGCACTTTGACTCTATTTCTGTTGAAAAAATAATTTTCCAAGTTTGTTTGCTATAGGCTATTAAAAGAGGAAACAAAAGAGGAAGCTGTATCCTAAATTGTAACTCTGTTAAATGTTATTTGTGGCTTTTATTGGCAAAATTTTTGTCTCTTTACTAAATAATTGTAAAAAAACATATAGAAGATCATCAGTATCATTAAATAGATATAAAAAAATGTCAAATTTTAAAAAATAAATATCAAAGTTTTTTAACAGAATTTCTTAAACATTTTTTTCATGTTCCTGGTATCTTACTTTTTTGCTATTTTCTCTGGGGCGCGAGTTCTGGCGCACCCTCCTATATATATATTTATTTCTTTCGGGATAGTTGTGGCGAAAGTACATGTCCCTCCTGTAGTTTAAAAGATTAAAATTTTGACCTATGGCGAAATTAGGTATATGTGGCCCTTAATGGACCACATTTTTAAATAAATTATATCTTAAATTCTTGATATATTTTATTACATTTTTATTTTCAGAAACAACTTTCATAAAAAGGTTACAAAGTCGTAATCCCGAAAAATGTCTAATAAAAAAACTTTAAACATTGTTGTTATCGGAGAGACGGGCGTCGGGAAATCAACATTTATCAACATGTTCCCAACCTATTTTAGATATGACAATATAGATAAAGCAGTTGAAGATTTTGAAAATAGTGTTGTCATACCTACGGTTGTGACCATTTACGATGAAGATGGCAAAGACCACGAATATGAAATAGGTACAGATAATGATAAAATTCAGGAAGCAGGTTGTAGTGGTACTCAGACTGTTAAGTCGTACTTTTTTGAATGCGAAGAAAGTGACTTTAACATAAATTTAGTAGACACTCCAGGAATGGGAGACCAGAATGGTGTAATTGCAGATAATGAACATTGTGAGATGATCTTGAATCATTTACGTGACTTGGATGAAATACATGCCTTTTGCTTTTTGATGAGACCAACGAACACCAGAAATACAGTTTTCTTTGAATACTGCATGAAAGAGATAATGTCGCGCTTACATAAATCAGCATGCCAAAATATTATTTTTATTTTTTCAAATACTAGAAGTCAAGATTATGGACCGGGAGATACTTTACCTGGACTGAGGAGAATGATATGTGCAATTAATGAAAAATTGACAGATGTTGAAATCAAACTGCATACAAATACTAATATTTTTTGTTTTGATAATGAAAGTATTAAGTACTTGGTAGCAAAACACAATAACGTAAACTTGAAAACCTGTACAATGAACTATTATAAGCAGAGTTGGGATGTTTCAAAGGATGAATTTTTACGGTAAGTATTATACTTATATGTAAGTATATGCTATATTTCTTTTTGTAATTATTTACATAGGTTGTTTGAATACGTTGGTAATCTGGAACCGCATGATGTAAAGAATAGTGTAAGCCTTAATAAAACAAGAGGGTTAATTTCCGCCATTCTTAAACCTCTATCAGATTTGTCGGATCTTTTGAAAGAAAATATACAGAACCTGAATAAGAATGAAGAAAAAATTAGAGAAGCTAGAAAAAGGAAAGAAGAATTGGAAGATAAATTGTATATAACAGAAACTGATTTAGAAATAATTCAGTTTGAAAAGCCATCCAATATTTGTACCAATTCCAGCTGTGCTACCCTAGAAACTAGAGTATTTTTTTTTAAATTTGTTTGGAGACTAGTGTATTTAATTAATTAAGTTTATTTTTCAGAGTGATGGTGTACAGAAATGGAATTTCAACAAAAGTTGTCACGAAGAATGCACTTGGGTGGGAAATCTGATAAAAGAGGAGAGTATTGGCCACTGGGGTCTTCGTTATTGTTCCGTAATTAGACTTTGGGATGGTACGTGCAAGAAATGCGAATGTTCATTGTCAGATCATATGATAATTTTTTACGGAACCAAAAAACATCAGAAAAAAGTATTGGTTACTGATGTTAAAAAAGAACTTGACTCTACAGAAAGTAAAATCGATACTTTTGAGCGATATATTCAGCAAGTGTTACAACGAAAACAGAAGTTACAAAATGACCTTGATTTTATGACAAAATGTGCCGCAAAATTTGCAGTTTTTATAAAAAATAATGCTATCACATCTGTAAATGATGCATATGAAGGGTACATGGATCTTTTAATTAAACGGTATGAACTTACCTTTATTTACTTATTTTGTAAACTTTTATTTATTTTAGAGCGGAATACGAAGGAGATTCTGAACGTATTAAAGATTTAAAGGGTATCTTAGAAAAACATATGGAACTGAAAAAATATTTTGAAGCATCAGATTCACTCACAGATTGCAGTGTAACCTCTCAAAGCATAGAAGATGACATACAAAAATTGTTCAACTGTAAATATGTTGGTCCTAAAATTAAAGAAATCTACGAAAAGAAAAATAAATGTATTATAAATGCAAAAGAGAGTGACAGCAAAATGAAAATCATTTCCGGTATTTTCTTACGAATGAAAAAAATTAAAAATAAAGCATTTTCACTGGGAACGTATATTTTTGGATCAAAGGATGGACCAAATGAATCGGCTGAGCCAGCTACTGAAGCTACGGAAGAGTCTCTATTATAGACGGTTATTGTGTACTTTGTTTTGAATCCAAATAATGTGTTTCTTGTTTAGAATTAATTAATTTTGTATTGGCATTACATTAAGTAAATATACATGAAATAAAACTTCTTGATTTTTTTTCGAAAAGTTTGCACAGAGTGAGCGAATTCCGATAATTTTTGCAAATTTTGTAAGCTGCAAATGTGAATATGATTTTTTTGGTTGAAGTTGTCTTTACCGTCAGAAAAAGAATTTTTTTCCTATGGGTAAAGCACGATTCCTTTATCGCCTTCGACCGAAATAAACAGCGCTCTCGGCAAGAAAAAATAATTTTCTTCCCTCGTTAGGTACACAAATAACCATTTAATTTATAACAACACACAATTATTTCTTTTTTTTTCTTCATGTTTTTATTAGATGAGCCCCATTGGCGCCGACGCCCCTAGTCTATAGCCTGTTGGGTAAATAGATTCCCCGTGGATACGCTACGCTATGCCCACAGAAAGTTAAGGATAATGAAAATTTTAAAACTAAATTAGAAATTATACAATAAAATCGTACTGAGGTGTTTGCAGATTTTTTGTTAAGTTTTTTTTTAAAACCACAAAGAAGCGAACTCAAAAGTATTATGTGTATAAAGTGTACTTCCTAAGGGATGTACTGATTAATTAGGACAAGAAAAGCATTCGTGTCAGTAAAATTAAAGGCAACTACGTTCCTAATGGCATTTGCATAATTTCTCGGATGTTGATTTACGTAAAAACGCCAATACGCAAGTTTTCTATAAAACAAGAGCGAGTTGAGATAATAAGTCAGTTTGCAAATATCGCCCAGTTTAAACAATGTTTAACAAAATGGGTTTTATTATAAATTTGATGATAATATATTCAATAATCTGGGAATTTTCTAACGCAATGAGCAACGAAATAGATTCATTTTGGGACCAACCAGGCGTATTCTGTGGTGACAGATTTGACGAAATACGATATTTGTTGTGTAACTGTCAAAAAGAAAAAATACGGATTTGGTCAACGAAAAGGCGGTACGAACTTCCAGGGGGGGCTGCAGATGAATGTTGCCGCAAAAATTGCACACCTAGATTTATCCATCGGTCGTATTGTTATTAAAAATAAATTGTGAACAAATCTTTTCTATTTAAATATATTACTTGACCAACATTAATTATTTTATAGGAAATTAAGAAGCATTATATTATAATTAAGTCAATTGTATTTTTTTTTCAGCAAAACTTGCTCCAAATTTTAAAGGTTACGAATGAGCATGTGCAGTTTGATACATTTTTTTTATAAATATTAAGTTTTATTAAACTCTACAAAACCAGGTATACTCAATTGTAAAAACAGTAACTGAAGTGGTCAGTACATAGTGAAAAAAATAACTAGTGCGAGTTACCGACTCTGATTAATATATTATTAATTAATATATTAATATAAACAATTAAAAAATAAGTATTTTACTCAATGCGACATTTCAAGTGGTCTGGAATAATCAAAATTGTGTAGGCATATGATTGTTATACATTAGTTTCTAAGTATTTACAAAAAGTAATATCACTATATACAAATTTTATAAATTGACACAAACCACTACACAGTATTGAACATTTTCACACAACAACACTACAAATCAATCAATGCCTTTCATATTGTTATTTTATAACCAATTTTTTAGTCATGTTGCCTACGGCTTTAACATAGAAGTTCACATATAAATATTTAGTCGCTCTCTGAATCACGACCCTCATTTTGACCTTCATCATCTTCATCTTCTCCCTCAGAACCAGACGAACATTCAGAACTCTCGTCCTGTGAAACAAATCAACTACAACTCAAGTGGCAACATTGTTAAATACTTACATCATCTGACTGTACTTGTTGTTGGCGCGATCTTGAAAACTCCTCCAACTCTTCTTTACTGAGACTCTTTAAAAACTTTTCAAATTCGACAATGTAAGCTTGTTTTTTCTTTACTAATTCTTCTTCATATTTACGTTTTTCTTCCACGCTAAGTAATTTCCATGCCTGAGTTGGATCATCTTCGCCCTTGTATAAGGTGGCAAAATATTTACAAGGTGATCTAAAGATGTAAAATTAGACATCTGTCGCTGAACAAATACTTCCTTACATTGGGGGTTGTTCTGGTTCGGCAAATTTAAGTTTCCTAGGTTGTGAGTTCTTGACACTTTTGCGTTTTCGCGGCTTTCTTATCATATCAAAGCTGCGACGTCCAGAGCGACGTTTTCGTTTTTTTTGAGCTAGAATTTTTCTTTGTTCTTCTTCAGGTAGTGTCTCTACATATGCTTGATAGTCTTGTTTGTACTTTGCCATCAACTGAAATTAAAACATTTAGTGTCAATTTACTGAAAGTGAATTAAACTTATTGTCTTTTATTTTAAATTAATTGAAACTTAAAATTTGATTGAAAATATTTTGCAAACCATTAAATTAACAACAATATAAAATATGTACATTGACAACTTGGTCTCGGTACGAATTTTGCTCTTCTTCTGTACAAGTTCTCCATTTGTTGGCGATGTAATTCATTCGGTCTTTTGGATTTACAGATTTTATTTGTTCACTTTGTAGCATAACCCGAGAAAATAGAGCGTAAGCCGAGTTTGGAGGTTTCGCAGGCTTCCCCTGCGCCCTCTCTTTTGATACTTTTTCTCTTTTAGTGAGTATAGACCTGACTTTGTGTGGTTTGTAATCTGGGTTTTTCAACTTGTACGCTTTGACTTCCTCCTAAAAATCAATTTAATAACAAAATTGCGACAAACAGAAACACCATACTTGATATCTAATCAAATCTTCTTCAGCTAAATTAATCCAATACACCTTCTTCTTGTCGGACATTTGCTTATACTGTGCTTTGCACTTTTCTTTAAAAGCATGTTTGTCGGTCCCTGCCTCCATATTTTTCAATTCGGATGCGTAATATAACCCGAAAGGAGTTTGACATTTTTTTGGAGGTCTATTACTTTTATCTACTGGTCTAGGTGGTCTTCCCGGTTTTCCTCCTTTTGTTTTTTCCTTAACAACTTTTGGAGTTTTCTCCTTCTCTACTTTTGGCACCTTTTCCTTCTCTATTTTCACCGGCTTCTCTTTTTCGACTTTAGGTGAAGGCTTTTCAGGTTTTGGTAACTTTTCTTTTTCCACTTTAACTGTCTTTTCTTTGTGGTTCAATCGTTGTGGTGGCACAAATTCGGGGTGATTTTCACTAAAAAAAAAAATGTTAAAAATTCAAAATTTTCAAGCAAAAATTATTACAAAAATATTTTCAATTTTTCCACATATTCTTCTCGGTTTGTAGCTGCCATTTTCTCATATTTTTCCCGCTTTTCAGGTGGAAGGTTTTTATAAATTTGACCGACAATTTTACTGAGATCACTCTGAAACAACTAAATTAGTACCACTCTTAAGAAGAAAAAATGAATACCCCATCAAGACCCGGATTTTCACTAAGAATCTGGTCTTTTTTCTTTAAGTAGAATAATAAATAAGAAGAAAGAGGCCTTCTGGGCATATCAGGATGTTTCCGCTAATAATAATAAATCAATAAAAAAAAATTACAGAAAAAATATCCTTACGGGTCTTGCAACTTTATGGTTTGTTTTAGGAGTATTAATCCATTCTTTTGCATCGTTTATAAGTTCACGCAACAGCCGAAACCGCCGTATTCTTTTCTGCACCTGCAGCCAGGTTTTTTTACATTGTTCGGGATTGTAATTATTGAAAGCAATCTAAAATTACTCAGTGAGGGAAAATAATTTACACAAAAGGTTACTAACGTTATTCCAATTTAATTTATCTACACGGGACCTGTAAGATAATGCATCTTTTTCTGGAATGTTACTTTCAATTCTGTTAATCAATTCAACAATATCTGCGTCTGGCCAGGTAATTTCTTCTTTTCTTTTTTCTACCAAAATAACGACAAAATCAATGTGAAACAGTTTTATAATACAAAGTGTTTTAAAATCCACTGCATTAAATTTCTTTTAAAAAACTCTACTGAATTTTTTTCGCCTTTAAAACACACTATGAGTTTCAAGCACCAATTTTAACTCCTAACTGAAGGGTTGTTTAAAATTACGAGTTTGTTCCATTAATTTTTGGTTAAATTTAATGCACTGAATTTAAAACAGCCTGCATACCTCCCGGCTCGTTTTTGATGTTTTTCTGAATGTCACCCTCGTGATTTTCAACAGGTTTTTCTTCACTCTCACTACTTGACACACTCTCAAATTTAACTTTCCGCTTTTTGTTTTTTTTGGGTTCGCTATCACTCTCACTGGTTTTTTTGACTTTCCTTGGCACTTCTTCTAGACCTTCGATTTTCTTTTTTCTCTTCGGGGCCTTGGCGATTGTTGAAACTATACCGTTTTCGGTAATTCCACTAATTTCAGGCTCGAGAGCATCGTCAGTGTCACTATTGTTTTTATCTGAGAGCAGTTCTTGTTCTTGTTTCGACTTCTTCGAGCGTTTTGAGCCCATGGTCGCTCAGACCTAGTTAATTAAAAATGAAGTGTTAGGTTAAAGGCAAACAAAAATATTTGTCCGTTCAACTGTCCGTTGTCGAAAAACTTACTTTGGTTAAAATATGTTTTTTTTTTATTATTTATCTGTAGGATGTGAACCGAAATATTTAAATTTATTAGTTGTTTGGGTAACATTTAACTGACATTTGGCACAAATGTAACAAAGGAATATCAATCAATAAAAATAATGTCGAGGTTATACTAACCTTTAAATCTTAAGATTTTCGTCTTCAATCGTTTTAATGATATTTCTTCTAATCGTCTTTATTATACAACAATTCTTTACACCCCGCGGCGTCTACACCACAGTTGTTTGTGCATTTTTGAAACTACCAACTGACAAACTTAACAAATTCTAAATCCCTAACACGGTAAACACGTTTCAAATTCCACCATTCTCATTTATTTACTATTGAAGGATTAAGAAAACGCCGATTTTCTCTTTGACAATAATTTATTGATGAGTACGTTAACAAGTTTAAGTACCAATTTACAATCAGTAAAAATTATCCTTCACAGCCATAATATAATGGTAATATTTTAGCAAAGTGCATGCAATAAAACAAAGACACGTGATTTAAAAACGTCATATTTAGCATTTTAATACAATATATTGGCATACTCTGATGTAATAAAGCTCTAAATCAATCAAAAAACATATTGCAAATTTGTATAGTAGTTTCTACTATTTAAAAAATTAAAACAATTATTGCAAATAATCTGATTACTTTGCGTAAAATATACTACTCTTAATAATACTGCCTTCTTATCAATACACAATTTAAAAAATACTGCTAGAACACAATATTAACTTAATACCTGTAAGGAAGGAAGCAGATTCAGCGTCAAGGTCAAAGATATACAGTTTCATTCTGCGAAAAAGCGCGTGTATAACTCAAACAGTGCACAATTTTAAAGCTTGTAATAAATAACTCAATGACTAGACTTAATTCACAACATTTTATAAGATCGAGTACAGTTAAAAAAATTCTTAAACTTGATGTCCACTAATAGAATGGATTGGCTGTAAAGTAAAGAAAAATTCATTAAATTGTGCTATTAATAAGAAAGAACAAACCAACTGCGCATGAAAAAATTAAAACAAGAAACAGTAGATTCAATAAAGCTAAATAACAAATTACTACAATCTAGTGCCGGTTTATTTACAGTGCGGGCATAACGGAAAATAATAACCCATATTTACAAACATAAATTCAAATCAATCCCAACTGATAAAAACGTAAACTAAACAACTTATTTAACAATAATTTTCTACCTAGCTATCACTTTCAAAGTGCTGAATAAAAGGAACTTACTCTATGAGAAGTTGCCCTTAGATCACTATTAGTAAAATCATTGTCTTCTATACAAAGATCAGAATCTGAATCTCTGTTTGGTTTATTCTGTCCTTCCTAGAAAGACAGAGAAACAAAGTCTTACGCAAATTTCGAATTTAGTGAATTTGTACCTGAGTCATTTGCTCAGTTGTTGTAAGTAATCTGGCAATAGGATTGCAACAGACTGGTAACGTTTCCAGAAGAGTTGGCCGTGAGTGTGTAAGAAGCGGTTTCATATAGCGTGTATCAAAAGAGCCCCAAATTCGCGCTAGAAAAGCTTTTTCGTTCAATCGTGTCAAATCCGGTTCATTAATTTCACTCCATTCAGTCCTTGGTGTATTGCCCTAAAGATTTTTTATATTATACTATTGTAATTACTGGATGAAATAATGTGTGATTGCAATGATGTCGTTTTTGTCGTTACTTAAAACAATCCAAAAACATCATTGCCCAATTTAGATATGAATAAATACCTACCCCTGATGTACTCTCCATTGAATTGTAAACCTAATAATTAATAATGGGTTAAAAATCGGGGATTGTATGCAAATGACAGTGCAAAAACAAAACAAAATCAAAGAAACACTTACATTATGCCCTTGATGGGATAAAGCCTCGGTTTCTTCATCAATACCGACCCTAAATTACATAATAATAGAAAATAATAAAATTAGCGATAAAAACTTACGGAATTTGGAACCATTGTAACAAATTCATCGTCGCACCTCCTTGTATTATTACAGTAATTATTACAATCAGTGAAGTCGTAGTTAACATCGCTTGACGAGCTTCCGATACCGTATTTCGTATTGCTAAAGCAAAAGACATGGCCCCTCGCAAACCTACATTCATTTCAGTAATAATAAATCACAATTAGTAGATTTGTTACCGGCAAAAAAAAGCATGTGTTGGAAATTCGCCGGAATTTTAGGTTTTCTCCCTAAATTCAAGAGGAAAGACAGAGGGTAGATGTTTGCCGCTCGACCAATAGCAGCGCAAGTCTGATTCAAGTTAAGAAAAAGTTTAGTTATGTTAAACGAAACTAAACTGGACCAAGGTATTTTTGTACTAAATTTTATATGTTGTCAACTGACTTTTGTAATTTGTCTGCATGTCTTTTTAAAAAGAAACTTAAAGAATTTTTAATTGAAAAGTGTTTATATAACATTGAGGACTATTTTCACTGTACTTTTAACCTGTAAGTTTTGTTTTTTATGTATTATTTGACTTAAGTAAAAAATCAAACCAAAATTCAAAAATTTCAAAGAAATTAGCAAAGTTTAAATTAATTACTTACCGCTCAATTGAAACTAAATTTACCTTTAAAAAAAAAATAAAAAAAATCGCTCAAAAAAGATGGATACACTGAATATGTATATCAATTTCTCACATTTCTTATAATATTTTGATTGATCGTTTACAAAATTTTGTTCAAGTATCCATTATTTCTAGGAAGTAGATGAACAGTATCTCTTGCAGAATAAATTAAATATTTGTTTAAAATTGTACTTTTTTTGCCTTTTAATTACCGAATTAATCAAAAAGGCTCCATATTTTTAAAATTGACCCCTCGGGCTTCTAAAAAGATTGAGTAAACCTTCCAAGTAAGTGCCAAAATACAATACAGTTTTGTAACCGTTTAAATTTATTTAGGTGTACTAAGCTTTATTATGACTTTTAGGTGTTTTGCTTTAGCATTTTAGTTTTTTCAAGAAATTTGAATGTAGGTTTGGCATATTAAAATAAAAATATGTATGAAATAACGCAATTCGTATCATATTTTGTAAGAAAAGGATACAAATCCGGTGAGAATAAACAAAGGGTCAAAATGATGCTTGGGGAACGTGAACATTGAAACTCCAATATAGGAAAAAATAAAATTTTCGGCTAAAAAATTTAATAATTCGAACATTTGCTTTGTTCGAATTCTTGAATCGTCCGAGAGGTTGTTATAAGTGTAGTGGGCTTGGCATATGCCACAAAATAGCACAGCAACAACTCCTAAAAATTTGTTCTAAATTTAATAATTTTTTTTTATATATTTACCTGTTAATTCTGAAGCTTCAGCTATAAGAAATGTGCTGTATGACATTAGGACGAAAAGTGCTGACTCTAGAAGTGGAAAATCACGAACCCTTGTATATTTCGTCATGTAAAAAATGTTAAGGAAAATTGCGTTTTGTTTTTTTGAAACAGAAATATAAAACTGGAAAGGATATCAATGCTGTGACACATCCCATTACGGCTCCTATCAAGAGAGAAAGCATAAAAATCCCAAAAAAGTCGCCTACCGCTCTAAAGAACGCTTTAGTTTCAAATCCACCAGACCTTGATTGGTATCGCTCTCCATAGTTTTGAATAGAACTAAAACAATGAAATTTAATAGTAAACAAAGAAAATTATAGTCGTAAATAAACCCGTTAACAACAACAAACACATGGTATACATAAAAATGAAAGTATGTGAGGACATAAAAGTTAAAAATACTTTTGTAAAACTTGTAATTCTGTAACTGAAAAAATATTATATGTTCAATGTTGTCAACTGGTGGAGAAACAGACAATATAATTTTCTTACCCACTGAGGACGATTGCCACAGCGTCATTAAGGACGCTCTCGCCGAAAACTAAAGCATACAAATTAACATCTACGTGTAGATCATTAAAGATTGCGAGGATGGTGAGTGGGTCAGTAGAAGAAATGAGGGCTCCAAAGTAAAGAGTATCCAGGAAAGTAATACTGCTGGCTAGTTTTGCAGGCATCAGTTGAACAAAGCCATACATCAATGCTCCTACAATAAAGGACGATATCGTCGTACCAATTATTGCAAATGTTAGTATTGCGCCCAAATTACGAAAGAAATATTTCTGAAAAGTCATCCAATTAGTCGTTACACCAGAACCAAGCCTAACAAGCAACCGAACAAATCAAATTACCCGCTTTAGGGAATATCCCGCGTGGAAAATGATTGGTGGTAAAATGATATTAAAAAAAATCTCTGGATCGAATGTCGCCTTCAAATCGATTTCGTTCTCCACGGGATCGGCGATTTCGCCTCTAAAGGTGTACTGAAACGTCTTGTTGGTTTTTATGTAAGGCCCCTGGACAGGGAAGTGCAAAGACACGGTGTCTGGAGGCAAACTCGTGTTGTATTTAGGGTCATTCGCAAAGACTTGCATGTTGAGCACATGTGAAGGACTCCCTGAGTAGCGAATAATCGCCCCAACGATGAGTCCTAAAAGGGGGCACCTCGCAACAAGCCATAAACCGACGTAATACCTTACCATAAATGACAGCAAGTCCCGTTTCGTGTAAAAAACTAACCCTACGATGCTTGAACAACCATATTGTAAGTACAGTAAGAATTAGAAGAAACGTATAAGATAACAAATTTAAGCTATCTATCCGGTGGGTGGTTTGGGCCTTCGCATCGAGCTGGATATCAGAAGCAGCCCCATCACAGTGTAAAACCGCGTAACACAGTAAAAATGACACTAGAACAACCACACTTTTGCACATTTTTTACACAAACTCCCAATAAATACAAATATGAAAATTACTCTACTCAGAAGCGTTTTCAATATTTTTAAATCTATTTATCATACTGATAATTAATGTTGGCAGTACGAGACGAATGATCTGGAAGTTGTTTATTTTGATAAGCCAGATAGGTAATTTTGCGACGTTTGGGTGGCAAGACTGCCGACCTAATTTCGGTTTTACGCTAAAAGCTTGCGCGACTTGCGTCATTTCGAATGATTACATATTTTACTTCCTAGGTGATAAAAGGAATTTCCACGGTAAATGTTCTGCAATAAAGCCGACTATAATTAATTTATTTTGTTCTCGGAAAAAGTCCTACCAGCAAAAAATTTACGCCGCAGTTTGCGAAAATGTTGCGGTTCATTCACATCCTGTTTGGAAACTTTGCTCTTTCGCAAGGTTTTTTTTTTGGAAAGATAATATTAACAATAGCGAAAACATATTTTACAATTATTTTAATTTAAACATCTAATATGTTATTAGAATTAGAAATAATAATATTTACCTTTTTACCACATTATATTATTTTTTAACACTACATAACACTCTATGATATAGGTATTTTAAAAATATATTTTTTTCTAATACATACATGCAAAAAGTTTGCAGTTTTTGAGAATGACTATTAGTAGAATTGTTCTCTTCTTTTATTTTACAGAAAACAAGATTAATCCGTGAATGAATGAGTCATTGCCATTATTAATAATTAATAAATCGCATTTTTATACAATTTGTCTGGAATTTTATTAACTACATATTTTCTTTTGAGTGTTTTAATTTTTATGACGGTCAATGCATTCGAAATATTATCATCACATATGATCAGTAAAATATCCCAAAAAAATTTAACAAACAAATCATGATTTGCAATCGTCTGAATAAAAATGAATGTATTAATGTGATTATTAGTGTCTGAAATGTGATTCTTTATTATTTAAATTGAGCGATTTTGTTTATCAAGATTTTAACATATTTTTACATTTATGCCCGAATATTCACTTCAGATACATAATGCATTGTAATAGGTAAAAAGGTTTTGTTGCTATGACTTTTATGTAAATAATTACATAATTATTGTTATCACTGTCGAACATTATGAATATGTTAGGCGGCGCGACTTTGAATGTGTAATATTTCATGAAAATATGCATGAAATTTGCTAAAATGACTAATTTCGAAAATTTTATTTTTTTATGGTGTTTTAGGCTGTAGAATTTTGGAGAGTACGAAATCAGTGATACCAAACCTGAATTTGACAGGTCCATTTGTCGAATTATTTTTAGTCCACCTGTTTGCATTTCTTTTCAGTCCAAAGTCCAAAGTTCTAGTTGAGTGCGTTAAATTTTAGTTATTAATTTCCAAATTTTACGATCATTCCGTTCGTATCGTGGGCAAGGGTCTGTTCAATTATATAAAACACATCCGTGATAAAGTTTCCTTCCATATTAAGTTTTAAGTTGAATTTTTGTGGCATTAAGTAATTAATTTGTTATAATTATGTTGCGAATTGCTAAGTTTTGTGTACAAAATCAAAGTAAAGTCCAAAATGCAGCCCTTACAAGGTAAGTTTCTTTCCTAACCTCACTTTTTTCGATTTCAACTATTTTAAATTGATTCTAACTAAAAATTTCTAGATTTATTACAACCACGGCGGTACAGTGCAAAACTGTTCAAAACACGGATAAACCTTCCTCATCCCCTGGTGAAAACACTTCTTTTGTTATGAACATCTTCAGGGGGCAAATTGAAGGTCGCCAAGTTTTCCCTTATCCAAATGTCCTAAACGAAGAACAACGTGATACGCTCAAAATGCTTGTTGACCCAGTTTCAAAATTTTTTGAGGTTAGATTTAAATAAATCAATAAAGTCTCATGTAACTATTGCATTGACAGGAAGTAAATGATCCGGCAAAAAATGATGCTTTGGAAAAAGTCGATGAAAATTCGTTGAAGGGGCTATGGGAATTGGGCGCTTTTGGACTACAAGTCCCCCAGGATTTGGGTGGGTTGGGGTTAACTAATACTCAGTATGCTAGATTAGTTGAGATTGTGGGGGCGAACGATTTGGGGGTTGGAATAACGTTGGGGGCTCATCAGTCGATTGGATTTAAGGGGATTTTGTTGGTGGGGAACTCTGAACAGAAAGCTAAGTATTTACCAAGGGTCACTTCAGGGGAATTCGCGGCGTTTTGCCTGACTGAACCATCATCAGGATCAGATGCTGGTTCAATAAAGTAAGTTAAAAATACTATTTTTAAATCATTTTGACAAAACCTGACACGTGTTTTGTTTGCTTAGGGATTATATTTTTAGCTAAGCGGCTGTTTATATTTACAATATTTATGTTTACACGTAGTGTGGTTTTAAATTTATCTTAGAAAACGCATGAACTTAAGCCGATGTTTTTAAATGACTCGTGCACTCTTATCACATTTAGTGACCTCTGCATCGGATGGCCATTAACATTAAGTAATCACGTTTTGAAAATATATTTTTAGAAAAATAAAAAATAAGTTCAAAATGTATATATAAAAATTGTTCAAGAGATATACAGGCAGTTCCGAAACTCACATTAAATTTTTTTTGACTTATTTTTCGTTTTTACTAGAACTCGCGCTGTTTTGTCTCCTGATGGCAAACACTACATCCTCAACGGCTCCAAAATCTGGATAAGTAATGGCGGTTTAGCTGAAATTATGACAGTTTTTGCCCAAACTCCCGTCAACGACCCAAAAACCGGCAAAACTGTCGATAAAGTTACAGCTTTCATCGTCGAAAGATCCTTCGGTGGTGTTACAAACGGCCCCCCGGAGAAAAAAATGGGTATTAAAGCTTCAAACACAGCCGAAGTCTACTACGAGGATGTCAAAGTTCCTGTTGAAAATGTCCTTGGCGGTGTGGGCAACGGATTTAAGGTGGCAATGAACATATTGAACAATGGCCGTTTCGGAATGGCGGCTGCTTTGGCCGGGACCATGCGGTCTTGTATTAAAAAGGCTGTGGACTTTGCGACACAAAGAAAACAATTCGGGCAAAGAATCGACTCTTTTGGGGCCATTCAAGAGAAAATTGCCAGAATGGCTATGCTGCAGTACGTGACTGAGAGTATGGCGTACATGATTTCGGGGAATATGGATTCAGGATCGACGAGTTACCATCTTGAAGCCGCCATATCGAAAGTGAGATTTCTGGTTTTGAAAATGTAAAATATCTATTTTTTTCGAATTTAGTGTTTTGCATCGGAGTCGGCGTGGTATGTGTGCGACGAAGCAATTCAGATCATGGGTGGCATGGGTTTCATGAAAGAAACGGGTCTTGAACGGGTTTTGAGAGATTTGAGGATTTTCAGGATTTTTGAGGGAACTAACGATATTTTGCGACTTTTCGTTGCTTTAACTGGGATTCAATATGCCGGTGCCCACCTCAAAGAATTACAAAATGCTTTCAAGAACCCCACGGCCAACTTGGGCTTGATTTTTGAAGAGGCCTCAAAACGGGTCTTTAAGTCTGTAGGTTTGGCTTCACCACCTGCGATGGATCATTTCGTACACAAAGATTTGGGCAATTCGGCGAATTTGCTAGCGAAAGTAATTTTTTAGGGTTTGTGTGACCCACTTTTGATGACTATTTTGCAGAAAATTGACGCTTTTGGTCAAGCTGTGGAAATGGTTTTAATTAAGTATGGAAAGAATATTGTGAATGAACAATTTATTTTAAACAGGTTGGCCAATTCGGCGATTGATATTTACACCGGGGCGGTGGTCTTGTCAAGGGCTAGTAATTCACTTAAGGAGCATCTACCAACGGCCAATCACGAGAAATTAATGACGGAAGCCTGGATATTAGAGGCGCGTATTTTAATTTCTTTTTTATGATTTTATAATTGGTGTTTTTAGGGTTCGGAAAGGATCGATAATAACCTTAAAGCCATTTCAACTGGTAAAAATTTGGATAGTTTCACAAAGATGAGTAAGATTTCGAAAAATATTTGCGAAGTCGCGGGAGTGGCACAAACCAACCCCTTGAACTTGTAATCTATTTATTTTATTTGTATATTATTGTTATGTATGTCCTGATGTGACACCCTTTTTACAGAATTCTTGTACAAAAACTTTTTATAATAAATTTTTACACACACTAGCAGTTTTATTTGTGTGTGCGTGTGTGTGTGTGTGTGTGTGGGGGGGGGGGGGGTCTGGGTAGGAAAAAGCACTGTTTATAGGTAACAATTTATTTATTTCGTATTTATATAGAGCAACAAAACACTAGGATAAAATTGAAATTGTACTTTGTAGGATATCACAATTATTTAATCTACAGTAAAATAAAGTTTCGGTGACTAGTACAGCTCACAAAAATTTGGGAACATGCCGTTGTTGCGTTTAAAATTATAAAGAAAACAACAGTAGTTTGCGCCAGGATTTTGTGTTTTTTTTACATTGATGTCAGACATTGATAATGTAATTGGATACCAACCACTGGGCAAATGAGTTTTTTACTTTTAACGGAAATACATTTCGAAATGCTCTAAAAATAAACCCATTTATACACAACAAGAAAATACAAGTTTGATATGTATTTATTAATTTACATTAATAAAGAAACTTTATTTCGGATTTAATTCAAGCGTTGGTTGCGTATGAGTCATTAATCATTAATTCATTATACTCGAAATAAAGTTTCCTTATTGTTTTTTTTTCTACATTTACCTACATTTAAAATTCCAAACAATTGGTTTATCTCGTATGATCAAAAAGTTTTCGTTCCGAAGGGATGAAAACTTTTCCGAGTTCAGACGTACAAATTGAAGATAGCAAGACGTCGGCTAAAACTTTTTAATCACACAGTCTAATGTCAAAACCAAACAAAATATCACAATAATGTTAGAACATATTCGCTCAGTCAAGAATTTTTTTAACTTAAATTTCTTTAAAGTCTGTCGAAAAAAATCAATGCGTAAATAATTTATTTTAATTTACAAAGATTGTCTTTTTAAATGAAACAAGTTACTTTAAGTTCAAGTCAAGGTTTTGGTCCTAGATATTCTCTACTTTAAAAAGCACGGTCATTAGTATAGCATCTAATAAAGTCGACTTATCTTTTTCAACAGATATGGCAATATTTAGAATAAATTATATTGAGTTGGTTAGCGAATGATGTCTTGAGACGAGGGGCAGAAACCTGAAAAGTATGAGTGTTTTGTGTTATTTTTGTAGTTACATGATTGCATTCAAATCGTTTACACTAATTATAATTAAATCTAAGCTAATATAGAGGAATTCCTATAGTAATGTTTATTCATAGTTGAAGCAACAGTGCAATTTGATGCAAAGTTTCAAGCACACTTCACATTGTTTAGTGCTGGTACATAATATAATACATTTACATGTATGTGAACACCACTTGTGGATAGTTGAAATGAATTGATTTTGCAAATTCAGAAATTCCTGTTTAAAAATAATGTAATAAAGAGTGAAATAAATAAATGTTGATTGTATTAAACCGTGGATGGTGGATGTACGAGTAAGTGATAAAATTTATTGGTGTCGTAAGTCTGAAAACAGTTTTAATTAATTTAAAGTTAATTAAAGTTATAATTCGCGATAATAACTAGAGCGGAATGAACATATATCAGAGCTGAACAAAAATAAATAGAAATCCTTTTCGAAAGTTCATTTCTATTGTGTCAGGAGATATACGAAAATAATGGATAAATGGGAAAATATGAAAGGGAGAAGCAAAGCTGACATATCGTTTGTAACATAGAGTAAGAACTACTTAAAAATTGATTGCATCGTAAATACGACTACATCACCGGTTTTTTAATATCAAAGATTCCGTGACTAATTTTTATGAAACTTTATCCAGTTTAATTACCTTTAGTTGGAAGAATCGTATTAGAGTAGAGCCACACTGTCGGATGCAGGTTCAGTAGTCGCAGCTGTACAAGAACTTCTTGAAGGAGTATTGGGGCCCACGTTTTGCATAGGAATGGTTTCACTGGGATCTCCTCCTGGAAATATTGAAAAAATATTTACGAAGGCGCAAGAGACGTCAAACCCACTAACTGATTCACTGTGGTCATGAATTGTTAATTTCGGCTTTTCTGTCTCGTGTTTGCGAATTCAGAATCATACATTTTATGAATTTGTAACAACTGTTGAGGATATTCCATATTTTTGTAAAAATTGCTAATAGAATGCAAACTGATGACAGCCAGAAAAAAAAACGTAACGGACGAAATTAGCCACGACGGCTTGGCTTAAACTTAAATTATTGATGCGAACTGGATTGTTTCTTGGAAAACTCTACAAAGATAATGCCACGCCGATAGACGTTCAAGTCGATTTGGCTTGATCTCATGCATTTTCACTCGAACGTGGGGGAAATGGTTAAAAAAAACACGCAATATGGTTGAAAAATATTCATAAACCGTACACTCCAGTAAAATTTTTTTGGAAGAATATTTAGTCGCATAATAAAACGAATTTGTAGTTTATTGACACATCGAACTACCCTCCGGTCGTCCTCAATTCATTTTATTTTTTCAATGTTTTAAAACCAATTTATTCAAAATTCATTTCATAATTGAATTGAGCCAATTTATATTAATAATATTTGCATGCCAAATTCCGTTCATCGGTTGAAAGTTGTTTGTAGAAGAGAAAATTAAATTAAAAAAATAAGGAATTAATGATTTTTCAATTATGTATATTAAATATTTTTAGTTGTCTAAAGATCGTGGTTCATGTTTAGCTTTTGGATTAATTTTTAAAATTCCTATTTAAGTAATTGCCTTAAAAAAAGAACCCTTTTACGCTAACGGATTGGTCTCTACAAGACCCCGTGACAGATAGGTCAAATTAACGGATCGATCAATAGAAAACAATTCGGTTGAATCAACACGTTCACACTTATCTTATTTCCGGTATCAAATAAAAAAAAATTCCATAAAAAATCTGATTTTAGATGGCCATTTTAAGTTTTTCTTTGTAATAAGTAATGTAAAAGATTTTTTCGGCAAATTTTGAGTTTTGTGGAGATTCGATGGAAATACATATGACTGGCGTAACAGAATGGATTAAGTAAGCTTATAGTTCGACCAACCTTTATGAGTTGAAGAAGCCGTGTAAGTAGAGGTAGGTCCCGAGTTATACTTCTTGTAAGCTGCGCTGTTCATTGTCAGTTTTCGCACGTTTTTGTCTGGGTGTAGTACTATGATATATACTTTGGGCGAATAGAGACAGACGAGGGCCACCGTTGCATTCATTGAAGTAGCCACACATAATGTGGTGATTTGGGTCTGAAACAAGCAAACATATGCAGCGAGATTTGTAAAAATCTGGCATATTTGTCGAGAATCCTCTTATCTTTCAAAAGTTATGACATAAACGTTATATTGAGTTTTCTTTAATAAAGAGATGTTTTCGTGTAGCGTACGTATAGCAGGTGACACGTTCAAAACTGGGATTCATATAATGCGAATTTTACAAGAATTTGTATTAAACATTTTCGGGGAATTTATTCAATTATGCGAGCCTCGTGAATAAAAAATGAAATCATTTCAATTTCCAACCATCAGATAGTTACAAGTGTTCTCGACTTCGTTTGCTTACCAAATTTATTCTTCGCCCTATCTTTCGCAAACATCTTTATTTTATTTAAAATGTAATTATTTTTTAATTTAAACAACGTTTTCTTATATCATAGGCTTTAATCACGCCTAAATTTTACAGTTTCTGGTTGAACTGGATTTTTGAACGTCTGGTACCCATACTTTTGTTTGCTCACTTTTAATTGAAATTTTTAATTTGAGGACATTCGGTATTGATTTACAGCCAAAAATTTTATATGAAAAATGATACTCAACATCTCCAATTATCTTCTTACAACTTATGCCGAGTCATGCCCAAAATTAATGCGACGAATTAATATCGAATTTCTATAATGTTTGCGACGTCATATCAAAACCAATAATCTACAAAATTAAGGAATTTGGATCACGATACCAACTTCACTCAGCAATATATTTATTACACTCTGACGTAGACATTATTTTTCAGTTCATGTAATCAATTATACATGCGAGCTGACAATTATTGGTATCTACATTTATTTCCTTATGTATAATTTCTTTTGTATGACAAACTAATTTCCTACTGTTATGCATAACTTTCCGAAAGGTGAAAAAAATAGTTTTTAATTTGAAATCAATTACGTTTAAATTAATTGTTTACTTCAAATAAACATATGACATTTAAATTTATTGTCGTCCAAATTGGAAAATAATTATTGCTGAATTGTGCATTTTATTAAGAGGGATATTCTAAAACCTTAAATTGAACGATTTGGTTATACCTGAAACTTCAGACTTAATAAATGGACTCATGGCTGAATTTAAATGACATCTTTATTGACACATGATTAATCATAATTAGTAATCATGCAGAAAACAAACCTTTTTCTCTTTGGGAGGAAGGAAACCTTCAATTTCTATAATTTTAGGTTTTTAATTCATTTTAAACTCGTTCCTTTCGGATATTGCGTTGACCTAGTTTTGACGAAGCTCTAAAAGGATATTCCATTGTTATTTAATACCATTTTCCTAGATTCATTGAAGGCGGAATTCCTTCCAGTTACTTATAGTTTATGATTTATATAAATCAAAAGATGTCGTTTGTTTTGAAGCATTTTTGTTAGGGACATCAAAATGTACTAGTCACCATTTTTCACGGGAGATAACCACATATCTGACTGAGTAACGTATGATTAATAACACTGTCCTGCCCAGACAACCTTTCACACACACAGAGTGTTTCCCGAAAAGTTTTCGTCTGATTTTTTCGAACTGTTTTTTTGAACATTCTTTGAATTTCATTAATTAGGGCTTACCTCGTAGGAATTTCCTGTTCCAAAGTAGATCGGGATAAATGCGAGCCAAATAATGCATGTTGTATACATGGTGAAACCAATAAATTTCGATTCGTTGAAATTTTCTGGAATTTTTCGTGTCTTCACAGCGTATACTGTGCAAATTGTAATTAGGACCATATTGTAGAGTTGAGAGAATAAAAACGACATGTCTTGAATTTTACATTTTAGAATGACCTGGAAAGAGATTGAAACTTAGATTTACTTTTCAGACGCATATTTTTAAAGAGATTTTGATGGATTTTGCAGAATTCCCACTGAGTTGTTCATATTCGAAGTTATTTGACTGTACTTTTTATTCACTTTTGAACGATTTTAGATGATAAAAGAAAAGTTGACTAAGTATTGGACCTGTTGTATAAAAATAAATCGGTTTGCATTCATCTAAAATAAATCAAAAACAAAAAAAAATATTTTCGCGTTTGCTTTAAACTTGCACTCAAGTTTCTCTAAGTAAAAAAGTAAAGAAAGCTAATTGCTTGTATTTAATTCTTCAATGAAAAACTTTCTGGCGTATCTTAAACCATAAACTCCCGGAATCAACCCATCAAATACCAAACACTTCACACCACATTCATCCAAGATTATAAAAGCGTGGTTTGAAGTAAAAACTGAATTCACTTTGCATATTTAATTTAATTTTCTTGTTGTGCTTCTCGAGTTTTGTTACTCGTAGATGATTTAGCTTCAAATTCGAAGTTTACTGTTTTTAAAGAAAATTGAATATCGGTCAAACGAAAGTAAATTTTTAATCGTTACCTTAATTATATTTGAAACAGCGATCCACGGGGATCAGCATTGAACTAAGACAGTTAAATTAAATTGCTTAAACTGCATCAGGTCTAGTCGGTGAGATATAAAAAACGGAACAGAGAAGATTCTAATTTTAATTAAAAGCCTTCAAGCACGAGATTATAATTCTATGTTTCAAGCGCTAAATTTGGCTTCAAATGATAATAAATTGTAAATCGTATATAAGCTCCTTACCGGAATTGGCCCAGAATTTGCATGCTTTTTTAATTAGTGATTGCCTACTTTACGTTTTTCCATTTTTCACATAATAATGGCTAAAGAATATTATGGAAGGAAATTATTTTATTAAAATTTAACAAGTCTGAAAGTTGAACAATGATGTAAATTTTACGCGATCAAAAGTGTTGAAACAATTAAGTGTTAACGCCTACCTGACTTCTGTGGGGGTAGTAGAACCTGGTGCCGGGTGGTTCGACGATCATCCAAACGAGGGTGAGTAGAATTTGCACGGCTATAAGAGTACAGGTGATGATTACCTGCGACTTGGGGCTAATATAACTGGGCCTTTGAGCAGATTTAGATGCTGAATCAAATATCCTCGAGATTCGATTAGTCTTTGTAAGAAGCGCCCCGTATATTATGGAAAATCCGACCCCCACCCCGAACCTTTGGGTGATGCAGGTCTCGGTGGTGGGCCTCGCCAGGAGCGCAAAAGTGTTCAAATAGCACAATAATATGCCAAACAATAACATATAGCTTAATTCACGTCCAGAAGCGCGCACTAACGGCGTGTCGTTATGTTTTACGAAGAGGGCTATTATCATCAGCGTTACTAATATTCCTAAGCAGGAAAAAGCGGCCGGAACGAGTGCGTAAGGGGAATCCCAGCGCATGTATTGGAGTTCCAACGCGTAGCAGGACAATTTATCCTCGTAAGGCCAATAGCCAGGACCGCAATCCTTACATGTGAATTCGTTGAACACGTATTCGTACTCTTCACATTTGTCGCATATCCAACAACATGTGTCGCCCTGGAACAATACACAATCACATGGTTAACCCCTATCGCCAAACTTTGATTCGACAGGGAACGTGGTTTGCATGCCAAATGAGGGATTCAACAGCAAATTTCCCAAAAATTCACACGCGGGGCGAGATTATTGCAAATATTTTAATATTGTATATTCTATATTTTTGGCATTTAAAAAGTGTAATTCTTGAGTCAATTATCGTTTATTTTATTAAACATCTCTCAAATGCAAAAATGGCAATAAAATTAAATCGATAATTAGTAACTTGGTTCACTTTTAAGAAATCAAGATATTTGTTTTCAGAGCAGAAAAGTTGCTGTCGCAGGCATTTTGTCGCCAGATGATTCTCTACACTTTTCCTTTTACATCTTTTTTCAAGTTTAATTATTTTGCAGCTTTCCGTAATAAATATGACGCTGCACATTTTTTTTTTAATTTTTTTCTGTGAAACCACTTTTATTAAATTTTTTGACTACATTAAAATAAAGTTTAATAAAACATTATTTTGTTGGTTATACATAGTCATGATTTCGGTTGAAAAATGCTGAGATTAGAAGATATGAATTTTAAGAGTTTCTTTTAGAAACTTTATTTTTCCGGGTCGTTGGTTGCGCTTGTTGAAGCGGCGTCCCTCAATTATTGTATCAATAAAAAATGTGGTCCAAGTCTTGCATAGTGCATAAGAAACCATACTTTGGAGCTTGGAGAAATGGCTTGAATAATGCAAGATTGAGTCTGAAATTCGCTCATGCCACATCTTGCTCATCAGGGAACACGACCAACATTGTGTTCTATGCGAACTTAAATCTCAAGAGATGATAGATGGACAAAGATACACACAGTGTTTTGATTTATCGTGCTTTTGCCTGTATTGTAGAGAGACCGCTAGTTTGAAAAAAAATGTTTTTTGGCAATTTGGGGAGGTAAAAAATCGTGCACTTGTGGCAGTTGATAGGACCCGACACAAAATGAAATTTTTTGACTTGCTTTGAGCGATTTAACAGTCAGATAACAAATATAAAAGCAAAGAAACAAATGAAAGCCTCTCAAATTCCATTTCATAGAATTTCAGTGAAGCATGTATTGGAAATTTTCCGTCGAAAATAAACTTTTACCAATTCCAATTACATCTTAGGCATATGCAAATCGGAAAGTGAAGAGATTTCGTGCGATTGAACGGTTCTCAAGCAGATATTGGCGGATAAGACGAATAATACACACCTTGCCTATTTCACGACACCGCTTGCAAACTTTTGGATATTTGAAATAAAAAATTTCATCAAGGCGCAAAAATGCCGATTCAAATGAGAAACACATGCTTGTTTCCATCACACTTAGCATACGAAAAGATAAGAAACGATGTGGATTTTGCACAATGACGTGCAACGCCTGCTGGAAATTGCCCACTAAATCATTGAATCGATAACACGATTATATTAAATCGTTCCGATCTAAGAAATTCCCCAATCAGCAATCTCAACTTTCGAAAAAGTCGACCTGTTTTGGACCTATTAATACCGCAAATTATTACTTACTTGTTGTTTTTTTATCATTCCGGGCTCACAAGGGAGAGAGCAGGCCGATGTTGGAGGAACAGTTTGGTTGTTGTTCCAAACTAGGTGGTCTAAATTTAATTCAAGTGAGTTAAACCACTTTCCAACTACCTGGAAAAGTACAGCGTGATAGAATTTCATAAAATCAAATCAACCAAACGACCGCAAACCACCTAAAATAAACTATTTTACTTCACAAATAGTACAAAATCAAAAATGATTCTGGCAATATTTTATTCATATCGAATATTCGGAAGTGCAATATTCAAACGTCTAATTTGTTATTCATGTGAGGAAAACAAAAGATTACCATAAAATACATGACGACAGCGAAATGGAATCGATAAAAATATGTAAACTGGCGTCGCCTCGATTCATACCTCACAAGAACTGTGTTGCTTGAAACACAGTTTTTACTTATTCAAGTTACAAGAAATATCATTTTCTTGATTTTGTTTTATAATTCATAATTTAAATTTTGTTGCCATTCGCTTATTCTTGCGTGAAGTAACTTTTGTAACGTTGGTTAGCTTAATGAAGAAGTTAGTGCCTTAATAGTTTTCAATAAAATTGCAAGCTTAATTAACGGTTAAAGTTCTAACTTTCGATTACAGCATGCTTTATTTGCCCAAACATGCGTTAACCTTTCATATTCATCCAAAAATGAAATATCTTATGGGCCAATGACCATAATTGGATGGCAAAGTTTCTATAAACTGCTTAGTAGAAGTAATTATTTAAAACACGCGTTAGTATAACTTGTAGAAGTTAGGCAAGTAATTGTTGCTTCTCTATAAATGCTAAATTGCGGGTGTAAATTGAGTTTAAGTGGTAGAGCACTATAAAATTAGTCAAAGTGAAATTAGTCACGAACGAGTCTAGGGTTTGAAAAATGCGCTTTACTTACTCGGTAGTGGTATCCTGAAGCGTTTATTAGTCTTTGGTAGTTGAGGATATCGTAACGGGCTAGTCCGTCGCCACGATGGTCGAATTTTACAGGACTTCCAGCGAGATCTAAAAATAATTTCAAATGAGGGAATCTAACGTGTTTTGAATGCACGTGCATTGTTTACATCAGTCAGCAAATGGAAACTTACAATATAAGTTAACATCAAGATAAAATGTAAATATTATTAGTAAAGAATTGGAAGGAAGAAAACTTGCAGCCTTTTAGGCAATATTTCAATATCTTAAAGTATAACTCACCGGTGAAGGAGACGTTAAGTAGATACTTTTTATAGAAATCTCCACCGTCGTATTGGGTCATCGCGGGGCACACTCCGGACTTCCTGTAGTCCTTGCACAAGTCACGATAAAGATTATGAAGTGCTAAAGCGAACGCGTAGACTGCATCCACCACAAACTGCACTTTACTTTCTTGTTCATATCTTAAATTCAAAAATTTGTCCTTCAGTTTTTAGAGACGTATCAAAGCAAGTTTATGTGAAATTGGTTTTCTTCTAATCTCACGACTTTATCTTCGACGAAAACCGTACAGCCTTAGCTCATCGTTTGTCATTTTTACTGTTTTGTGCTTTTTACAAAAAACGTATTTTATTATTCACATAAATCTTCTATTTAAATATATAATTTTTCCAATGACGTGGAAATTCAAGATACGTACATATCATTATTACTACACATGAATTTCAAATCTATTTGAAATCAAAACAGTGATAAGTCGACGTCCTAACAAAAATTAGATTAGATTTCACGTTGGAGTTGGAGGATTAGAGCTTTATTATTGAAATGTTCTTTGCGTTTTATCCACTGTCGTCACGTGGGTATACTCAACTACACCTGTGCCAACGAAGTGTACATTTACTATCGGAATTTCGAGGCACAAGTGGATTCACGTGATTTAGAAGTTTATTATATTAATCCGACTTAAAAATATGAACAGAATTTAGAAAGTGAAATTTTTGATCTTTTAATACTAATATTAATTATCTTTCTGATTTGGTTTTATCAGAATTAATTTGGTGGAAATTACTTATACTTTTAAGTTTGAAATCTTAAGAAATAAGATTGTTCTTGAAGTCGTTGGAAACGAGCACGACTACAATATTATCCAACGTTTTCAGTTTGATTTCGTTATTTATACATTCTCGTGATTTAATTTGTGATGATACCCGAGATTTGTTTTTTTTACGTTTTTAGAATAATTCGTACTTAAATACTTACTGAAAAAAGATGATTAATGTTTGTAAACGCAAAATTTTTGTTACATTTATATACAAATCAAAGAAAAAATATTTATGTTTAACTTTACAAATGTAAATAATTATAAAAACATAATACGATAACAGTATGTGCATAAATCGTTTATGAAAAAACATTAGGCAAAATTAGATACAGTAGTTGTGGAAATCGATAATAGCAGTTTTCCGGTTAACAAATTAGTTTAAAAGCGACTCAGCTGAATCTAATTAAAAACCGTATGAAATATGAAACGGTACAATATTGTGCGGAATATAAATTTCCAGCAAGTCTTAAGTCTCGACGAATGTTTTAACAGTAATCTTTAATAAGTATAGTGGAGAAATTGCAGCTTTCATCAGCTTAAATTGCATTCACGTTTCGGTCAAAACTAATGCATATTATTAGTAAATTTTGATTTACGTATTTGGAGGGTAGGTCACATCGGTATTGATTAGGTAAAAATTCTCGAAACTTACCCAACTTTCTGTGAAAGCCGCAGTTCGGGCTTGCAAACATTGAAGTTGGTATGTGTGATGAGTGGAACATTTTTTTCAAGTATGCAATCAAACGTATCTTCCCAATATTGCTCAAACCAGGGATTACGGAGGTTAGTTTCTGGTGTAAGTGACATCATGTATTCATCAAAGCCCGGAATGTTGTCAGATTGTAGCTCAACGGTAATAGCTCCTTCAGCTACGTCTTCTAAACCTTCTACTAACTTCTGTTGTTTACCCCATCCATCGCTTGCTACCCAGTAGAATGTATGACTAGCATTCAGACGCTTCGCAGCTTGTAGAATCCTCCTGTGATAATGACAGTTTGCCAGCTAATAAATCTTACTCGATATCTTTGGTACACCGCCATCCAAAGCAAATTCACAGCTGAGTATATACGAATCTGCACCACAAGACTACCTCTACCCCATTTTTAAAATTTATAAATTGCAATCAATTGAAACCATTTCTCCATTAATTCAAGTTTACGAAAATATGACTCACCTCGCATCTTCGGCTCGTGTAAAGAGTACAACTCCTCTTGCGTTGACTTTCTTTTTCAACTTTATAATAATGTTATCGAAAGCGTGATCATCTGCAGTACTTGGCACTTTTTCAGCGGTGGCAATACAAACGTTTCTCTCTTGAGCTTCTCTATGAAATACCTCTATACCATACTCTCCGTAAGATCCTTCGGAGTATATGGTTGATACGTAACTCCAATTCACACTTTTAACAATGTCCACTAATGCACTAGATTGAAAAGTGTCCGGAGGAACCGTCCTTGCAAAATATTCGAATCGGGTTTTGTCACTTAACGCTTTTGCCGTCGACGCTGGCGATATTTGAGGAATATGAAAAAGACCTAGCAAAACATCAAGTTGGAGTTTATTATCCAATTATTTTTGAAATGTTGTTGTCAAGAATTACCTAGTAAGTTGGCAACTTGGAGAGAAACTGAGCTGTAGGATCCCCCCACGACGCCAAAGACCGGTCCTGTGTAGTTGTTTCTAGGCCTAGGTATGGAGTGATCGACACATTCTAAGGCGGAAGTGTCAATGTTGTTGACTGAAGCTCTGACAAACTGAAGGCTCTGATTTAGAGCGTAAGTATCTCTCGAACAGGTATCTAAGATATGGACACCTAAGGTGATGTTTGGGAGAATACGAGGATTGCTGTTGATGCGGTCGATTGCGAACATCATTGCTTCGAGTCTTTGTACGCCTCGATGGTAGATCTGTTGACTGCAAGCAGTCCTTTCGCCCTTCTTGTGGACTGGAAAGAGACCACCGAGGATAATGTCTCCTGGAACACTCACTGGACCTAAATCTATCGAAGCGCTCCCTGCAGGGTATAGCAGGAGCGAGAACAGCAGTTGCTGCACGATCATTCCCTGCTAAATTCCTCAAAGCGTCATTCATTCGCAGACCTGGAACAAATTTCATTCAGTTAAAAATTAGTATCAAAGCTTTCTATACTTTTATAAAAAGCACAAGCCTTTATTGTGAAAATCGGAAATTTTTTAAAACATTATGCATAGGTTAGCTGTAAAAATTTCTATATTTATCCATTTTAACTTAAAAGTTATTTTTAGAAACTCTCTCATTTGACATTACATCGGACTCCTTCGGAAATTAGGAATGAATTGTTCATTTCCATTTGAATTTACTGAAATAGTCAGTGAAATCAATACAGTAAATATACGATGAACCTTAGTTACAAGATAATTTGTACACATTTGACGACTGTCTTTAAATACGCCGAGGAGAAAATAAAAGTGTTGCTTACATTCAACTTCAAACTTGTTTATCATTTCAATAAATTTTGCACTGTGTAATACAAAACTTTGGGACATATCAGTTTTCTATTATTAGTTTAGCTGAATTTAATGATGATAATTCTGATTTAATCTTTTAGAGGTCTGAAAGATTTCATAAATATATTTAAAGTTTTCACAAAGAAAAACAAAATGTGCTTATTCATTAGTTAAACAACGTAATTATTAAAAATATTATCGACGCTAGATACGCCGTAATTTTAAAGTTTTGTATAAACTTAAATAAAACGAACAGTAGTTTGAGAAAGTGAGTTTTGCGAGTCTATTAAAACATTCGTTTGGGTTCTTTAGTGGTGTTGCTATAGACGCAGTACAGAAGCGTGATTACGCATAATTTAAGTTAAAATTTGTTAAAATTTGAATATGAATTAATTGTAAAGTTGGTAATAATTATCAATTAGTATCTGTCGGAAGTACTTGGTGGAACAGTGTACATTAAAATATCTATTTGGAGCGGAATGGGAATATAGCAGGGATCAATTTGCAGGAAGCAAGTAAAATTATGCCTGAGTTGAGTAAAAAATCAGATGCTTCCCTTTTCCGATGGGTTTACTTAACGGTCGCTACTGGAAACTTAATAGAACAGGACGCTGCTCCCCAACACTCAATCTGTATACGGAAATCGTAGAAAGTCGATTAAATGTTAAAGGTGAGCGACTTATCCGAAGCTCTAACGCTTCGTCACTATTTGATTTAAATCGTGCATCTTGTTTTTATCTGTATGGTTTAATAGTTTTCCCTCAACAGCACTTACTTTCTTCTGAACAATTTACATTCATTTCAACCAGCGCTTCTATGGGACACGAATGCCACAAAACGACACTAACTGCAAACGACGCTGTCTTCAGAGCAGCGTAATTTTATATTAACAATAAATTTACTCAAGTTAATTTAGAGCGACACACCGCTTAACAAGACAAAATGTATTCAATAAAATACGCCATGTTTAAAAACTTTTAGCAATAAAATAATATTGATGGAATATGTATTAAGGCTACCAATATAATTCTCTGCAAAAATCATCAAGTTAGAAGGAATCAAAGCTTTATAAGACTATTGAAAGCCAACTCTATCAAGTACCGGCTTCATATAATGTTCAGAGGGATACTCAAGAGACTCCTTTACATTTTTCTAGTTATAAAGCTGATATATTTTTATCATAAAACACCTTGAAATATTTTGTATTTACAGGGTCTTTCAGAACTCACGTCCCAGAGAAATATCTCAAGTAAAATAAGATATCAGGAACATAGGAAAATTAAAAAAAAATCTATCTATACGAATTTCGAAATTATGGCGGTTTAAATTTTGCACTTTGACCCTATTTATTTTTGTTGAAAAAATAATTTTACATGCTTTTTGCTACAGGCTATTAGTAAAAGAAACAAAGAAATGTAATAATGTTTAACGTTATTTGTGGCTTTTATCGGTAAAATTTTTATACCTTAACTCAATAATTATGAAAAAACATATTAAAGATCATCGTTAGCATTAAATAAATAGACATAAACAGATTTTCATTTTGGAAAGCAATAAACACATTTTTTGGAAAATCAATACGAACAAACATTTGAAATTAGTTTTAAATCAAACTTTAACTTTTTGGTTGAATCATCATTTAACAGCAACATGTGGAAAGCTTCTTCTAGAAAAATCCTTCTGAACTTTTCAGTCAATTATATGCTTTCTACAACAAACAAACTAATTTAATTTGTAATCACTTTTTGAAATAAAGGACATTTTTATATTAAAATGTCTTTCATTTTATTCGATTTTGATAACTCAATTTGGCAATTTTACTTTATGGATTATGTAAATGTGTGTAACACAATTAAGAACGGTGGCGGCTTTTACATACATTCAGTATTCTTCCCCGTTTTATAGTTTATTGTATTTTTTTTTTATTTTACTATGAGTACTAAATGTCAAAAAAATAAATGTAAGCCAGTGTTTGCGATCAAAAATTTTATGAAAACACAGTACTTAGATGCAAAATTGTTGCAATCGATACGACTGCACTTTTAAAGTGTATCGCCAAAATAACTTGTTTCACGATGGAAAACCGTATGCATAATTTATGATTTGATGTGATTTTTTCTAAAATTGGCTGAACTAAAGTTGGTACAAATATTATTTTCGATATTTATTTAAATTTATATAAATAGTTTTGTGAAGCCAATAAAGGAGAACGTGCTTGTTATAAAATATTGGCAGTTCTAGGCTGCATTCTGACATATATAATTCATGAAATACCTAAGCTCTCTGTTATACCATACATGCAATTTTACAATTCTGAGAAGGTTTCAAAATCTCAACTTTGAATTTAAAAGCTTATTTGCGTAAAGTTAATTTTACTTTTGTACGGAGTTTGGGAAAAGTCTGAACATTGAACCGGAAGAGTAGCTATATTTGTTGGCTTCAACTAAACAAAATTTTACACTTTTAATTAAAACGGTTTATACCTCGCAGTGCTCATCATTAAGATGCAAAGTGGCATTCAATTTTTATTAGTATTATATAGTTTGGGCACGGTGTTGGTTGTAATTGGATTAACCCAGATTTTCAATTTTCTAAGTGTGATATTCGATACAGCCATCTTGTGTTTTTGCGTTTTTAGCGAGTAATGTGTTATTTATTGCAGTAAAAAAAGTGAAACGAGCACGAAAGAAATTATGGTGGAGGCGCCGGGAAAATTTACTGCGCGTGTTAGAAATGTTTGGCTAAAAAAGCGATAATTTACTAAAGCCACATAATCAAACAAATAGCAACAACTTATTTACACGTTTACGCTCCAATTGTGAATAGGGGAATGCTATTTTTCACATAAAAAATAGCAGCAAATTAAGGACAATTTGTTTGTTTAAAATTAATTCTGGAATAAATTTTAACAAGAACTATCATTTAGAGAGAGGTATTTTGCGTTGTGGCAATTGGAATTCAGTTAATAAACGGGTAGTTCGAGAGAAGTAATTAATATTAATTTAGTCAGACTAGGACCGATCCAATTAATTAAATTTTAGCGAAATAAAAAGTTAAGTAAAGAGCTCACGTTGCCAAACAAATGCTTATATAATAAATAATAGTCTGTAATTTAAACGGCATTAGAAAGGCTCATTTATCACGTGGCCTGTTTATTTATTGGTGAGCTGAAGTAATGTAAGTGCAGAACGGTATTTAATAGGGTCTCTTCCTCCCTTGTTGCTGACAGTAGCAATGTTTATCGCATTCCACCAACGATCTCTGTCTACAGTTAAATAGCTACCAAGACAACATACAAACTTACTGATGCTTTAGCTTTATTAGAACGTGTCTAAAAATTTCTGGTCCATGCGGGAATGGAAATTTGTAGCAATTAGGCCCGATTGTGACCATTTAGAATCAGTAATTGGGCTACCCTATAATCATTCTTAATGACTTCATTATCTAAACATACCTACAGATTTGACACGGCCGACCTTCAATCACTCATGTTGATCCCTCATTTTGTAATCAAACCGAGTAATTAAACCCAAATGGTACTAAACAAATCCATTGAATTTGTTCGAAGACGTTTTAAAAGTCATTTTTATATACGCAACTCTCATTTTGAACGGTTTTCTGAAAAGCTAGATGCTTTACTCTTATAATCTGCGGGACGTAGAGAGAAGCGAACGTCATACTTTCACAGGTAATGACCATTGGCGTCGCTCGCTGCAAAAGTAGTAATTTATTACAAGAGTTTAATTACTGAAAGCAGTTTTATAACAAGAGTGGAAGGCATATGACTTCAAATAGCAATAACAATAAACCATAAGATACAACGATTCTATTTTAATATTCCCGATTTGATATAACTTCGAAAATATATTGTTTCACGCATGCACTTTGATAGCTCTTGCAACCGCTTCTTTACGATTTCCCACCAACCCTGACATTCTATTTGGTCTTATTGCCTTAAATTATTCCAATTTCGATATACATTTTATTTAAGTCTCATACTGATAAGTCCCGACTGCCTGCTGCACGAATTCACCCAAACATCTTTTGGCACCGTTTTAAAGCCTTTGCCTAAATCCGTAAATACCGATAAAACGGCAACACATTGTTCTATAAATGCTTTTCGCAACAATTTGGTTAAATAAATTTTCAACTATTATAAATATTCATTAGAAACGACGTTAAAGGTGTTTGCCGAAATATAAATTTTAAAACTAAAAGCACAACTGAATTATGCAACAAACATAATTTTAAAAAACCCTAACTGCGTTGAAAACTGGTTTGTAATCATTATCACACCGAAAAATTGTTGAACCTATTTTCTATGTAATAGAAACTACAGTGCAGTTGTTGAAATGAAATTTGTATTTTCGAAATAAAACCACTGTTAAATATTCCAACAAATTGCAACTGAAATTGATTAGTTTTTGAATTATTAGTTTCGATGTATAATGAGTTTAACAAGTAAGCGTTGTTTCTAATATTTTATAGATGTTACAGTTTTCGAGTAAATGTGTTTCTAGAACAGGGCATTGTTTTGTCTTACTATTATTAGCTTAATGCCGAAAGTCCTTTATATGATCGGTCAATTTAGAGTAGAATAGAGGATTTAAGGATTATATGGGAATTGTTGAACACGCTCCGAGTAGTAAAGAATCTTTAAGTACGGAAAGTAAAATTGTCAAAAAATTAATTAAAAAAATATATACATTTTTTGCAAATATGGAAGAGGTGTGACGTTTAATGCTGGAATTCCATCCAATATTTTGTAAAAGTTTCTCAATTTAGTTCACTCACCAACTTAGTCGATCAATTTGAAAGTGAGACTCTTCGATCCATTTACGCCGATGTAATTTGAAACAAACAACTAAAGTTAAAAATACAGCTGTAAAAGAAATTAAATACATTTTAATCGTTCTGTTCCCACAAGTACTAGGTTTTAAGCTGATGTTCTATTTTTTGTATTATTAACTGTGTCAGTTTTTTAAAAATCCTGTTCAAAAGTCGCGTAATCCGACTAAGTAATAAGTATACGACCCGATTCGTCGACAGAGAGCTGATTATTTCAACAGGAATACGTTTATCTTGCATGTTAAAGAGTCGCTCATCTTCTCATCTCATCGTTCCCTAATGCAGACCATTATATAAACCAGTTCTTTGTCTGCAAATTTACTACAGGAAGTATTTCTTCTTTCTTTGGTCGAATGCGTCAATTGTGCTTTTTAAATAATGTCGCCGGAGTCTCCCCAGCTAAATGAACGGTGATTTAAAATAATAATTTTCTGACATTAATTAGTGAAGTGCTCAAAACTGTTATATGCATTTTACATGAGACCAATTTCTATTTTTAAATAGAGTATTTGAAATAGAGTAGATTTTAGCGTATCTACGAATTATAAATGATGCAGCAAGTGTTGAAATATCAGCAAAGTTTTATTGCTGAAATTGGGCGAAAATAGTAGTCTTTTCCGAATGAGCCATGTCGGACAATAGACGTCGATAAAAGTGTTTTAAAGAAAATTGAACTCATCACATTTTTACGTTATACCCAAAACAAAAGCTAAACTCGAAGAGGGTTTGCAAGTTGATAGAGTTATCCGAAAACACATTTACAATTTATTGCGATGAAAAATGTGGACATATTATATGGATGATCGAAACCTAATAGATACGCAGGAAAAGATTGCATCTTTCAGACTTCACATTCTTTATTAGGAAGTCAATATAACATACGGGTCCCACTATTCAAAAACAACAACTTTATATCAGCCTCCGGTAACAATCAATAGAAAAAAGGCAACAATAAGGGCGCTATTGATGTTGGACATGAGACGTTTTGTAAAGAAGCAGAAACAAGTGTCGGACCTCGGTCCACTTCAGTCTTCTTTATTATAAACAAAATTAAGACGTGAGACTGTCAATTTAATAAAACAATAATATTTACAAAGACCCTTTGTTCACTTAATTGATCATACAAAATACACAGACCACTTGTTTGTCACTTGTCTATCATAATTATTACCAACTTATCTGAGGCTTTAACAACTCACCGAAAGTCTAATAAATATTTCCCTACAATTATTACAAAGCACTTGTCATAAGCTTCACTCGAAAATCTTCCCAAAGTTCACACTGTTCATAATCATATGCATTACAAACGTAGTTCCTGATCCGGTAATAAAGTTTGTGATAATTGTGATTATCCTCTGTGGATGAGATCATCACAAAACCTGTGTTCTCTTCAATCGAGTTAAACAAGATCGAGGGTTAATTGCAAGATCCGAAATTGCGGAACGAACCGTCCCAAAATACGTTAAGTTTGCTTTGACAATTTTCCATCAAACATCAAAATTTATCTCCATTGATTTAATCGAAAATAGTTTGCGATGAAAACATAAATCCTGTATCACGTGCTAAATAAGCGTTAAACTAACTTGTGCGAAAATGTTTTATGTCTTTCGTTGAGTATACGAAAAGGGTTCGATTGACCTCTGCTTACCCACCAGCGGCCACACCAATTATCACAAAATCGTGTCTCCAACACGACAAATCACATTATGTTATATACGCACAAGTTTTCAGAGAGAGGAAGGTTTTATTCTATAATGCATATGCAAATGGCATAAATTGACAATTAGGATGCTTTTGTGGCCATGCTGCTAATGTGCAAAGTGTTGCATAATAGCCACTAAAGAAAAATTCCTAATCTTTTCTGATGTTTATTGCTTTTTGTTTCGGCTAGAAACCAGCTCTAAACTTTAGTTGAAATTCAAACGATTACAAAAATAAAACAAGCAAACTTTTTTGTTGCCAATCACAATGTTCTCTATTGTTCAAACAGCTGTTACAAATTATTTTCAAGCGTACATCGAGTGCATCTAAAAACTTTTGCACGACCTGTCTTCCTTCAATATTAAACGAACACTTTATGTTTCATACAAAGTTCTTGGCAAAGATTTGTAATTAACATTGAAATAAATGTTCAATAGAGTTGGAGCGTAATCTAAATTTGTCAATAAAGAGACAGTAAAGTATTTTTTAGTAGTGCTTTGATGTTCTGAAATTTATTAGTGTAGACTTTCCTACTTTGATTGACACTGCTGAAAGTTTAGCTTTAGGCTTGTGAGTCACCTGTATTAAATTACGGGCCCCATTAATTTACGTAATTATAGGGTGCTAGTATTTTTGTTTGATTCCAAACGTAGAGAAGTGCCGTCATGTGCTGCACTTCTCATAAACATGATAGCATCAAAGTCGATTCAAATTTTACTTTAACGAAAAATTAACGATCAATAATGATTAATGTATTTCTTTTACGCCTAAAATGAGGCTTTGCATTGATTTTCTCTTAACTTGCCGGTCAAAACCAACAAAATTGCTGAGATTTTGTAATAAGTATTTGTTTGGAGCTATTTAGTTTGCGACGTTTGGTGTGGCACATTTATTTCTGCTACTGCTTTGAACTGGGGCTTGTTTGAACAAGTCACGGGTATCGGGATTATGCACGAAAAGATAATGTAGAAACCCAAAATTTGTGTTAGAATATATATTATACAAAAAAAAAGTATGGGCAGAAGAAAATTACATATTGTGCAGTTACACAGTTAATAATAAAACGGTTTTAATTACTGGCACTATATTTTTGATTCGAAAATTAGAACACTTCATTGATTTAACCGGAAAGAAACTTTCCAACCACTGAGGCAAACAGGAGTTGGCTTTAATTACGTCATATGCAGGAAATCCGCTCTGGATCCTTATGACACAAGGAAACTAAACATAGGATCTAACTTCGAGATTTAAAGGATATTGTAATAATAGGCTTAGGAGGGACTCATGTGCCTAATTATAAGCATTGGGCACGTTTTTCTACTCTTTAAATAAATATATATTAGTATAGTAACCATAAAGTAAATCCTTTAGAGTAAAAGGCTACGCACCCAACTGGAAGAAATCCAACGGACTTTTATTCCCGATACCTTTTCTTTTTTTTTGTAATCTTAACTATTAAATTAGGTAATAAAATAAAGTAGCAACTTCTTTTTATTTTACATTTTATAGAAAATAAATTATATTAAAACGTGCTAAGGTTTTAAGCATATTTGTAAATGTGTTTTTAAAGCATAACGTGGTTGTAATTAACTTTAAAATTTGTTAATTATTTTATATTATATAAGTTTTGAAGCTAGCAACAAAACGCCACCATAAATACGATCACAGTCTTTGTTGAATTGCTTTTGTACATTGACAGATATCAAATCCTTTATTCTGCAAATTAATTTGAAATGTATGAAATGAATAGTTTGAAATCATACATTTCCTCTCATTAGTTTCCACCTACCAATAGTATTAATCGCAATTTTAACCAAGTGTGCCAAAGGCTGATATAACAATTCGGTTATTTTCAATCTGTAATTATTCGATTAGTAATTTATAGGAAACGGAAGCTCCGAGAGCGTTAACAAAGCGAATAGCCGGTACTTTCTCTTGCAATTATAGTTTCTTGATTGTGTTGTTATAATTGGTATCAGATTAGAAATTTTAATCAGGAGTAAACCAAAAGGATATTTTAGGATCCATGCATGATTGCACGGTTGACCTGTAGTCTGCCATTGTTCCATTTGTCCCGTCTAAGCTCTTATTTACCGTTTTGCAAATTGTATATACGTCAAATGGCCGGATTTACTAAAGTAATATAACAAGCTTACAAGAATCAGAGAAAACAGAATGCTTTTGGAAATACTCGAATTCCAACACTTTTGATTTATTAGTATTTCAACAAGACTCGATTTTGAATTCATTCCTGAAAATTACAATGGACTGTAATTCCTTTCTACTTTGTAATTATTTTGCAAGTCTTTATGTAGCCGCATTTTATAAACCCACTTTTGCATCGAAAGATACGAGAAAAGCAATAATTTATTGATTGAATTTTGGTATAAGCCCAATTTGATCAGACACAATCATTTGAGAAACATTGTCTTTGTGACTGTAGCAAATGATATCAGAGGTAAAGTTACCTCCCGATATATCCAGTTTTTGGCCTAAGGCCAGAAATTATCGGATCTAATGGCAAATGTGAGATGAAATTGAATTTTTGTAACGAGAAAAAAGAAGCTTGTTTCTACGATGTAAATAATTTGCGAAATCAATTGTGTCTGCAACAGTTTGAGTACTTTTTGATCTTATAGTGGATCAAGAAAATGAAATTGGCCATTAAAAGCCGTGGCTGAATAAACATTCAAATTGAATTTACCTCAGAAAAATCGATCAGTGTAAGTGTGAAAGCTTTTTCTACTTTGTTAAGTCAATTAATTAGAAAAATTTTACAAGAAGTCATCCATTTTCTTTCGCCTGAAGGTAGGAAGTTGCCAATTAGAATAGGACTCGCCAATCGTGTTATCGAGTTTTTGTTTACTCACTTTTAACATCGACTGATGTCTCCAAACTGCCATGAACGTTCCCATAACTTTGAAAATTTGATCCATTAATTTATAGTTCTGTTATCACGAGGCAAGTTGTGACAATGATTAAAATCGGAAATTAATCGCAATTGCTTTTATCTCTAGAAATAAAATAAAGGAGTCCATTTAATCTATAAGCAGAGCTTATACTATTACTGTATCGTAATCATCAATCTTTGCTCAGAGTACACCTCCGAGTCACATTCTATTAAGTTTGTAGTGATGTGAAGTGATGTTTGGTAAAATAGATGGTGGCAATCACGTTTCTGAGTGTCCGGATATCGAATCTTTAGAGTCGTGATTAAAGCTGAAGTAATTAGAGTGTGATTAAGAGACAGCACATGTTGCTTTTAAATAAAACTATAAAGTCTCTTTACAAGCCAACAACAAATGCCTACTTTATTTACACTATCACTATTAATGACTCTCAAAGGATTAATTTAAAAAATTGCCAATCATTTATTCTCTTCAAATTTATCTACCAACTTTTTAGATATATTTGCAATAATTGTTCATTAGGGCAAAATTCTGAGTAGAAAGGCTTAGTTACATATTAGATAATTTTCCCCCAATCTACAATATTAAGTTTCAGGCCATAATATTAAAACTTTTTACTTCGGTGATTCTAAAGCTTCAACTATCAATTTTCGAACCATTGATGCTAATTTAAAGCATTATTTGTGTTATCTACGGCAAACGAATGAACGGGGGGAAAACAAATTAAAATAAAACTTTTTCTATTATTTTTCTTTTGTGGAAAGCTTTCGCATTCTTAATAATGACAACGTGAACTTCTCCAACTCCAGGAAGGACACCTGTGTCAATTTAAATCCCCGGTTTCAATGCGTCAAAATAAATATCATTATTGATTTAGAAAAATATATGTAAACATGTTGAGAGAGCTTTGCACAGTATGGTTTCTTAAAGTGGCAACTGAAAATACAAAAAACACGTTTCTACATTTCTATTCGATTTTAGATAAAATAGTCATTTTCGCAGTTGTTTTAACTTTTACCTGCATGTTAATAAATAGAAATAGCAAACTATGTTGTCTAACATTGTAACCCGATCTGATAATACCACAACTTCAGCTAAACTCTACATAGTTAGGTACATACATGGTCAGCGGCCATGCAAACTTGAACCATATCAAAGACCATGCAATAACGGATGATAAATATAGCAAAGTAACAAATTTTATAATGAGTTAGTCGACTTAAAAACAATTGAATGAATTTATTTTTCTTTCAATTTTAATGTAATTAAGAAAACGATCGAATTTAGTTCGAGTTTCAATTTCAGCAATAATTAAAACTAATGTATTTTAGTCTCAATTCAGCTCAATTTTTTGTTAGTTTCCATTAAGTGACACTATTCAACACACAATATTGCGTGACAATAGATGTATTACGATTACGAATATATTATTTATCACAAATATGAAACAGTTTGCTTTTACACCCGTTCGATTTTTAGTGTCATACAGATGTAAAGCCTATGTTTGTCTTCTTTTTTAGCTAGCTGAAATTATAAGAATAGGGTATTTAAGATTTTATGTTTATTTAATTTTTTAATTTAATTTTTTCATTTGGTAACAAAACAATTTGTACATTTTTGTAAAATGAGAATCATAACTCAATATGCAAATTTCCATTAATACGAGGGTGCTTTAATACATGCATTTCAGTGTGTACAACATATTGGATTTGGTAATGAGTGTAATATACACAAATGTTGACAAATAAATAAACCACAACAAACAAAAGAAAGTGGATACGGTAAACAAAAGCAAATTTTCAAATGAATAATTTTATATCGAATGTAGATATGTTTGCATTTCTGTGTCGAAGCACAAACAGGATTATGAACTAACCTTATTTGAAATTACTACAAACCACTTAAGTCAAAAATTGGATTTTTATCAAAATTCAAAGTCATTCGATGGGCGTCAAAACCGTACGCCCCTAATTCATGAAATTATTGTGTCATTAAAAATATCTGTGTCAGCACATAGAAAATTTACGAGTGACCTTAAAATTTCAGGCAATTTATGTCAGAGACAATTAGAACATATATTTCCTTTGACATTCAAGTTTGGCATTATCTTAATAAATAAACACAACTGGGGTTTTAATTAATTAAAACACTACTTATTCTCTGTCAATTGTAACCATAATTAAGATTTAACAAAAAATCTTAATAATTTTTTTATTTATGTTGGCTGGAGATGACAGAATTGTTTGAACTCGCAAATAAAATTACAAACAAAATTGTTTACACGCATGGTTTATTACGGCCATGCGATGTTGTAATTAAGTGAATTTTTTGTCTGAATTTGTCAAATGCTTTAAAATCGATTTTTTCCATTTCATTGGTTAGCATATAAACAATTCAGGTGTGGTCAGTTTTTAGTATTTTGTTTTGATTGCAATTAATTTTGGACGCATAATTAATTAGTTGTGTTTACATTGTGCTTAAGTCAACAAATTAAATTTGAAGTTTAGTCGGAGTTAATTCGGGAGTGTTGATTAAGTCAGCTTATAAGTTATTAATAATATACGGTTTGAAAGGATCATTATGAAGCCAATCCTCCATATTCATTTATAGAATGTCTGACTTTAAATAAAGTGAATTCCCTCTTTGGAAATTCATCACTGCAAACTCAATTAACATCTAGGTTTTGTTTAAATACTACGTAAATAATGAAATGTTTAATTTGATTTAACGAACAATTGACTGCCAATAATAACTAACAATTGAAAGTAAATAAGAAAAGAAAACTGAGCGAATTAAAGTAGTATATAAAATGTTACTACTGCTGGACCAGGACATCTGGTGTCTTAAAAAACGAGTTAAAATTCTACAAATTGAGCTGTTTGGTCAAAAGCAAACAATCGAAAAAGGCCTAAAACCTTTAAAAACAGCATTAATTTTTATGCATATCAAAAATCCCCAAATATCTGAAGACCACCAAAAATTGGACACACCAAAAAAACAGGGTAGAATCCTACAAGTTTTGCTGTTTTCCCAAAAGTAAACAACCGAAAAAGATCTAATAAACTTAAAAATGTCTTGTTTTTAAAGACCCTAAAATGGCTTTTTATTTCTGGACCAGGGCATTTGGCGTCTTAAAAGACAGGTTAGAATCCTATAAATTTAGCTGTTTTCTCAAAAGTCAACAACCGAGAAAGGCCTAAAATCCTTCAAAACGCATTAATTTTTATGCACCCCAAAAGTACCCAAATAACAAAAATTGGGCATATGAAAAAACCGTTGAAAATGACCCAAAATCATGCAAAATTATCCCCAGAGCACTCTAAAAACTTACAACATACCGTGTTTTTAGACACTCCAAAATGGCTTTTTATTTCTGGACCAGACCAATTGGCGCATGCAAAAAAAAGAGAAAACAACACCAAATCAAAGAGGTAAAGGTAAGTAAAAAACCAATCGAAAAAGACATAAAATCCTTCAGAAATCATAATTTTAAAACTTCCATCAATAGATAAATTTTATTCTTCGCTCACAAAAGAAGGAATTTCTCAAGAAGAATTCAAACATGTTGTGAAAGTATGGAAATATTTTAAAATTAAAAACTTGGGTGAATGGCATGATTTATACTTAAAACTAGATGTTTTGCTATTAACTGATGTATTTGAAAATTTTAGAGATTTATGTTTGGAAAAGAGTTATGGATTGGATCCTGATTAGTATTATACAACTCCGGGGTTAGCTTGGGACTGTATGCTTAAATATGCTTCAGTGGAATTGGAATTATTAACTGATTATGAAATGTATTTGTTTTTTGAAAACGGAATTAAAGGAGGCATTTTACAGTGTAGTAACAGGTATTCGCAGGCAGTTGAAAATACTCAGATTACCTATGTGTATAGATGCTAATAATATATATGTATGGGCTTTATCTCAGAGATTACCAGAAAAAGACTTTAAATGGTTGACTTGTGATGAAATTAAAAATGTTGACGGTATATTGTTATCAAATAGTGATACGGGTTATGTTTTAGAAGTTGATTTAGCATTCCCTGTAGACTTGGCTATTCATAACAAATTCTTTGGCTCCGGAAAATAGAATTTCTCCAGGTGGAAAAGTAGAAAAGCTGGTTTGTAACTTCCTTAATAAGAAAAATTATATAATTAATTACAAAACATCGTACGAAAAAGTTATTGTAGTGAAAAGGTTGGAACAAAATATGTATGCGATCTATTTAAATTTGAAAAGAAAGATGTGGGAGAAGGTGTTTCCTGTCATTAAAGACAATCAGGTTATTACCATCGGTGCAATAGAATTGAACGATGTTTTTAATTTGAAATTATTATCGGATTCACTGTTCACTTGTGTCAATGAAGACCATGTAAACTTAGCTCTTCAATGTCTTACAGAATGTGGATACTTTAATGTTATTCACAAAGATGAGACGACTTAGACATTACAAATTCCGAATCTAGAATTGAAAACATTATTTAGAAGTAAGTTTCTAAAGATTTACTAATTCATTTATCTGCTTCTTCATCTAAACTTATATTTTCACTACCTGCTTTATGTTCTACATTATCGAATATTTTTTTTTTTCTCTCTTTTGTTCCCAATTGTTCCGATTTGTTCTCTTTTGTTCCCGTTTGTTCTCATTTGTTCTCGTTTTACATACAATCTTAATTCCAACTGAATTTAGTCACATATTTAGGGAATTTCTGGAAATACTTTTAGATTTGCAAAAATCTGTTTTTGTTAGTTTTTTATTTACGGTCGAAGTGAGATATTCAATGGCAAAATTACGATTTCTCATATCAGTTATATAAAGTTTTTAAGGTATTTAGATCCAAATTATTGCCGTTTCTTATAATAAATCCTAAAGATTTTAATGACGCGGACATAACGGAGTAAATATGGGATCTAAATGTTAGCTTGCTGTCGAAAACGACACCCAAATCTTTAACCTCTTGTAACCTCTGTATGGAAGCTCCGTTAAAAGTATAATCATAGAGAAATACTTCCGACTTAGAACAATAAGATACATTTGAACATTTACTAACATTAATCGGTAGGCCATTTACGGAGCACCAGTTGCCAATTTTAAGAAGGTCATCTAGAGATGTTATTTTGCGAAAGATTTTCAGATCGTCTGCGTATAATAGCTGGCCTTAAGATCAACTTTGCATCGTTGAAGTTATTATATTCTTTGAGGAATGACCAGTTACAATCCGATAGTTAACAGTGTATAATTCGCTTTCCGCCAGTTGTTCTGTGTTGAATTAGTGTTGGTAAACATCTTAGTTTTTTACTTAGCTATTTGTATTTCAATTTGCAAACTTGGATGGTACATATTTTCAGCCAGTAATACATCGACTGTTTTACATCTACCTGTAAGATAACTTGGCATTTTTTTTTTAGTTGGAAAATATTTCAGAAGTTTACACTCATTTTTCTCATGGAAAATGTGTCTATTTTGTTTAGTAATGTTGGGAACAATTTGCTCAGCTTCAATGTCTTCAGAAAGTCCTGATGTACGTATACGAGGAAGGGGAGATTTAATATTACGAATGTCGTAATTTTCGGATAAATTTTTGTCCGATGCAAGTTTTTGAAGTTCCTTAAAATCTTGACATTCAAGCAAGAAAGCACCGTTTTTTATAGGTTTTACTTTCGAAATTTCAATTGGCTATTTAGCGGATCTATGTTAGTTATAAAGTCAGACTTCGTTTGGGCATTAGATTGATTAATGTTTTTTGGTTTAAGTAGGTAATACAGTACTACGCTTGAGCGTTTCAGCAAAAGTACTTCTGGAAGGTGTTGCAGATGTGATACGAGAATGCAAAGCATCAGGTTGTTGGGACAATTTTGTATTTAAAATTGATATTTCTCACGTAACAAATGATTTTTGTCTTTTAATTTCTTGAGTTCAGTTCACATATTTTCACAGAGATTAGCAATAGATTCAGAGAATTCAGTGAGTATGTTACAAATTATGTCAGGAAGTTGAACAAAATCAGTGACAGATATATTAGATAAGACCGTCTGGTTGGATGAATAATTAACGCAAAGTCCACAACTCCAGTTTTTAAATTTACCAGAATCTTTGAGATCATTGAAGGCGTTTTTGTTAAGCCCAACAGACGAGATGTGATAGTTGGCACTGCATTTTTCTTTGCAAGTTAAGTAATCATCAAATCTGCCAATTGATTTGCAACATTTGTTGCATTTGATACCCATTATTGAACAACAGGTGCACTGCCGATGCAGGCACAAGAAATCGTATCTAGAATACTGATAAGTCGGAGCGACAAAAGGTCAAGCAAGATTAGTAAATAAAAACCCCTCAACTTGAAAGGAACCGCTTGAAATCACGTAGAATCCACTATAAAAACAAAATTTTACTCATACAGGAAGAATTTTCAGACGTGGAAATTAATTAATTAGCAGATAACCAACGAAAAATTAGAGACAAACTAAAAGACACAACCAATTACACGAACTTGTTTTATCATAAAAATAGTCTTCTGTATTATAAAAATGTGTAACCTTTTTAATATCACAAAATAAAAAAAAAACAATTTTAGTAAGTAGTTGTGTTACAAAAACAAATGTTACGTTCACATCGTTACTTAGGTGTAATAGTAATTTTTTTCGACAATGTAAAATTGACGTATCCAAGCTGTATTATAGGCCGATGTTTTAGCGTGATATTGTTTATAGACCATACCAACGCTCGACAATCGACCGTCTTCTCTTTAATGAAAACGCTCAAGAGTCAAAATGCGATATTCGTTATTAAATTTAAATGCTGGACTATCGAGCGTACTACGTACGTAAGAAATAAATTTAGATACAATTGTTATGTACAGTATAATTAAATTCGGACAAAAGCCTTATGAGAGAAGCGAATTTAATTTTTTTAATCAATAAGAAAATTAGCATAAACAATATAATACATTCAATCCGAAAGCGTCTGCAAAAAATTCATTATATGCGTGTTGGTAAAATAAAACCGCGTTAGCACAGAGGTTAAAGCGTCGCCGTCGCGTTTTCGAACATGTGCATTCATTTACTGCGTGTTCAAATCCTGATAAAGCGCAAAATCTTTTTAGCGATAGAATATTTTCTTAAATAAAAATTTCAAGTTGTCAAATAAAATTTCAAAACGAATCCCAAAATTCAAAAAAAAATTGAAGGGCCTTATGTTTAGCCGCAGACGAGTCTGCTTCAGCTGACGCTACAGAGCTGCAGTGCTTTAATTGTGTAGTATTTTCCGCTAGATGGCAGGTTTTTATTAACTAGTATTAACAATGTGCACAATCGTAGATGAAGAGCGTAATTCTTGGTCAAAATAAAAAGCCATTTTGGAGTGTTGAAAACCGAGGGATTTGAATAAGAATTTACTAGGTTTTTAAAGTGTCTAATTGTCCTGGTTTAAACTAGGATATTATGAAAAAACAGATAAAGCTATCAGAATCCATGTAGACGAAGAAGACAAGGTATGGAAAAATAAGCAATATTCATCAATGAATATTTTATGAGGTAAATTGGGGAAACCAGAATATGCTACAGATGTTTTTACCAAATTTTATTAGATGAAAAACTTGGTAATGTAGTCAGAGATATATAGTTTTGATTTCTTTAATTTTTTGTTTAACAATATTTTTTAGTCTAATTTTAAATCTATTCAGACAAGACTTTTGTATTTTTTTTTATTTTACCAGTTATTATCCTAATCTATCAATGAAAAGCCATTTTGGGGTATCTATCTAAATTTTTTAAAGTGCTCTAACGTCCTGGTCCAGAAATAAAAAGTCATTTTGGGGTGTCTAAAAACAAGGAATGCTGTAAGGTTTTTTTGGTTGCTTTTAATGTAATTATGTTTGATTTTCGATGATTTTCAACAGTTTTCCCTTGTGCCCATTGATTTTCCAGTATTTTTTGCGCGCATAAAAAATTATGATTTTTGAAGGATTTTATGTCTTTTTCGATTGTTTACTTTTGGAAAAACATAAATTTTTAGAATTCTGTCTTGTTTTGTAAGGCGCCAAATATACCTCTTCGATTTGGTGTTGTTTTTCCTATTTTTTGCATGCGCCAATTGGTCTGGTCCAGAAATAAAAAGCCCATTTTGGAGTGTCTAAAAATATGGTATGTTGTAAGTTTTTAGAGTGCTCTTGGGATAATTTTGCATGATTTTGGGTGATTTTCAACGGTTTTTTCATATGCCCAATTTTTGGTGGTCTACAGATATTTGGGTATAATAATACTTTTGGGGTGCATAAAAATTAATGCTTTTTGAAGGATTTTAGTCCTTTCTCGGTTGTTGACTTTTGAGAAAACAGCTAAATTTGTAGGATTCTAACTTGTCTTTTAAGACGCCAAATGCCCTGGTCCAGAAATAAAAAGCCATTTTGGGGTCTTTAAAAACAAGACATTTTTAAGTTTATTAGATCTTTTTCGGTTGTTTACTTTTGGGAAAACAGCTAAATTTGTAGGATTCTACCCTGTTTTTTCGTGTGCCCCATTTTTAGTGGTCTTCATATATTTGGGTATTTTTAGGATGCATAAAAATTAATGTTTTTTTAAAGGTTTTAGGCCTTTTTCGATTGTTTGCTTTTGACCAAACAGCTCAATTTGTGAATTCTAATTTGCTTTTTAAGACGCCAAATGTCCTGGTCCAGAAGTAACATTTTATATACTACTAATTAAGAACTGAATGGCCTGTAATGGTTTTTCTCACACGAATGTCAAAAGAAGATAAACGATAAACTGCTGAATTCAAATGATTTATAGCTGAATTTTCACGGATTTTTAGATTAGTCTTATTTATAACGAAATGCAATTGATATATACTTTTCAATTGATTCAAACCCACATAAATAACAAACTTGCATCAAACTTTAAACCGCAAAAATATATTCACCATCACCTCGAATTATGTACATTTATCAATTTCCTTGCTTGCCTAAATGGAAAACTATTGACAGGTATTTTCTAGACATATTCAAGCGACATAATTAAAAATCACTCAATAACTTTTATTTTCTCTTTCGAGAAATTTTATGACGTTATAATAATAAATTTTTATTTACTTATAAAGCAAATACCTTTTCTATCGTATCTCATAAAACAGATTATAACATCAAGATAAAGATTTAAACCAACATATTTCCAACAATATTGCTTTCCGATGATTTTTCTTATAATTTAATAGCGGCCATTTCTGCCGTAATATGATTGCTATAATTTTTAAGACATAAAAGACTCACCTGAACTAATTGAATGACCTCACCCATTCTGGTTCTTTTAGTTTACCATTTTTGATCTGAAATTAAACTTATTGCATTATAGGATATTCTGTATACAGGGTGCGCCAGAACTCGCGCCTCAGAGAAAATTTTCAAGTAAGGTAAGATACCAGGAACATGAAAAAAATGTTTGACATTTTTGACATTTAACATTTTTTTATATCTATTTAATGATACTGATAATCTTGTATATGTTTTTTTTTACAATTATTTAGTAAAGGGACAAAATTTTGTCAGTAAAAGCCACAAACAACATTGAACAGAGTTACAATTTAGGATACAGCTTCCTTGTTTCGTCTTTTAATAGCCCATAGCAAAAAAACTTTGAAAATAGTTTTTCCAACAGAAATAAATAGAGTCAAAGTGCAAATTTTAAACCCTCATAACTTCGAAATTTTTATAGATATTTTTTTAACATTTTTTATGTTCGTAGTATTTTACCTTATATGGCATTTTTCTCTGGGGTGCGAGTTATGGCGCACCCTGTATAGCGTATGTTAACAAAACTCTCCCTCATAATAATATCTCAGACAATTTTTACTTCACGGGGTTAGCCGGAGCAGCCTGTATTAAAATAAGATCACGGAGATAAATTTTGTTGAAATTTTGACTAAAAGTGCCATGATTCAATATTTTTGGTTATAAAACGGATAACTGATTAATAGTTATTTGACGAATTAAGTTCTAAGCAACAGTCATGTTTTATGAGACTTATGGTTTCATCAAGTCCGCATCACTTTATTGATCTTTCAGACCGTCCTGTTACACATAACATATATTGATGATGTCATATAACATTGTCAGCTCAAATATGAATCTACGTTAAACCCACCGAAATGATAAAAATACACGCAAAACAATTATATCATTATATACTATGTTAAAATCGGATTTTTATATATGACACGTTGACATTTGAATATTTTAACGAAACCTTGATAAGAACATTTTTTCATGTCGATTTAGCATTTTGCGCGATTGTGATGCAGGTAGAGGTAGACCATAGAAGTGTAAATACGCTCTCACACTTCCATATTAACCGGAATTTTCCCACTCAAAAGATCACTTTGAAGCTCGGTACCGAGTGAACTGTTTAGAGTTTAGCGGTTTTTTTTCTACTTTTTGAGTAATTTCGCATTGCCGCGAATAAGATTACCTGGCTTCTGCGAAAATTTATGTCTGCAACACATGTTTAAACAGGAAAAATCGGGGTGAATTTAAGCGAAAACTATTCGGTTAGAAAGTCGCCTTGAGGCAAAAATTTTGAGAACACGTGAATCGGTGTTTTACAAAAGGAGGTTCCTCATTCTTGATAAGGAAAACTTTGTTAAAAAGTTATAATATGGGTTTACAATTATGATCCTCTTAATGGAAATGCTCTGCGAGAAGTTTGCTTTAAAATAAAGGTGATGCTGACTAATTTGCTCCAGCACAAGGCGATTGCGTATGACAACTATAAATCAGAAATGCTGAAGCGCCGAGACCTTGCGGAATTTAATTTATTTTTCTCGTTCACGCGCAAAATCGGCTCGCAATTATGATAATTTTGACACAAGATTAATTAAGAGATTTTGTTAGAATAGGGATTTTTTAGTTATCTGTTGTTTTTTCCAGGGAAAACGAGTTTCATTGAGAAATAATTACAAAATTTATTTCATTCTTCGCTAAGGGAATGTGACAGCCCTCAGCACCAAAATTAAACATTAACGTGTTTTCAGAAAAAAATACCAATTTGGAGCAAATAACCGTTTCCAATTTTAGACGACATTGTAAATAATGATCTCAAAAAATCAAGTGAAAAAAACGGAGTGACCTAATATAAAGCTCAATTTTAATTTTGTCTATACCATATAATCACCGTCTAGTTTCACATGGTACCATTAATTGTATACAATGATAAAACGAGTTCTGCGATGGTTCACACTTTTGTATCGATTTTAACTCATTTATACTTCAAACGATCGGTTTGAAATATTAAAAGAATTTCAAGTTTAAACTAATTTATTAATTTGTAATTTCCAATTTTCTTTCTTTCAGGGTTGTACTGAAATAGTTTCTCCATTTCTAATATTAAATTCGCACACAATCGATGCCAAAATGAAAAATTGATAGCATGTCGAACACAACAAACTTAAATAAAATTAATCTAAGGTGTTTTAATCTTGTTTGATCAATATGTTTCCGTGTAAGGCAGAACTACTTTTGTTTACATTATTAAATCAAATTCAACCATGTATTGATTTGTAATCACAAGTTATCAGCGTTCGTTAAGTTACATTATCTTTTTATCTTCCATGCATTGAAATCTAGCCCAAATTAACCGAAAGCTTGACGGGATTGTCGATCGTGAGAAAAAGCCTTGCCCGCCCTAAACCCGATGTTGCCCTTGAATTAAAACTTATTATTCACCCTTGTAAGTTGTAGAATACAAGTTAATAATGAAAGCTAAATCTCTTTTAATTGACGTTAAAGGTATACTGTCATTTCTATTATTATGTAGGTGTGTATGTTAACTTTGAATTAAATTGGTGAAGTGTTTAATACGATTTAGACAAAACCTGGACAAATATGTTTGTTTACTATATACTAACTATATATAATCTACTTTATTGAATGGTATTCTCTATGGCAAAATTTTGAAATAAGTTTTTTGACGTTTGACATTTACCGACAGTGACTCTGCTACTTAATTACAACATTAAAACGAGTGTTTTAACTGCGTTTTATGGGTATGTAAAGGCGAATAGAAGACCGACTGTGAATATACATAAATTTGATACTCCCGTTTCAAATTAGTGTTATTATTTACATTGCTGTTGAATAATGTATAACGGAGTATTTTGTTGGGGCATCGTAATCTTAGTTAAAATGAGAAGCAGTAAACAGCGTGAAATGGAGACGTGGTAAAAGCAAAAAGAAAATCCCGAAATATGCACGTGTTGCTGAATTTTCGAATCATCGGTGATCAGACATTACGAACAAACAACCCGATCAAAACCTACACGGTCCCAGGTCTTCACCTTACGACTGTTCCTTCTGTCACCAGTCAACCGTTTTATATATTTCAATACATTACACGAACAAAAATTAATTTCTGTTTTATGTTCTCTTAAATAAGTTTATTTTTAGTAAAATTGATTTCACTAAAGACTTGTAAAATATGATTGATAAGTTGGACGGTTTTATTTCTTAATAAATCGGAAGACGTATACTGATACGTCATGACTAACGTCTTGAAAGCATCCTAAAAATACGAACGAACAATAATGAATTTGCTTTCATCACTTTAATCACCTCTTAGAAAGTAGACAGTCTTTTATTTCAGATAAAATACCCTAGAAAATAAGCCCCACGAAACATCAAAAAGGAAAAAAGTTATAGATCAATATAAATTGCAAGACAAAGGCTTTTACACTAAATTAATATTAACTAACTTAGTGAAAAATTTACTAATAGCATTCTCTCTTTATTAGTTCTTGAGACAAGTGATTGAACTTGTGTATAGCAAATTAAAACGACTATATTTGATTAAATAAGAATAAAAATAGAAGTACAAGGACTGCCATTTTATCTGAGATTTAGTTAAATCTGTTTTCCAGACCTAACTTGTTTCGGGTTCTAAGTCGTGTAACAGTTTCGGTAGAAAAAACCTCGAACATCATCGATTGGAAAGAGCGTGGAAAGCATTTTAATCACTGATGAAAAATTATGTTGTGAAGAATATTTCGAATTGTTTTTTAACGGTGACATTAGAGACCAAGCAACGAATATTACATTTTTGCCTAAACTGCGTGATAATTGCTAAAATTAGTAGTCAAGCTATTACTACTAACGAGACATTTAAAAACACATAATGGCTGTGTGAAGTTTTTATGTTGAACATTTTTACTAAAAAATGATTAATAGTGGGGTGTTAGTGAACTAATAAGTCTATTAGATTCAGCTGTAGCTGTTTATGATGTGGGATGAAAGAGCAAATTGAATGTCAATCAAATTTGCAAAACTTAGGCGAAGTTAAAAGTGTCTAACAACCCTAACATGTTTTATATTTTATGCCGAGTTTTATGCCAAAACGAGTGAACAGCTACATCATATTAAATCTTTGTAGGTGAAAGAAAATCTCGTTTAAGACCTTTTAGTTAGGTAATGAGTATAGTTGAAACGTTTCCAAATTTTCGTCTTTGGAGATATTTCATGTTTAATGGTAAGACGCTTGTAATTGCCTAATGTATTGGAAAATACCGTACAAAGGAAGAGGAATTACGTAAAAATTTCTGTTAAAAAGGGATGTGAAAGTTGCAAGTAGACGTATAAAAGGTGTCATTATCACAACTTAAAACTTAATTAAATTGATGTTAATATTCTAAATTAATATCATTGCAAACTGTTGTCGATTGTTTCACATATAATGAAAATATTTATTTTAAAACTTCGTTTAGTATTGTGGTGAAGTTTGTTGTTTTCGGTTAATAACAGTCTATAAACTGGGTAAAATAAACGTAATTAGTTTCCCGGCGTCATTCTTATAACAGGAATTTCCCTCCTTGCAAGCATTTATTCTCTACTTTGTAAGTTAATCGGTAAAAGGGATGACGCGAGTTAACTTAATTGTTAAATGATAAAAGTGTAACAGAGACATGATGTGATTGTTATAGTGACAAAAACTTTTTAATTGTTGTGTGCGAGGAAGCGATCAAACACAAAAATACTGTGCCAAGCTTTCGCTAAAGTTTAAACATTTCCGAATATCTATGAATATCTCAACGGTGACATTAAACATACATTACGTAACATCTCACGATATGACAAGTCAGCAAATGTTGGCGTTTGGATTCTGCATGTCGTGTGCATGATGTAGTACATAACGGACAAAATTTGCATTCGGGATGCTCCTGTATAGAGCAATACCAAAGAAAATCACAATTTCTGATGTCCAAGTTTGCATTTATATTTCTTAATAAAGTTTATAGTTTACAATCTGCGTTTCATTTTCAGTATCTTTTCAAAATTCAATATTTACAACTTTTAGCAATTATTGTTTTCTGTTTGTTATTGGTTTCTATTTCTTTAATTTACAGATATTATAGTTACTTTTCCAGTCTTTTATTTACGAATATTTCTGTGTGTAAATCAAATTTCGTTCTATTTGGGTAGCATATTTGTAGATAAATATTCATAGCACAAACATCAAAGCCCAAATAATACAGCGAATATGTATGTGTGTGTGTGATATTAATAAAGTCACGATAAATGAACTGAAATAAAGCTTAATTGAAATGTGATTTAAAATTATCGCAATTAGTGAAAAAGAACATTAACGAAGTTAGGGCTATGATTTCTATACGACTGAAATTAATAAATTTGTTTTGCAATTGCAATTAAAAGTAAGTATGTTTATGAATTTGATTTTTAATCTGTAACAAATATTTGTTAATGTTCAGTTAAAATAAAATACGAAATGAGCAATTGAAAAGTGTTTTTTTTGTTTAGTGATGTTGCAATACATAAAAGTAGAGGTTTTAATTTTATGTGATTGAGTTAAAAAATGATTAAATTTTTAAACGTTGCTTGACAACACAAGCTGAACTTTTCGACGTTGATGAATGCCTTCATCAGTATACAACAATGCCTAAAATGCCCCACAAGCTCTCTAAAGAATAATCCTACTAATTTTGTAGCAATTATTCTGCCTCAATCAAATTTTCAAAGGAGGTTAATCCGCAAAAGTGGCAATATACTGTACTGTCTTTTATATTGTCCATAATCAGTAATCACTAACCACAGCTTTTTCGCAAAGTTTGCTATGGAAATAAAGAAACGTTTTACAACAAACGCCATTTTGGTTTATTATTTTTGGTAGTTTGAGAAATAATACTAAAATATGAAAAATCAAAGTTATTTAAACCTATATTTAATAAATTTATTTTGTACTTGTGACGTTTATTAAAGAATATTTCAAAGTGCCAAAACAATTAAGGCTAATAAAAATAAATTAATTCTCTCAAGGCCGCAATGTCAACAAAAAGTGAAAATAACTTGCAAGTATTAATCTTAGGTAAAGGAAATGCAGATACCGAACGATGCAAAATTACGTTGGTTCTATTTAACAAAGAAAAAATTGAATTATTTTATTTGTAAAAATTGAGTTATAGGATTTGAAGTTTTTAAAACGTAAATTTAAACCTTAGAGGTTTGATGGTCATCTGTCTTTTAATTATTATTGTTATTATCAATAACTCAAAAAAATCAATAACTCTTTTTTAAATGCTGAAATACGTTTTAGGTACAATGTATAAAAATAAAAAGTTTTAAAGGGAAAGGTGTCAATGCAAAAATAAATAAAAAAGTCCAAAAACGCAATAAAAACATAACTTTTTTTTTAAAACAACCAAGTTCTCAAATTTAAACTAAATTTAATACACCAATAATGGAAGTTGGTCACATTTTTTCTGATGGTTTAAAAAATGATTTTGAAAAATAAAATTTGATTTTTTTTATAAATCTTAAAATTAGGATACTGAACTTTCTTTATATTTTTTATCTTCATAGCAATTTTCGTAATCCGGTGCCTATGCAGTGACTACTATCTCTTGATTTGTTAATAGGAAACAAAGCAAAGTTGGAAATAGCAATAATTAATATTATCTCAAAACTATTGTAAGAGAATCTTTGATTAAAGTTCAACACGAATGGCTGGGTTCACAACCGCCCCAAAATTCGAGTTATCATTGACGGATATTTATTAAACTACTTGATAATTTAATACCGCT